>NC_079211.1:97653038-97990363 GCF_029633865.1 Lampris incognitus | reverse complement strand
TTTTGCCGACTGAAGCAGTCAAAATTTTTTATTGCCAAACAGTACAGTGCAATAAATGTTGTACAGTTTAATACAATTACTTAATCTCTCTCTCTCTCTCTCTCTCTCTCTCTCTCTCTCTCTCTCTCTCTCTCTCTCTCTCTCTATCTATCTCTGTCTCGCTCTCAATCTGTTGATAGGGATTAGTAACCAGGTATCGTCATAAAACTCCTTATGGTTTTATCATGGTAATAATATTTTCTATATGGCCTAGCACTAGCAGTGAGGGGGTTATGGCTTCGAATTAGCCATCTCTGTAACGGACTATGCCAAGGAAGGAATAAGGAAGGGCAGGGCAAATACTGTCTGGGTCAAAGTTCACCGTACATTCAGTTTAAGTAAAACCACGATCACAGAACGCTGATGGCAGCATCTTTTTCTAATATAGAGGCCATCATAATTAGAGAGATGTTATCCTGAAAAAGATAAAAATCCAATATTAGTAGCAGTTCCCTGCAAGGGATGAGGTAGGGGAGTATTTTTTAAGCAATGGGGCCAGTTCAAATTTTAGATTCCTCGCAAACCCAATTTCTCCTCGGGGATGAATAAAGTATTCTGATTCTGATTCTGATTCTGATATCTGTCTCCCAAGCGCGTGCTCCCCTCTCCTCGCCTGTAATTGGCCAGCCAATCCCTTGGGGGGCGTGTCCTCAAGGCGAGATGGCGGATGAGCTGTTCGGCGTGCCACGGAACGTTTCCATATTGGTTGTTTGGAGACATTGCGGCATCCACAAAGTTTGGCAAACTCGTAGATAAAAGTTTCACCGTTTGCAAGAAATGTCGTGCTGCCATTGAATATACCGGGAGCACGACTAATTTAATGTGCAGTCTGAAAGAGTGTTTAGCACAGTTGGCGATATCATTACAGCACAGCGCAGCATGCTCCATGAGCATGTAAACCAGTTAATCCTCCTGAAGAAAACCCCTCAGAATACTAGAACGCATCAATCACTGTGCTCAGTGTCAGTACTTTTGTCATTTACATTCACCCTAGTTTTTAGGAAGGTATTTTTGTGGATGTCAGAAGAGTAACAAAAAGGCCTGTTTGTTAAAAGTTCAATGCATTACTGATTATACTGTGTGGAGTTACAGCATTCTGGTTAAAAAGGCCGGGAAATATTTTATAGCTAGACTGTGCAGTTCCTGAAGTAAATACATACGCTTGCGAGCGGCTGGAGTAATGGTCCTCAAAGCTAAACGTTATTTAGAATTTCGAGTTAAAATTTGAAAAGTCACGAAAGTTACGCCATTCAAGTGAATAGGAAAAAAATGTGTTTTAAAGTGAAAGATCTTAAAATGTAAAACGTTTACAAACATCAAACTAAACAGCACACCTCTAGGTACAATTGTCTGCAAAATGAAGCTTGAATGGAGCCTGTAAGTTGAGCGGCTCAAGCTGTATTAAATGCGGAAAAGTGCTGAAGAAGAAGAAGAAGAAAAAGAAGAAGAAGAAGAAGAAGAAGAAAGTAATGTGTTGAATAACAATAATGTGCTCACTAGAAATAAAATTTAACTCTGCACCATATTGAATAGCATCATATTCTGTTGCATCGTGTCGCATCGCTTCATGTCGCATCGCCTCATGTTGCATCACTTCGTGTTGCATGGCATCATGCCACATCGCATCGCTCTAGAGGTGAATCGTATCGCATCGCATTGTTGCGTCATATGTATCGTGAACGTATCGGATCGTTGGCAAGGTATCGCAGTGAGTATCGCATCGGCCTCAGAAAGAGGGATACACAACCCTGTTAGACAGCTATTTCACAGGTGCTTCTCAGTTCAACATAGGAAGAGAGAGACTACTTCCACTGAATGATTAAAAATAGACAGGTATGACGATGTTTCCAACCATCCTCATTTGCTACAGCCACGCTGCGTTTGACGGTGAATCGACCTCCCTGCAATTATCCTGAGGCCAGCTTGTAAAATGCAACAGCAGACTTAGGTGGATGGTAAATACTAAGCCAATGCCTAGAAGAAAAAAAAACCTTGATATTCATGAGGCTTTTTCACAAGGTTTCATAAGGTCTTATGAGGATTTTCTCTGCCTTGACTTATTGGACTGCTACCTGCACATCAAAACCATCGCATAGATCCTAAATATAAGTCATTGATATTCTGTCTTTGGGTTGATCACGAATTCTGTTATGCGCCACACACCTGCAAGCAGTTCTTAGTAAGAGGCGGGAGATAGGACTGGAGAAGACGCAGGAGCGGGAAAAATAGCTTGAAGCGAGATATGAAATAGAGTCGGGGAAAGCTCTCAGAGGCCTGCTAATAATGATAAAGAGCCCGCGCTGTTCCATTTGTGGCGCATGTAGGAAACCTGCATATGGACACCATCATAACTCAGCCCTTCCATCCATTCACATGAAAAATCGGCCCTGTCATCAGCACTCAAAATGATCCAACAACACGGAGTAATGTGACAGAAAGCTTTGCTCATACGATATACACAATCATGAGCAATAACACACACATACACATAGATGCACGTGCATACATGTGCACTCTTAGGGTCATGCGCACATGCAGTTTGGCATGCGCAGACACACAGACAAAGGCACCACCTCACACAGACACATGCTCTTGAATGCATTATCATAATCCTGATAGATGGATAGAGATTTCACCACCTCCCTGCCTCCCTCTCCCTCTGGCTTTTCCATTGCTCCTTATTTCCCCTTTCATCTTCTCCTCCCCGGGATCCTGGGTCAGTATTTCATACACAGACAACCCCCCTCGGAGAACCCCCCCCCTTCACTAGATCAGTGATGGCCAGGTGTCACTGTCCTCCAGTTACAGTAGTACAGTAAATCTCGCTCTCTCTCTCTCTCTCTCTCTTTCTCTCTCTCTCTCTCACACACACACACACACACACACACACACACACATTTACTTACATGTACACATGCACACACATACATGTACTCATGCATATACACACACATACTGACTGATGTACAAGTGCTACATGGTTGGGCACCTTCAGAAAATGGCGGCCACCCAATCCCTCCCAATGGAGTTGACTCTCTTTGCCTGCTGTGGAAATACCACAACACACGGCGCACAGAGCCGTTAACGGTGCAGCCATGACAATCTCATCGGGGTACTGAGGGCCACCATTTAAAAAATAAACTGGGAACAGTCGCTCAGAGTACTTGATCATCGGTTGGATTTGGCTAATACGAGACCTCGGGTTAAAAAACGGGACACTTGTTGACAGCCCGGAGAAATTAGGGCAATGGGGAAAAGGTTGTAATCAAGTCATCGGAGTTGGACCGCCGATAAAGTCATCATCGCGTTGCCCGCAGAGGAACGGTGTGCCTGTGAGAGGCCGAAAGATGTGAGGAAAGCGGGGCAGGTGGGGGCCATGGCTGCTCTCAGCCGGCCTATTATGAAACTTAATTGAAGACAGAAGCTCTATGCATTTATGCATAGAGCTTCTGTCTTCAATTAAGTTTCACTACCACAATGACAAAGACTTCTTCTTTCTTTATTTTGTGAACGCTTTGGGTTGTATTGCCCTTGACAGTTATTTCAACCCGATGTGTGTCAGGCATTATCATTTATTTTTAATCAGATGGATTTTCTTATATTTCAGTCGTTGAAAGGAAGTAAATTGCACGAGCACAAAGATACTTCTGTGTACATGCTGGCTGATAAGTGTAGCCAGACATGTAAATTCACACACACACACACACACACACACACACACACACACACACGCATCATCTCCTTATATTTTCCCCCTTTTAACCAGGGATAGTTAGTTGGCTCAACAGTTTTATTTATTTATTTACCCCCCCCCCCTTTTCTCCCCAGTTGTACCCGGCCAATTACCCCACTCTTCCGGGCCGTCCCGGTCACCCCAGCAAACAAAAGAACGTCCCCCAGCACGTCCCCTAAAGGTCCTCTCCGAACGTCCGGTAAATGTCATTGTGTAGGGGTTTCATTACATCACGGGGACGTCTAGAGGCCTTTCCCCTGACGTCCCTGTAATGTCTTCGGGACGGTACAGGGACGTCCCGCAATAACGTCCCCGGGACGTCACGGGGACATCTAGAGGACTTTCCCCTAACGTCCCTGTAATGTCCGAGGGATGCTCTGCAATAATGTCCGAAGGACGTCTAGAGGCCTCTCCCCTAACGTCTCTGTAATGTCCGTGGGACGTTCATGGGCTGCAATGACGTCCCCGGGACATCTAGAGGCCTTTCCTCTAACGTCTCTGTAATGTCACAATAACGTTCCCGGCATGTCACGGGGACGTCTAAAGGACTGTCCACTAATGTCCCTGTAATGTCCGTGGGACGTTACAAGGATGTGCCGCAGTAATGTCCCCATGATGTAATGAAAACTCAGAATGACATTAGCACCTTTAGGGGACACACTGGGGACGTTTTTTTTGTTTGCCGGGGCTGCTCCACCCCCTCCGGGGAGGGCTGCAGACTACCACATGCCTCCTCCGATACATGTGGAGTCGCCAGCCGCTTCTTTTCACCTGACAGTGAGCAGTTTCACCAGGTGGACGTAGCACGTGGGAGGATCACGCTATTCCCCCCAATTCCCCCCGCACAGGCGCCTCGACCAACCAGAGGAGGCGCTAGTGCAGTGACCAGGACACATACCCACATCCGGCTTCTCAGCCACAGACACGGCCAGTTGTGTCTGGAGGGGCACCTAACCAAGCCGGCGGTAACACGGGGATTCGAACTAGCGATCCCCATGGTGGTAGGCAACGGAATAGACCGCTATGCTACCTGGATGCCCCTTCCAAACAGTTTTTCACACACATATACATACATACATATACACACATACACACACACACACACACACACACACACACACACATACATACACACACACACACACACACATATATATATATATGTGCATACATACATACACACACACACACACACACACACACACACACACACACACACACATACATACATACATACATACATATACACACACACACACACACACACACATATATATATATGTACTATATATACTTAGCACAAAAAGTAAGGACATTTGTGTTTGGTAGATTATTTCTTTGTTGTAACGATGGTTCTTGGCAATAAATCTTATACCGTTGGAAAGCCTGTTTATTTCCCTTTTAAATGGCGCCACATTTGTAAGGAACATGCATTTGTGGGATGAGCAGCAGAGCTGAGTATGTGGGTTGCGCCCATGAAAAATTTGCCAGATCTTCTCTACCCATGCCGAACAGCTTGTTTTGCTGTTGCTATTGACTCTTGTTTTGAGCTTCTGGTACCCCAGGTGCTGACAACCAGCTGCCTGGTATAAGATTTATTGCCAAGAAGCATTGTTACAACAGAGAAATAATCTACCAAACACACATTTCCTTACTTTTTGTATATATATATAGCAGTGACTTATTTTGAGGTTAGATATCCACCATGCGGAAGAGACGGTCCCTTTAAGACAGTGGGTTCAGGGGTCAGCAGGGGGGGATTGTGGGTGGACTTGAGGGTGTGGTTTTGCATATATAAAAATCTGTTGACCAGAAGTTTTTCTGGTGGAATAAACGACCCCGCGGCTGTGGGGTCACAAGGAGAAGCGGCCTCGTCTCCTTTCTTACACCCTCCACAATATTACGTATACGTGTGTGTGTGTGTGTGTGTGTGTGTGTGTGTGTTATAAACCTAGTAGTACAATTACATTTTTTGTCACTGCTTTATCATTCCAAAGCTGCTTTTCAAGTCTGAAATATCCTCGGTTTAGAAGCTGGCGAGTGGGTACGGTGGGCGAGGACGTAGTTATTGAGTTGTTGAGTACAGAGCCATGACTAATTTACTCTTGAAACCCAAGGCTTTTCAGACGCTCGGCCAATACTTTTTAAAAAGGGTAATTTTGTTAGACTATCATTACGAGGTATTTTATTAAATCCGAACAAAAGCGCGGCTGAAGCCACGTCCCTCGCCTCTCCTCTTCCTCTTCCTCCCTTAACCTCGTTGCATCAGCGCGGGTGACATGAGGGATGAATTGGCTTCATTTTTTGGCAGCGTTTGAAAGATGCAAGGAGAGAGCAAAAGGCCAACTATCACCAGGGGGGTTGGTTTGTATACCCTCCCCTGCCTGGGTCCGCGTCCTCCTCCCGGGGCTATCCTCCTTCCTCCCTCTCTCCCTCCCATTGTGTGTTCACTGTAGTAGCATCTGGTTAACGGATCCCCTCCCGGGATCGCCTCGTCCGTCTCCTTACACCAACATGTTCAGTTGTGCGTGCAAGGCACACACACACACACACACTCTGTGTGTGAACACACACGCACATATGCGGACATACAAACATATGCACATATACACACACACAAACACACACACACTGGGTGCGTGTGCCGCTCTGCAGGTCTGCAGTTCTGATATTATTATTTTTTTGTTTTTTTGTCATCATTATTTTCTTTTTCTTACTCTTCTTTTTGATCAAGGAGCTTCAAACTGTTTTGATAGAAAAGTACGCCACTGTGTAATTGTTGGAATATATAATTGACAATTCTCGTGTTGGTCTGTGTACTTGTACACATGCAAGGACATAATACAATTGTATTTGCACTGCATATGTGTATATGTGTTTGCGTGTGTGTGTGCATGCATACATGTGTGTGTGTGTGTGTGTGTGTGTGCATGCATACGTGTGTGTTTGTCTTTGTGGTGCCTGCATACCTGTGTGTGTGTGTGTGTGTGTGTGTGTGTGTGTGTGTGTGTGTGTGTGTGTGTGCATGCATACGTGTGTGTTTGTGTTTGTGGTGCCTGCATACGTGTGTGTTTGTGTTTGTGGTGCCTGCATACGTGTGTGTGTGTGTGTGTGTGTAGAATGGAGGACTGATGATCTTGGACAGAAAAACAGTTGCTATCACCCGCGGGGCGGGGTGGGTGGGGGGGTTCATGCCAATACGAAACATTTTCTTTTTTCTGTTCAAAACCTCTTTCGGCCTCAGTTTCCTTGTGCGCGGTGCCCACTCTCTTATTTTGTTTCCATACCCTGAAACCAAGGGACACGCTGGTAATGAGTCCCAGCAGTAACGTCTGAACGCGGGCAGAATGAATGTCTTCTGGCTGCTATCTAACCACCTAATTAGGAAGATATGCGTACGAGATGGAATAAAGTTGGGGGGGGGGGAGTGTGTGTGTGTGTGTGTGGGTCGTTGTGTCGGTGTGTGTGTGTCGGTGTATCCACCGTCCTGGACAGCGCTCTATGTAAACTCAGACTAGGCCTTTACGGTGCGAGCGACAGGGTTAATCCCTGGGAATCAAAGACAACAAGGCCGGCGGGGCTGATTTTCAGCGGGCTGGCGAAGACGGCCGACAAGGAATGTTCAGCCCCGGACCGAGCGCGGCGGGGCCTTCCTATTTAGCCTCTCCCATCCCAACAAACGAGCGGGGATCAAAGGCTTAGAGCGCCATTATTAAAGGCAGCTGGAGACCCTACACAAACTAAACGCATGCTAATACGATGCTGCCATGGCCACATGTCATGTGTTGGCATACAAACCGGCGACAAACGTTGAGGGCGGGCGCACTCGGCAGGGGGAAAGAAGGTTCACAGGCATAGCTGAAACGGTACATATGACGTAGATGGTCCGGGTGACTGTCCGCGGTGTATATGCGGCGTTGTCCGGGGAGCATCTCTAACATAGTTGTCAAAGCGGTGGATTACACGACTGTACGTGACAACAAGCCCGTGCTGGCTCGCGCCCGTCTTTTCCTGCGGAGACATCCAGACGATTATGTTATGGCAGAGTCTTATCTGCATGACTTTCGATCTAACAAAAAAAAGAAAAGAGAAAAGATTTTAAGCCAATTGTCTCATTTCGCCCGCTAATCTACAATATTGAATTATCCTTGTGGTTGTGTTGGAAGTGCCAAAGCCCGGCTACGGTTCACTGACCATGAAAGCCTCCAGATGACTGCGGATTTCATCTAAACTCGTGGAAAATAGCGGGCAAAGCCTCTTAAACTAGCTTGATTGACTCTCCCCAGTGTTTTTTTTTTTTTTTTTTTTTTTAACAGCTGTATCATTACCACTCCCTAAAATGTTCAACAAAGAATCATCCATCATAACTTTATATTTTCAATCTAACTTAGCGGGGGGCCTTTTGAGCTTCCTGTCTCCCGATAGACAGTTTTTATGTCCTCGCGTCTGGAATGTGCCGTCGACTTGCCTATTGAAAGCCAAAGGAAATGTGTTTGCCAGATAACGTTACAATTGCGATGCGCCTTGGCTTGGGCTGTGATTGAAACAATACCGCGCCTAAGCCGCACTGAGCCCACCTGTTTGTTCTTCCGTAATTGGATTCTGATTCGTTCCATTCGCCTTAATGCTGCTGCATAATGCAGTGTACCGAGGGGACCGGCCATTACCAGCCAGGGGGACGCGGCTTGGAGGAGTAACCTGACCTCGCACCCTTGTCTTTAGGGCCATCCATTCAAGGCCCCTGTCCTTCAAAGCAGCCAGTCGCCGAGCCTGGATGGATTGATGGCTGAGGCTGTGGGCCTGATGCGAACCAGAAGAGCAGGTGTTGATGTTTCGGCCTGACAAGAACAATAAGCCGACCCTCTGCAGCATGTTAATGCAAAATAAACAGGCACCGGTGTGGAAGGCTTGCACCGGGGGTGTAGGGGTCCTCATCAGGGCCCCGAGTGAGAATGAAGAGCTGCCGCCAGGAAAGGAATGCGAAGCCGAGGTTGAATCTTCTGTTATCGAGAATTTAAAGCCGCACCACTCAGCCCTTTACAACATGTTTAATGATGGGTGACGATGGGCAGAGCTGTGTTCAGGTCAACGTCTTTCTTCGACTTTTCAAAACAGTGCAGAATAGGACCTTTCCAGTAAAAATAGTCACAAATAACATCGGACCATTAGCATTGTGGTGAAAAGGTGAAATATGCACATGTTATTAAAACGATACAGTGGTATGTACTTTATAAAGAGCAGAGCACTGGGAGACTTCAGAGCTGTGTTTGACCACTTATCTTTTACTTACCAAGCAAAACTGTTGGAGTCAACAAACTCAGTTTATATACTGTGTATTTTGTACCCTGCTACAGAGGTCACCACATATACTTTATTACATTATATTTACATATATGTATATATATATATATATATGTGTGTGTGTGTGTGTGTGTGTGTGTGTTTGTGTGTGTGTGTATGTATGTATGTATGTATATGCATTATATATATATATATATATTTACTTGTTTATTTATACTTATATTTATATTATATTTATTATTCTATAGCTTTATTAGCTATCTTTACTATCGCCTCAAGTTTTAATGATTTTGTTATTGCAAAGGAGTGGGATGGAAGTGGCTAAATGTGCAGACCCCAGCACCCCCCCCCTACACTGTCATCACGGCAGAGGCTTCCACATGCTGGCTGCCATTTTCATCATAGCCATGCTTCTCGTTTGATCGGCTGTCTTTGCTAAGTGGCTGGTGTCGATAGCCTCGACTCAGATCTGCCCACAACGATGACGAAGATAAGACATCTGGAGATGGTGGTGGTGGTGGTGGTGGTGTATGTGTGTGTTTGTGTGTGTGTGTGTGTGTGTGTGTGCGTGTGTTCAAATAGTGAGGAATGTGAGAATATCGTCGCGCAAAGCTGTAAAACAAGAAAAGTGGGGCAGTGAAAAGAGTCTTACATGTGTGTTTGTGTGTGTGTTTGACTTTGTGGGAGAGGCCGGCCTGGGATCATTAGTGTGTCATCGGTGGCCTCCACACCGAATTAATAAGGCCTGCCTTTCTTTCCCTTTCTCTCCAGTGTCTGGTAAAAAAAAAAGAGCTTCGAAAAAAAAAAGGAGCATCTGATCTCCCTTTCACCTCTCCCACACACTGACACACGGCTTAGAAACAGATTAGAGCTGATGAACTGACAACATTAACGAGGCAACCGAGAGGTCGAGAGCTGGGAGAGACAGAAGGAGACCTTGGGTGGGTGCGGAGGAGGGATTGTAAAACGAAGGGAGACTGAACGAACACGGAGGGGGCAGTTACGAAGCAATTGGCATTTAGATTTTTTTTCTAAAATCAGGATTAAAAAACATGCCAGAGAAAAGTGAAATGAACCGGAGGGAATAGATTTCCATCTCTTCTGTCTCCCTCTTTTCTTTTTCTTTTTCTTTTCCCCCTACAGTCACAAGTCAATAGTACTCTTAATGAACACATCCGCTGAGAAGAGAAACAGCTTGGTGGTTTTTCCACTGCCTCAACGTTCCCCTTGTTTCCCCTGCAAAATGAACTTAATGCTGATTTCGTGCCCAGGGTGCTGTGCACCGAAACAGTTTTCAATGCAGAACCCTCCGCAGACCGGGAGGAGACCGGGGACTTGTAGAAGCTGTTATCAGAGCAAGCGAATGTAGACCAACCCCAGTAGACAGTTCTGTCCTAGAAATCCACATCTTGTGCGTGCGTGTGTGTGTGTGTGTATGTGTGTTTCATTTGTGCATATGCATGTGTGTGTGTGCAAGTGGCGAGGGCACCCGCTTGCAAGTAAGTTGAGCTCTGATGAATTGATCTGGCCATGCTGACAGAAGAGAAGAGAGGGGACACAGCTGGGAGAGAAGGGGAGGAAAGGGAGAGGAGGGGGGGGGGTCAGGTTAAGGATCACTGGAGAGGAGATGACAGATCCCAAATGGTGGCCCTTGGAAAATGCTCGGCTTCAGTGCCTCTGCAGGGGAGCGGTGCTCCGAAGACACGAAATGGTGTCCGGAAGACAGTTCGCTGATTGGAGAGCGGCTATGCTTTCCGGCTGCTCCTAGAAGCCGGGGGTCGGGGGTAGAATAAACACGGGTGGACATGTGTTTCAAAATGCTGCCCTCCTTTTGATATGGGTCCTGACATGAGACGGCAGCAAAGTATATTTTTAAACCGTGTTCCCTACCCGTGATAGATGTGAGCAGCCATCATCAGAGCTTGGTCCAGCAAACTTGTGTTTGACCCCAGTCTTTGTCCACAGGAGACAGCACCTGGTGCCTCACTGCAAGACAATTAGTGGTTAACCACACACACACGCACACGCACACCCCACAGGGATATTTTATGGTATGTGATACAACCATTATGGTAACGAAACCTCGGCGTGCCACTAGCAAATACCCAGAGATTCACACCCTATGGTTTTGACAGGAAAGGGCTCATTTCCTGGCACCAACCACAAACCATACGGACGCGACAGCAAACACATCCGAAGTGTGTGAACGTTGCCTCCGTTGCCGAGTCCCGAGCGCCGACAACAACCCGCACAACGGTGGGGCGAATCTGTAATGGCCGAGGTTGTAAATGAATCCAAGGGCGCGTCTTCCGGTGTCGAGGGTCTCTCTGAGAGAAGCCGGAAGGCAACCGAGGTCCTTTTCGTCCTCGCTGAGCGGTTCTCTGGTACCGTCTGATACGGTTCGGGTTTGACTGTGAGCAGCCTGCTCTGCCCCGGCCCATCTGCAAACGCTTTCCGGCCACAATCCTACAACCACCATGACTAACCCTACCTAATCCACTTAAGAGTCAGCATAACCATAATTAACTATCTGTTCCTCCTTTTCTTTTTTTCTTTTTTCTTTTCTTCTTCTACTTTTAATAAAGGTTTCAGGGGAGAAAATAGTACTGTCTCAGCTTAACCCCTTCTCCACAGGGTTAGGAAACATGTTCGCCGTAGAAAACGTAACACGTTGATCTGGACGTCGATGGAAGGTGTGAGCGGTCTTGTTAATCCCCACTTCTACATGCAGGTTCTGTAACGTCCTCTTTACCGTCGTCTAATGTGCGTCTTCTTGTCCTTTGCTTTGCAGCCTCCACCATCGCAGAGAACGGGAGGAAAACGTGCCTGAAGCTCAAAGTTTTCGTCCGACCGTCAAGTGAGTGTTTGCATGCAACGCCGGGCTTCTGGAGCGGGGCCTGCCCAACGGTGCACTGGGTTAGAGGAGCACAACTGTTTATGTCTACTTCTCTGATTACTTCATTACCCCGTGAATGACCACTTGCTCACTGTTCAGCATACCCCCCTCCCCCTTTCATTTATCATAACTGCTTTACTTGCTAAGTAAATGTTTTTCGGAAACATGAAAGGACGATAGATGTACGCATCGAGTGAAATCCGGTACACTGCATACTTCATCTGAATGTTGCCATGAGCTTTGTTGCTTGGAACGTTTAATTCCAGGGCCGGGGGTTGGCGGGGTGGAGGGGGTTGGGGGGGCTTCAAATGTGACTAACCTATTTGGCTTACCTCTAATGATCTCTCATTCTCCTTATTTTCTGTTGTAGACAACTGTGTGAAAACTATAGGCGTACATGACCGTGTTCTTGACGTAAACGACAAAGTAGACAATATGTTAGAACCACGAGGTTAGTATGGCTTCCTGCTCCTCTGACTCTTCATGTTATGTCCTCCATACTGCTCTGTGTGTGCTCGTGAGCACGTCTCTTTTTGTGCCCCTGTCTGTCTTTTATTCTCGCTGTCGTTCACCGTACACCGACCGCTACCCATCCGCTGCCCTGTTCTCTTGCACTGATCTCGTCCCTGGTGCACTGATCCCGTCCCTGTTGCACTGATGCTGTTCCTATTACGCTGATCCTGTTCCTATTGCGCTGATCCTGTCCCTATTGCACTGATCCTGTTCCTATTGCGCTGATCCTGTTCCTCTTCAAGTTGCTGCAGTCCTGTCATGTTGTTGCTGCATGGGTGTTGCTTGTATGTTGCCGTTTATGTAACTATAGCATTCGCCCACATTGCATCATTCATATATATATATGGCCTCACATGTCTATTGCAAAATATGTGTATGTGTCAACTTTACTCTTGGCCTTGTTAAGAACGTGCACATTTGACATTTTCAAATGAGTATTGGTAAAACAGTTTGCTTCACTGACACCGAGCGTCGTTGTTTAACTGCTCGCCGTGCATCATATCATTACATTCTCTGTTGTTAAAGCTAATTCTGGTTATTCTGCCTTACTTTTTAAGTGTTTCAAAGGTCTTCACTAGTGTTAAAGTATCAATCACATCAGCTAAAATAACATTTATAAATGCTACCTACTTTGATGCCATCCGCCAATGTAGCTGCCATGGTTTGGCGGGACAGGAGATGAATTGATTAGTTAGACAAATGAGATTGATGATATCAGTTTTCCTGGTTTCCTTACTTGCTGTGTCACTTCTCTTTAGCTTTGTAAGGCAACAACAGTTTTCCATTTTTTTCTGTAATCAGAATATGTGACATTAGCATATATATATATATATATACACACACGTGCGCACACACATCTGTATATATACATGTACACATACATACATATGTATATATGTATGTATATTATATATGTATGTATATATGTATACATATACAATATGTAGATAAATACATACATACATACACACAAATATATATATATACACACACACACATATACACATGCATACATATGTATATATGCATGTATATTATATATGTATGTGTATATATGTATACATATACAATATGTACATACACACACACACACACACATATATATATACATGCATGCATGCATGCATACATACATACATATATATATTTATACATGCATACATATAAACACACACACATATATGTATATGTACATGCATACACACACACACATATACATGCACACACACACACACACACACATATATATATATATATATATATATACATGCACGCACACACATATATATATGCATACACACACACATATATGCATACCTACACACACACACGTGTGTGTAGGTATGCATGTGTGTGTGTGTGTCCAACTTAGTCACTGAACTGAAACCTCCCACCAACACTGCCGCCCCTGCTTACTCTAAGGACTAAAAAAGCACCCCCAAGAACCTCTTCAGGGAAAATATGGAGCAAATGGATAACTGTCCGATATAACATGCAGTTAATTACAGACAGAGCTTGGTGAATATTGTTTGTCATAGCATTATCATTAAATACACTTTTCCAAAATGGAACCTTTTACATCTTGGGATGGAGAGAATATTACATTTTCCATGTTTATTCACCGCACCTACCTACTCACCATGCTGTGGTGATCAAGGCTTATGGACACATACACACATTTGTGCAGGGGCACATACATTTTTACATATAAACCAATGCATACAATGCTCATTTCAGGACTTTGGTTTATTATAGCAAAGTCCCAGGCCATTGTCAGTGCCTGCCTGCTTGACTTACCCATATTTGTGCATTTCCGCCTGCCTGCCTTCTTTCCTACTTGTCTTTTTGTCTGCCTACATGCATACTTTGTTTGCCTGCTTGGCTGCCTGCGTGTTTTTCTGTTGCCTTGCATGCTGTTTTCCTTTCTGTCTGTCTGCCTTGGTGTGTGCTTACCTTCTCTCCCGCTTCTCCAAATCCTCTATTGCTTCTCTTGGAAGAAAGGAAATTCATCCATTCATCCTTGTCATCTAACGTACAGTGCCTCCACCCCACTCCCCCCACTCGCATGCATGCATGCACGCACGCGCACACGCACGCACGCACACACGCACACACTCACTCTTGTGCAGACTTGCATGTGTCTAGTGATTGGTCCTGCATGCTGTCTGTCTGCTTGTATTTCTGCCCTGTAATCTGCATGGTCCAGCTCTTTGCCCATGGTGCAGTGAGCATATAGCTGCTTACAGATACTGAGCCCACTGCCAGGTAGACCGAGATGACTCCTCACCTGGGAGATAAATTGAAAATGCTTCACAATGAAAGCTCCGACTTAATTTCACTGCCCAGGTTTTGTGATGATGTACCTTTCCTGGGGAGGGCTTTCAGATCTCATCTGAAGAGAGCTGGACCGAGCAATTCAGTGCTATGCGTTTTAGACTATAAAGATGGTCCGCTTATGAATTGGCTTCCTCACTCAGCCAGGTCTGACCATGTTTTCAATCTGCTGCCTTACTGGACTAGAACTATAGATATGTATGAGAACGAGGGAAAAAGCATTAAATCTTTAGTAATAGTGCAGCGTCTATGTGTGACGTTATTTCTTATTTGCTGTTGCTTGAACTGTTGCAAATAACCAACATGTAGATGCTGCGAATAATAAATCCAGTTTATCCCTCTTCCCTTCAGACGATACCAGCCATGAATCCGCCGAGCCTTCCCGAAGCGACGAAACAAATGCTGCACCCCACCTGCGGATAGCAAGTCTACTTCTGGCTGCGCTGCTGGCCTGCCTATCAACACTCCTCACCTTATAGCGCCTTTCTCCCCTGGATGGCAACTACACCTGGTGCGGCCTAAACCTGCCCAACGCTGAAGATAAAGAGACGGGTTGGGATTTGGACAGAGCAGAGTGGTTGGATTGGGCATCAGAGATGGTTTCTCAATGAACCCTCTATTTTTTTCAAATATTTAAGTGGTCTTTTCTCCGTATGTGAGTGAAAAACATTGACGTTGGAAGTGGGAGAGACAGTCCCCCCCCCCCTCCCCCCCCCCTCTTAAACTTTCAACTAAAATGCCAAATCCCGTTTTTTGACACTTAGTGATTCTTGTTTTCCCGTGACATTTTACATCCCTTTATGCCATGCCTATGTCATTGCAGCACTGATGTTTGCGTGCATACACACACACACACACACACACACACACACACACACACACACATACATAAAATACAGATGCTTTTACATTAAGAGTCAATGACAGTAGTTACTTTACTAGATCTGTATGCCATAGAAGCACTACACAGTAGGAAGGTTAGGATTCTTCTTAGAGATGGTCTTAGAGATGATTGTCGATACACACGGAGATCAGATAAGAGTGAGACCTCCCACGAAACCTTTCCAAAATAACCTTAACCATAAAGTTCTGCCTTGTGGAATGAATACCATTTTGCACCTCGGTTTTATTGTAGTGTGCAAGTGACAGGAAAGACAGAAAAGACTGCATTTAGCATGGGGTCATGAGCCAAACTGGAGCTCACAGCACTGAGAAGACACAGTGCACACGTGGCCTGCTGACCCCGGTTTCAAGACGGTCTAGCACATTTCCTCCTGAAGTGTGTGTGTGTGTGTGTGTGTGTGTGTGTGTGCGTGCGTGCGTGCGTGCGTGCGTGCGTGTGTGTAATGGAGGCAAGGCTGCAAAAAAAAACAACGACCATCTTTCATTGAGTTTGGATTATCCTATTTATTCAAAGAAACAAGGAATAATTTTCAGTGCAAATTGTCGTATCGTTTGTTGTAAATGACACGTCATTTCTCATCCTAAAGGAACGAGCTTCCTTTTTCTGCCTTACAAGGTATCGGCGCTGGCTCCTTGAAAAGTATTAAAACCCCATAACAGTGCAGTGGAAAGAGTTGGATTCGTTCGGTCGGCGGCCCTAAAACTTGTTTCAGGGAAACGTTTGGGCTGAAAACTAGATCAAATAGATTGACGTGGACGTTGGAGGCTTTTTTTTTTTGCGTCGTATTTTGGTCATGATTGAGTAAGTTAGTCAAGGAATTCGTGGTGCCATAAAATGCTGTGGTCGCTTTGAGGAGGGCGGGCTGTCGGTGGCTCTCGGGGCTCTCGGCGGCACGTCTGGGAGCAGTCGTTTCGTTTTAGACTTGCAGAGCTAAATTAAAACTTTCTCGCCAGACACTTTGTGCAGAACTATTAACATGAAGAATCAATGTCTTTTGGAGCTCGATGGCACAATTTCACGCCCAACAAGCCACCATGTCATTTTTTCACTTTTGTTCACTGACTATAGCAGCGATTGTGCATTCATTCCAGTTGGGTCTTTGTCAATATTAACAGCACTCAGATGAGCGTTTTTGTGTCCACTGCTTTTTCTCTCTCCATTGATCGTTGAAGTGAGTGCATTGGTAAAATAAGATTCACTTCACAACTGGAGCTTCACCCCCCCCCCCCCCTGCATCACCACAGCCATTCAGTTTTGTTACCATTGTAAGTGCTGCTTTGAAAAGTCTGCCTTTGACCCAGCCGGCGTTGCACATTTTATATTTTTGTAACTCTCTGAGATGCCTTTTTGAAGGAGAATGGTAATTGCAGTGTCTGTGAATAGGCCGACGTCAGCCTACCGATCCGAAGGTTTTCCTCGAGTTTTTTGCCGCTCGAGCAACGCCGCGGCTTCAACTCTGACCTGACGCACGGTCAGGCGTTAGTCGGCCGGTGCTCACATGTTGCGACAACCGACCGCTTCTGCACCAATTGTCTGGCCACGTGTGCGGACCTGACGCACAGCCTCAGCCTGCAGAAAACCCATTATGTCAACAGAGTACAATGCCGAGCACCGCTCCCATCAGTCTAGTTTGGCTAGGTTTATGTTAGCACTTACATTTACGAGAACTCGCTGCGTTAGGGTGGTAGTCTGTTTCCATTTGCAGCCACAGACCCACAGTTGGATTGCATAAATAGACATTTCTCTTTTTAAATGGACGGAGGGTTTTTTCTTGTTTTTTGTTTTTTTTTTTTCTCCCATACAAGGTGTAACAGATATATAAATTAAGTCTGTTGAAACGAGCCGTCTTAGGGAACAAGGTTGGTGTCGTGTTAGAGGAAGGACACCAATTGGTTTGGAAATACCCGCAGAGAGAAATGAATAGAGGGAGAAATGGGGGAGAGCGGTCGCACACCCAGCTCCAACTCCTAGTGTTACAGGTTTAAGTGACTCTTTAATGAGGTTCAAAATGACAGGCATGTGGACCCCATGTGGCGGCAAGGGGAGTTATTTCTGGTATTAAAAATAGATGGTGGAAGGCCTGGGGGGTCTCGGGAGGGGAGTGTAGGGTTCCACCGCGAGGGGCTTACAGCCCCAATGACCTGCCAGTTAGAGAGGAGCGGGGGGCGAGGAGGGCGGCAAGAACGAAAGAGAGTGAAAGATGGAAACGGGGAAGGTAGCTGACACGTTAAGAGTGCCCGACAAAACCAAACAACACCGAACATTACTGGAAAACTACACGTTTCATCGACAAAGGCATACTGTGTGGTTCAGTCTCGGAAGGCATGCACTGTTTTGTTTTGGCTTTGTTTTCATTGTTGTTGCTTGCTTTTTCCTTTTTGTGTTTCTTTTTTTCTTTCTAAATACCCAGAAAGGTCATCTGGGGCTCTTGGCCATTTGTTCTTGTACGGCAGTAACAATGCTATGGCAGTAGCATAGCAGCTCAGCTTCAGGAGGTGGTGGGAGAGTCCACGCGTACCGAGGTGCTGATCTGCAGCCGGACCCCCCACCCCCCGCAGGGCGACGAGCGCCGCGCAACATCCAAGGCGAGTGCTCGTCAGCAGATTGGCCGTAGACTTTCTCGGAAACCAGCTTCAACTGTACTCTCTTATAATTACCGATACTACTCTTTGTCATTATTGCCATGGTTTATTCTGTACACACCTTAACCTGGGAAATGAGGATCGACTTGCAATGCTGGATACTGTGTATCCTGGGGTAGTCAACCACATAAACATGTAGTGCTAGGCTAGTACCTGTTTTTGTACCTTTCCGGAGGACGAAAAGAACGGAAAACACGAGAGACTCCATTGTTAAAAAACTGTATAATAATTATTATTATTATTATTATTGTTATGATGCTGATTATGACTATTATTATTAGCAAGACTTCTCGATGTACATAGTGTTTGATATTAAAGTATTAATTTGGTTCTTATGTCTTTTCTAAAAAAAAAAAGGAAAAAAAAGGTGGGACGCGGCGTCACGTCTGCATTTTGGCGAGGGGTGGGGGTGGGGGGGTGTGTGCGCGCGCGCCGTCCTCAGAACAACCACGTTGCGCGCGCTCCCATCCTCGGGGTGTGTAATGACGCTTAGAGCCGTGACGAGGATGGAGCAAACCTTTGTACAGACAGCTGGACTTTGGCCCTTGAGAGGCTCACCCGTGACATGTTTCAAAGCCCATCACCAACCTTCGTCATCTCATCACAGAAGGATCCTGCCGGGGGAGGGAGGGTGGAAACTGCGTTCGTGGACTTAATGGACAGCGTATTTGTGCTTTTTCTTTTCGCCTTTGGCGTTTAAAAGCACGTTGGCCAGCTCGGAGTCCCCGGCCTGAGCGGCCTTGTTGGCTTTTGGATGGAAGGATCTTGCCAGTTTCATTGTGTGGCATGCGCATGGACTTGGTAACATATACATATATATATATATATATATATATATATATATATATATATATACAAAATATATATATATATAAAAGGAAAAGAGGGAAAAAAAGACAAAAATTTTAAAAAGACGTGTTTCGCTTTCGCTTTCTTTTCGGCCTTCATGTGTGTTAGATTTTCTGATCACGATCACGTGCGTTTCTTTTTGCGTTTCCCATTTTTTTGAGTGATGTCATTAAGCTGTGTAGTGATAGACGACAAATGTACATAACGTAAACCTTTGTTGTAAAGTTGCAGTGGGGCTCGGCCATTTGTGGGTCAGATGAAACTTTTTTTTTTGGTTTTCCTTCCAAGGATGACTTACCTGTACCCTTTCTGAATTCATCTCGTGTTAGTCGCAGTCTGTCTATTCTGACTATTTGTCCTCTTTTTGTTTGTTTTTTTTTTTTGCTTTCCCAAGAGGTCTTTGAGATTGTCTGCATCCGTTTGTGGATGTTTTTTCAGTGTGACAAAGTTTGTGCGTGTGCGTGTGCGTGTCTCGTTCGCTGTTGCCGCAGTGAATGGGAAGCTACAACTCTCTTTGGCAACGAAGAGCGTTTCCCATGCCTTAGCCCTGCAGCCTCCGCCATGGCAGCCTAGTTTGTATACGAGACGCTCTCTTGCCATTGTCCTTTTACATGGAACGGCTGCTGGGGTCCAAAAAAAAAAAGAGGCTACAATAGGGCCCCTTCACTTTCTCTCTTTTAAACGTCCCTCCATCACTTCTTCCTCAGTAGATGTCGGTTCTGGTCACAGTTTAAGGGTTGGTGCATCCTATTCTGAAACTTGATTGGGGGGGGGTAAGGCCCCCAGATCTATCCTGTACAGGGAAAACCTCTCGTCACCAGCTCCCCTAACACACTGAGGAACCACCTGATTATTTTGTGCACCCCTCCTGTCCCATTCTTCACGTGCTTGTATAACCTTCCTACACGACACCCGCTTTTCTCTCCCTCTCGCCCCCCCCATCCTAACCCCACACCCCCCCTACCACCACCACCTCCCCCCACCCCCCACCCCACACTTTACACACCTTACCCTCACAGGGAAATATTTCCATCCCGCCCTTTTCCAGTATATAAATAACAGAAAATTCAACAAAAAATTACCAAACGGTCTGTATTTGTACATACACGTGTCTGAGCAACTATGAATAATATTAATAAAATGAAAATACAAAGCTTTGATGTCTGCTTTTGTTTGACTCGTGGAGCCGGACGCAGGATGGCTGAGAGATGTTGGTGTGCGGCCTTCTTTCGGACAGGCAGTGGACCGAGTAAACGTGCGCGGCCTTCGCACTTCATTCGAACAAAACGTTAAAGTGGCCAACGTTTTCAACGGAACTCAGCCCGGTGATTAACACATTTCCCCAGATGATGGCACCGACTCACTTTTCAAATCGGTCGTAACCGTGTTAGAAACACATGAATAGTTTTTAATTTTCTTGCTCTTTTTCCCTTTATATGTCTCTCCCTCCCTCCCTCCCTCTCTCCCCTTATCCCCTGCCTGATAAATAAACCGGTCTAAATTTAGCAATCATGGCCTCTGAAGACAGATCGAGAGGAAGAACATCCATCAGTACCGGGATGAGACCTTAGACCTGCTTTCAATTCAGTCGGGCACTAATGAGGACACCTAATAACCTTCTGCTGGACCCCATCAGTGCCATTTAGCTTCACCCTCCATTATCTCTGGTAATTAGACTCGCAGCTAGACTGCCCTAAGGAACAAAGGGGGGGAGGGGAGGGGAAGGGAGGGGGTGGGGTGGACGGCCCCCCTGATAAGCCAATTGAAAGTTACAAACCCGGCGACGTCTTGATGATTAGTGAAGTTTTACTTTATAGGCTGTAAGTACCCCTCTTTATCTGAGAAGTAAATAGCTGAATTCCCCGGGCGAATTGAATCAAATGAAAAGCAGCCTTGACGCTGCTCGGAGGGCACGGGTTACGGCATGTCTTCAGTATCAAAGAGGGGGGGGGGGTTTGTAACCTCGCTATGGGCGTCAGCTGAAAACGCTGAGCAGACTCGACTCTGTGGGCAGGGGTGCGCAGTGGCGTCCCCAGACATGTTTCATAGGGGGGGGGCACTGAAAATCTTGGGGTGGCACACCAAAACCAAAAGCCATGACTGAATTCCAGGAATTCTATGATGCTGTTGTGGTGTACTGTATAGGCTAGTGGAAAACTGTCAATATGAGAGTTAAGAAACATATACATTATTGATTTAAATGAACAGCACCTGATGTAAGATATCAGATAGAAGCATGTTATGCATAATCAAGAAGCATATTCTGCATATGCGACTCGTGGCTGGGGGCGGCAGAGATAGTATCAGGGTGGCCGTGGCCACCCCTTGGGGGCGCCACTGGGAGTGTGTTGGCGCAAAGTCCACGAAACGCTACCCCGGATGCGATCCCGCCTCGTCCTTTTCAGAAGGCTGGTACTCTTTCCAACTGCCGGAAGAAGTGGGGGGGTTTTTTTGTTGCGCGAACACACTTGACATGATGAGCCAATTAGCTCGAAGACGTTCTTCCTGGTGCTGTTGCCAGATAAAGGCTCTAGGGATGCAGGTGCGTGTGTGTCCACGAAGGCCAATAAAGACAAATCACCACGCCTAATCATTAAATCTGGGGTAACGATAGCTTTATTTGAAGCCACGTCCCAGGTGTGCTATTAGGCTGTGAACATAGTCAAGTTCTGTGAACCGGCATTGAGTGAAAGGAGGCCACGGGGACGTGATAGCTTTCAATTCAGACCATGTCACACTTGACTTGTCAACTGTGCCCAGGAGGAAGGGAGAAGTTTGATGTGCAAGTCTTTTTTTTCTTCTTTTTTTAACAAGCATGCACATTAGGGGTGGGAAAATGTCATTGTGTAGCGGTTATAGGCAGGGGCGGATCTACAGGGTGGCAAGGGATGGCAGCTGCCACCTCTGGGACACAGTCTTGCCACCCCTGTTGCCACCCCATTTATAAATCAGATAATATGTTTTTAAAGTATATTTTATGCACATGCATGGTGAAGGTCAATGAGACCCGCACCAAACTCGTCTCAAACAGAAGTCACCGATTTAGAATCCCCCTCCCCCTCGAAGGGGGGGAACTACAGGGTGGCAAGGGGTGGCAGCTGCCACCTCTGGGACACAGTCTTGCCACCCCTTTGCCACCCCAGGAAAAAATCTCTAGATCCACCACTGGTTATAGGGATACATAATTCCCCTTATTGAGGTGGTTGGAACGTTTCTTTACAGCTGCTGTTTTCTCGGTCCGTGTTTACAGTGGTACAATAAATGGTGCACGTTGTGCAGCCGAAAGAGAAAGTCGTCACGACTCCTGATTGAGCTCCTCTACAATTTCACGTAAGTATTGTGATTCCTTTCTTAACAAATTTTTAATAATTTTTTTTCTTTAATTCCCGAATCGGGAAAGGACAGTTTTCAAGTTCAATTTCATATGTGAAGGATATTAATTTAAATCAGTGGTCACCAACCCTGCTCCTGCAGAGCTACCTCCCTGCCTGGTTTCACTCAACCCTCATTTAACGCACCTGATTCTGCTGAGCACCTACTTACCTTGATTAATTGAATCAGGTGTGTTTAATTAGGGATGAGAGCCCTCAGGGAGCAGTGTTGGTGACCGCCGATTTAAAGGCTCACATTTGTTCTGTGTGCAGTTTCAGGGACTCTATTCATTTTAGCCCAAGATTTTAGTTCATATTTTCTTGTGGCGCTAGCTTGACGAGCCGGAACAGCGAAACGTAGCGCTTCAAAAAGTATTTTATTCACCGCTTTTACATGCAGTATAGCAATGATGCTGCCGAAATGAAACTCGGGGAAAGACTGACTTCCATGCGATGTGCATTGTTTTTGGAAATATGACTCACGATATGGTCTCTAGAAGTGTATGAGTCAGCTTAATACAATCAATCGTAATATCAAATCGCAGTACTTGCAGAATTGCAACACTAAAGAATCTCGATGCAATATCGAATCGGCACCCTAGTATCGAATCGGGACATAAGCATATCCTCCCAGCCCTGATGCACATACACAGACCTCCGCACACACTTCTCCTGAGCCTGTGATTCTGTTGAAATTCAGCCTCCCTTTATGCCAATTCAGCCCTCCGTCAGTTAAAGCTGTACCGTGACACGTTGAGGGCTAAACTGACAGGCTGGGAGAGGCCTCTTTAATGGATGGTTTCTAAAGCCGTCATTCTCAAGTCAGCTGCCCTCCTTATTGGCTTTTTGGTGTTTCGTTTCCATGTGAACAATCAGGTTGACTGACAGCTTTGAATGATGTCTTCAGTTAATCGCTCCAGTGGTGTGAAAAGGTCATAAATCACCCAATTACGTTGCCTCGCTTTATGAATAGATATTTTCGTGGGGAATATTTAAAATGCCTTCGAGGCATATCAACGTAGTCAACCCCAGATGTATTGAGGGGGAGCTGAGATGGAGACTCGGGGGGTGGGCCCGGTTATGCAGGAAATAACAGATAAGCTGAATTCATTTCAGAGTCTCATTCGCACCGTTGTGTGTTGTGTATTATAACTGGGTGAGAAAGTTGGAAGTGAATTCGAGGTTGTGATTTGGGAGTTTTAAACGTGGCAGCTCGGGCACACCGTTTATCTAGAACGAGTTCAGAAAAGCAGAGGTCACAATAAAGGAATGGTTGACACAAAGACAGGGAACTGGATCGAGAAAATAGACCCTTCGTCGTTGAACAGAAACAGCGTCTCGCCGTGCAGCGGATTTCTCAGAAAAGCATACTGTGGCTGTTTGTAACACTCACTTTTATTGTCTACAACAACACAATGCAGACACAGTGTTGTGCCGCTCAGTTGTGTTTGATCCAAAGCCATCAAAACAAAATGCCATACTAACGTTCATTCCACTTGCAACATCAGTGCCTCTGAGACATCAGAGATGGCCTTGAAATAAGCCTCAATCAGAAGCACTTCTACAAATATTTTGCTCGGTAAGTAAAACAAGTAGATGAACTCAAAACTTGAACGGTTTTATGAATATATAGAGTCTGGCTACCCAGAAGCAACTCAACACTGTAAAAAGCAGTAGACGATATTTGTATTAAGTATGTCAGAAGAAGTGGCACGGTGGCTCAGTAGTCAGTGCAGTTGCCTCACAGCAAGAAGGTCCGGGGTTCGAACCCCGGGGTTTTCCAACCCTGGGGGTTGTCCTCTGTGTGGACTTTGCATGTCTGTGTGGGTTTCCTGCGGGTGCTCCGGTTTCCTCCCACAGTCCAAAGACATATAGGTCAGGTGAATCTGCCATACTAAATTGTTCCTAGGTGTGAATGTGTGTGTTGGCCCTGTGATGGACTGGCGGCCTGTCCAGGGTGTCTCCCCGCCTGCGTCCCAATGACTGGGCTCCAGCATCCCCGTGACCCCAGTTGGGATAAGCAGCTTGGATAATGGATGGATGGATGGATGGATGGATGTCAGGAAAACTGCTTGTTATAAATGACAATTTTATTTGGAAAATTGGATTCATCCTTTTTTACAATAATCAAGAGAGACCAGGCAAAGAAAAAAGCAGACAAACAAGGATAGAGGGATAATGGCAGAAAATGATCAAGAAAAAATGAGGTAAACAAAAAAAAAGAGAAAGAAGGAAAATGTCAATATAAAACATGTATGTGCATGTACGTACATTATAGAAGTCCCATCATGCAGCCCGTCCTGTCATGATAACACCTTCCAGGATACAAATCTCATACTCAGAAACATCTGCATACACCAAAGCTGCAACACAACACGACATAATCCTGCACCCATGCTCAAAACATGTGCCGCACCATATAACACCTGCTTACATACATCAGTCTAAATTAAAATGTCCTCCAAGATCATCAAAATCCAGAATCAGTATGGCTGTATTGTGTTTCTGTGTTTTGTATGCGGGGATCATGAATTTTGTGGACGCACCGAAGATTAACTCACAACTTGTTTTTTTGGAGCCACATACAAGAGTCCACCTCACTGGTCCACTGTGCGACAATAATTTTCAATCTCATATCTATAGATGGGATTTGTGACGGTGTTGGAGGCCCAAGCTCTCCCCCAGTCGCTCTGTACTCTTCTCTTTTATTTTCTGTATTTTTCTGTCTGTGTCTGTCTGTCTGTCTGTCTGTCTGTCTGTCTGTCTGTCTGTCTGTCTGTCTGTCTGTCTCTCTCTCTCTCTCTCTCTCTCTCTCTCTCTCTCTCTCTCTCTCTCTCTCTCTCTCTCTCTCTCTCTCTCTCTCTCTCTCTCTCTCTCTCTCCATAGAACAAGGATAGATGACCGTGACTCAGGTGGAGGTCATTGCAGTGTGATTTCTGCAGTTCGTGTGTGTCGCTGAAGCCTGCCACATGGTGAAGTCGTGGGCTGTGAATGAAAATCTGCAGCGAGTCTGGTGGAAGGATTGCTCGTACATGTGACACGGACACCCCCACAAAACATCAACATTAGAAGAGATGAGACAGACCGTTGGAGGAGGTAGTGACGTGTGAGGATTACATGTGTATGTGTCATATTTTATACTGCCTCAGTGAATCAAGCTTACATGACTGATGCCGTGGCCCTGACTTCACAGCTTGATGATACTGGAGATTATTGCAAGATTTATTATAACAAGTATTTTGTTTAATGACACTCGAAAATGATCTCGAATGATCCTGTAGGCTTGTGGTCTCCAACCACATGCCTGGTGACACGATGTCTGATTAATGGTGTGAAAATTCTCAAATTCATATGGTAAACATATGCATGTAAGAACTGTATAAAGTATGCTTCATGGCACATTGGCCTTGTTTTGGAGTATCAGTTTGCCTCTGGGAAATGTATACAAAAATGCAGACTTCATTTTTTTTACCCCCCTCCTTTTTTTCCTCCCCAATTGTATCTGGCCGACCGACCAGAGGAGGCGCTGGTGCAGCGACCAGGACACATGCCCACATCCGGCTTCCCACCCGCAGCGGCGGCCAATTGTGTCTGTGGGGACGCCCGACAACAGCGCTGGGTTTCGAGCCTGGATCCCCGTGTTGGTGGGCAAGGGAATAGACCGCTACGCTACCCGGATGCCCCCTATTCATTATCTTTAATTGATCCAAAAAAAAAAGCTTTATTGCTCGGCAGTCATATGCCATGGCTGTGATGCACGTTTCCACACGGCGTTACACCATATTCAACGTGTTTCTCAAAAATGTGCACACTTGCGCAATCAATGATTTATTCCATAGAAGTAATATTTCCCATGGCACACTGAAGACAAGGACACAAGGCAAATGTTTTGCAGTGAAAGTAGCAGGACGCCGTGTGAAATACGATTTACTAGTGTAAAGACCTGTAAAATATGGTTAATCTGTATATATGTATACTTTTTTTCCTACTGTATAATCCTGCATAGGCGTTTCTAGCCCATTTTTGGGGGTGCTGCAGCACCCCTAAATTGAACCCCAGCACCCCTAAAATTGAAGAGATTTTTTTTATTTTTTACTGTATGTCCATGTTTAATAAGCGGAAGAAATGTCAAAACCATATCCAGTATATGGTTCAAACGTAATATTTTAACAACAAAAATACAGCACCCCCCCATGCTTCGAAAATGGTTTGTCCACCCCCCCCCCCAAATTTATCTTGCCTGGCCGGCCAGCACTCTGGGTGCTCAGCACCCCTAAAGCTCTGATCCTAGAATCGCCCCTGTATCTTGTTTCTGCTGTTACTACACTTACCAGGATGCTTTGTAAAGAGTCCTGCTGTTGGAGGTGGACTTCTGTGACTTGAGACCAATCGCATTTATTTGGTCGTGTGTTTTTATTTGAATTTTTGTAACGAGCCAATCATAACCCGTTAACCCACTGTAGCCGTGAAATCGCGGAGAAGTCTAGTCAGTCCGAGTCTGCGCCCTGAGGAGAGAGGTGACGACCCGTGCCCGCTGGTTTCGTGGAGCCTGAGTGTCAAGTATTGTAACGTGCATGGATTAGATGACACGCTGGCCGCTGGTTCGTGGGTCTAACTCTTTAGTCGAGCGGTTAGCGATGTCTCCCGCGGTGCGGGCGGTACGGGTTCGCGTCCCGGCCGCGGCAGTTCCTGTGGTTGCGTTGTCCCCCGATTTCGCTACAGTATATTCGTGTACACAGGCCCACAAGTATGAAGCAGCTTCGGTCCTTCGGATCGTCCTTACCCTTGGTGCGTTTTTCTTGTTTCGTGATATTAAGTTTAGCGGTGCTTATTTAGTTAGCTAGCTACTGGTGTTAGCTAACTAGTGTAACCTATTTTTCTGGACTTAGCCTGTTAGTGATTTTAAGTTCCTGTTATAAGCTGTTGCCAGAGTATACGCCTTGAGCTCTTATTTTGAAGGCTGAAGAGAGAGCGGAAGCGCTGTACGCAGCGTCGTCAGTGCGGAGTTCTGTTGGGGGAAGAATCCAAATAAAGTGGTCCTCGTGTGAAAGCGGAACCTCCGTATTTGTTATTTTACAGTTTCGCACAGTATAGGCGACATCTACAAACCCTCGGTTACATTGGTGGCAGCGGTGGGACCCGGAAGTGTGCAGATCCTCAGAAGTCTCTTCGGAGCGCGGGAATAACAAAGCGCGAGGGCGCGCTTCCGGGAGAGGGTGACGACTGTGAACTACTAATAAGGCACGTTAGTCCCTAGCTAACGGGTCTGACCCTTTAGCCGAGCGGTTAGTGATGTCGCCGTGTGGTGCAGTACATCCCGTATCGAATCCCGCACCGGGCAAGAAAATAGCCCGGTTACACTAGCTAGCTGACGCTACAAGCTAGCAACTGCTGGACCGCCGACAAGACTGCTAGCCGCTGTGAGCTAGCTAGCCTCCGTTTCACTTCAGAGGGGTCTTCTAATTTCGTGAGGGGAGGAACTCGTTTGTGCTCCGGTGCTGCCGCCGGAGGGCTGCTGCTCCTCTGTTTGAGGGGGAGCGGACTGGGACGGGCTTGATCGCCTCCTTAGTGGCAGCGCTTCACTGGACTTGCTTCAGCTGCTGGCCAGGAGGCAGCTGGAGGGTAACGGTCCCCAGGCTGGTGGACCGAGTGGGGAGACGCTTGTGAGTAGCCCCCACACACACACACACACACACACACACACTGAGCTCCGAAGTGGACGCGCAGTGTAGCGGTTGCTGCGTGTGGTCGGCAGGGGGCGCTGACGTCAGCCCGGGGAGCGAACGGTTAAGGTTACCTCAGTGCGCCAATGGGCCCCAACGGCAGGCGCTTGATTTATATTGATTACAGTTCTTTGTGGTTTTGCTGACGTGATTGTTGCAACTGTTTATATACACTGTAAATCAATCAATCAATATTTTTTTTCACGAGCTTTATACATTTTATTTGTTTAATCACACTGGTTAATGGTTGTAGGCCGCAGCCAGGTAAGGGTGGAGATTCAGTTTTGAGGGACGACTGGAGTAAGTACTTTTAAGATAGAGGGAGCCACTTTGCCACCTGGGGGTTCTCATTGTTTGATTTATTTTGTTCATTTCATAACTATTATTAATTAATACATAATCCACTATTTTATTAAATTATATCTTGGGTGCATTGGCTGCTCATTTTAACTGGTTAAGAGTGCTTGTTTCAATGTGCTTGGTAATATAGGTGCATTACACCTTTTATTAGAGGCATCCCAGGCTTGATAGGCAATTGCGCACACACCTATAGGGTAATAGGTATCAATTACCGGTGTTCGAATATTTATATCTTAAATTCTGGGGAAATGCATAGTATACTAGCTTAATTGTGGGTGTAGTATTTCTGCAGCGCTACTTAATGTTTTACATTTCTGTTCAAGTTGTCTTGTTAATACTTTTCAGTCACATGTAATGGTTACCTATTCTAATAATAACAACACTAGTCTAGTGACATTTAGGGGTAGACAGGGATTTCAGCCGTCTCACCATCGACCGCTGAGAACCTAGGATCCTGTTTTGTTTGATACATGAGCGTGACTCCTGTCTGCATTATAACACCAGGTAAAAAGGGTTACACTAGGTTTGCGGGAAATCACATCAACTATAAACATAACAAAAAGAAAGTCCAATCAAACCCAAAAACTATGTCCTTCCTACCTGCCAGTTTGTCTGCTTCCTCCCAACAGAATGCATAGGTGAAATTTTTGGGCTATGATGACAGAATTCGGGTATATCCATTTGCTGACTTCGCCAAAGGGCAGAGAGCCTTGGCCATCTCGTCAGCACCTCTGTCCAGTTGTCATGTGGCATTGAAATGGGATTATTTTCTCCCAGTGGTCCATTGAGTAAATGAGGCCAAAGAAGTGACTGGGATAATACGCTGATGTGCCAACATTAGATCATATTAAAGGGCTTTACCCCGGGATCATGAATTAGATTATAATGATTTGGCATTCTGTTGAAACAATAACTTTCAAACAGACTCTTTCTTTTCCGCCACCCACCACCTCCGACTTCTGCCTTTAATTTTTTGATGGAATAAAATAGACAGAGTCATGCACCAACCATTATGATGTTGAAAGGATGAAATATCGTCACAATTCATTTTCCTTTTTAAGATTTAATTAGTTTACTTTATAATGCCATCCATCAGTCCTGGTGTAGATGAAATGTAGACAGAAAAGGGGAGCAGTGGGACTCGGTGAGAGGAATTTGTTTTACAGTTGACTTCCTGGGAAATAAACGTCGAATGCATTATTCATGAAGCCTGCCATAACTTTAATCTGATTCTTAACTTAATTATTTAAGACTTTCCTCCTATGACAATATTTCACTTCACTCGTTCAAAGGTTCTTTGAAGCCTCCGTTTCTGCACAAGTGTCTTCAGGTGCAGTATCGCCACTGCTGTCAGCAGACTCGCATTATAGCTCAGATTAGCAGCAGTTTATTAGCAGATTCAGAGTGATTAGCCGATTCAGTGCTCTCGCTCTTCCATTTACCTAATTAGGTACAGACTGAATATGTGCCCCCCCCCGCCCAAGATATCCAGAAAACTGAAAATTAGCAACACATACATGTGCAATGTGTAAAGCTCAGAGGTGTACTGTATTGGGTTCAAAAGTGTCATTTCGTCCGGCTTGGTTGGGCGTCCCTGCAGGTGGGAAGCCGGATGTGGGTATGTGTCGTGGTCGCTGCACTGGCGCCTCTTCTGGTTGGTCGGGGCGCCTGTTTGGAGAGGGGGGACTGGGGGGAATGGCGTGATCCTCCCACATGCTACGTCCTCCTGGCGAAACTCCTCACTGTCAGGTGAAAAAAAGCGGCTGGCGACTCCACATGTATCGGAGGAGGCGTGGTAGTCTGCAGCCCTCCCTGGATCAGCAGAGGGGGTGGAGTTGGGGGGAAAGAGGGGGAAGAAATTTTTAAAAAAGTGCAATTTTGTTAATTGTTAATTAAAAGACATAGAATGGCCTGTGGATAGGCCTGTGCTTTACAGTACAGACTAACATGTAGTGGGAAAATCTCTATGAGACTGTGCAGTATATAGTGTCATTTTGAAATGCGACGCTGTTTTTCATTTGGTTAAAAATGAATAGTATAAATTTGCAGAGTTAATTATGAGAGTGCTACCTTAGTCAGTGGGTTTAATGCACCATGGAAGCTCATTTATTTATCGTGAACAGGCAGAAGGAGCCGGTAGTAGAAGTAACTCAGCTTTTTACTTTATAAGCCTGCGGCAATGGCAGTATTTTCCAAATATCATGCAAATGCCCTCCCTTCACTTCAACCTCTTTCTGTCTCTCCTCTCTCTCCACTCGCTTGCTCTGATTCACTCAGTCGCACACACACATGCACAAACACGCACGCATGCATGTATACATGTGCACGTACGTACGTACGCACGCACATACTCACGTCATATTGGTCTGATAGTGATAAATTATTTTTTTATTTCTTTCCCAGCTTGTTTTTATCAACAATTTGGCAACAGTTGGAGTTTCTGTTGATGTTATAGTAACACAGCCCAAGGAGCATAACAATGCTAACCAATATGATGCCTAGTATGGTGAGGTAGATTACATCACGTACAGTATCACTACGTTCCCAAATTACTTGCACAGACTTTTTGTGTCATGGCAACAAAATATTCAAAACACTTTGAAATTGGCCTCTGAATTTCTGCCCAGCAACTGCAAGTCTAGTTAAATTCTTCCCTTACATGATTGACACCTTGGCTAACCTCTGACCTTTTAGTCTTTGATTTGATGTCGCCTGGTCTGGTTGCAAAGTGCCCCTGTATTCCTCCTGGGGGGTCAATCCTAAAAGGTCAGGGGCCGCAAGGTCCACATTCATATATGTCCTTCCATGCCTGTCTGTACATCAAATGCCAAAGTGAATTGTGTTTACTGAATACATGAGTTGTCCCATCGATCATAAATAGCATTTGGATTATGACATTAGAGAAAATAAAAAGCCTGATTCTCCGTGTTTTTTGAATGTCATGCACACAAGTCAAGCAATGCAACTTTTGAAACCATCCAAATGTATTGCTGCCCCTATCTGGTGAGGTGTAGAAAACCATTATCTGCAGTGCAAACTGAATTTTTTCCACATGCTTTTTATGAAATTTAGAAGGTTTTTTTTCTGAGGGGGAGGATTGTAAAATGCTAACTGGTAACAGTCATAAAATGCTTAGGATTAGGGTTAGCTTAATACAAACCCCAATTCCAATGAAGTTGGGACGTTGTGTAAAACGCGAATAAAAACAGAATACAATGATTTGCAAATCCTTTTCGACCTATATTCAATTGAATACACTACAAAGACAAGACATTTAATGTTCAGACTTGATAAACTTTATTGTTTTTTGCAAATATTCACTCATTTTGAATTTGATGCCTGCAACACATTCCAAAGAAGCTGGGACAGGAGCAACAAAAGACTGGGAAAGTTGAGGAATGCTCAAAAAACACCTGTTTGGAACATTCCACAGTTGAACAGGTTAACTGGGAACAGGTGAGTGTCATGATTGGGTATAAAAGGAGCATCCCCGAAAGACTCAGTCGTTCACAAGCAAGGATGGGGTGAGGTTCACCACTTTGTGAACAACTGCGTGAGCAAATAGTCCAACAGTTTAAGAACAACGTTTCTCAACGTACAATTGCAAGGAATTTAGGGATTTCATCATCTCCAGTCCATAATATCATCACAAGATTCAGAGAATCCGGAGAAATCTCTGCATGTAAGCGGCAGGGCCGAAAAACCAACATTGAATGCCCGTGACCTTTGATCCCTCAGGCGGCACGGCATTAAAAACCGACATCATTGTGTAAAGGATATTACCACGTGGGCTCAGGAACACTTGGGAAAACCATCGTCAGTTAACACAGTTCATCGCTACATCTACAAGTGCAGGTTAAAACTCTACCATGCAAAGCGAAAGCCATATATCAACAACACCCAGAAACGCCGCCGGCTTCTCTGGGCCCGAGCTCATCTGAGATGGACTGACGCAAAGTGGAAAAGTCTGCTGTGGTCTGATGAGTCCACATTTCAAATTGTTTTTGGAAATCATGGACATCGTGTCCTCTGGGCTAAAGAGGAAAAGGACCATCCAGATTGTTATCAGCGCAAAGTTCAAAAGCCAGCATCTGTGATGGTATGAGGGGTTGTTAGTGCCCATGGCATCATGGGTAACTTGCACATCTGTGAAGGCACCATTAATGCTGAAAGGTACATACAGGTTTTGTAGCAACATATGCTGCCATCCAAGCATCGTCTTTTTCAGGGACCTCCCTGCTTATTTCAGCAAGACAATGCCAAGCCACATTCTGCACATGTTACACCAGCGGGGCTTCGTAGTAAAAGAGTGCGGGTACTAGACCGGCCTGCCTGCAGTCCAGACCTGTTCCCATTGAAAACGTGTGGCACATTATGAAGCGCAAAGTACGACAGCGGAGACCCCGGACTGTTGAGCAACTGAAGTCGTACATCAAGCAAGAATGGGAAAGAATTCCACCTACAAAGCTTCAACAACTAGTGTCCTCAGTTCCCAAACGCTTATTGAGTGTTGTTAAAAGGAAAGTTGATGTAACACAGTGGTGAACATGCCCCTGTCCCAGCTTTTTTGAAACGTGTTGCAGGCATCAAATTCAAAATGAGTGAATATTTGCAAAAAACAATAAAGTTTATCAGTTTGAACATTAAATATCTTGTCTTTGTAGTGTATTCAATTGAATCTAGGTCGAAAAGGATTTCCAAAACATTGTATTCTGTTTTTATTTACGTTTTACACAACGTCCCAACTTCATTGGAATTGGGGATTGTTATATGCACAGGAATTGAAACAATATGCCATGCCACCCAATAATGTACATGCCTTGCTGTGTAATCTGCCTCTGTCGACTACATGGAGACCGATATGAGAAGGAAGGAAGGGACTAGGGCGATACGGTGGAAACATTTTGCTGAATTGTCGTGATGATTCGCGAATTCTCATATTCAGAATTATTTAAATGTTTGTTTGGGAAGGGACAATGTACATTAATCAACATTCGAAACAAATATAAATGTACCCGAGATAGCTAAGAGGCTAGTTTCCATCGGCAGTCCCTTTGCCTGATGTTGTTAGGCATCCTAGGACAATAAAATGGTAAAAATAAAAAAATAAAAAATAAACTTACAACATAGTTAATATACAATATACAATACAGTACTTTTTTTTTCTCAAAAATATTCTGCAAACAGGTGAGATTATTCCACTTTTGCTTCTTGATTTTTCATAGCGGTTGTTTCAGGAAAATTCAAGAAGCAACTTTCAATATCTGGAAATGGTAAAAAAATAAAAAAAGAGAAGATAAATGGAAGAGTACAATAAACAAACAAGGCAGAAGATCCCGCTATTATCAATAAAATGTCATAAATGAGTTTATTTGTAAAGCTGTAAAGCCCCTCGAGGCAAATTTGTGATTTTGGGTTATACAAATAAAATTGACTTGACTTGTGATGTAAAAAGAAATGACCTCATTCATGTGGCGAACATGTTTTACTTGTTTTAAAAAAAGTCAAAGTTGTCAGTACTTGTCATTGCCAATTGTTAAAATTGTCAATTGACATTGCCAATTGTTAAAATTGTCAGTACATTTGGACGCTACCGCAAGCCTCCACGCAAGTTGTTGAAACAGAGCAATTATCATATCCCGTCGTACCGCATTATTTAGTTTGCTCCTCTATCTAAGAGGTGTGTGTGCAGGGTGAAAGCAAGCAGAATGGATATCACATAATAGTTTAATAGCTTGGATCACGTTTCTATATGCTAATGCATGCATGAGTCACCCATGTAAAAGTCCGATCATTTGAGCACTTGTACATCTTGTGATGAAAGTGAAATGCAGTCGTGAAGGAGTGTAGGAGAGTGAGGGCACTCAGGAAGCCTGGACAGATGAGCAGATGTTATCTGGCAGGTGCACGGTCCCAGCTAGGTGTGTGGGCTGCAGGTATGACAGGGATTTTACATACAGAGTGTCAGCAAACACTGTGCACCTCAGCATCACCTGTCATCACTGTAACCTTACAGTCACACAGTAAAGGCTGGGAGAGAACCACCATGCAGATGTTGCAGCATACTGGTGTAACGCTGCCGGCAGCATTGTAAATGGCTCGGAAACTAAAATAGCTCGAGTTGATCTATTTTGAAATATATAAAAGGTCATTGGCAAGGTGTGCTGTACTCAAAATCAGGTTCGTTTCGACTTACATTTGCTGTGCTTCAAAAGACCTCTGCGTTAAGCAAGGTCATCATAACCCACACCAAGCAGAAGGCTGAAACCGAGGCACGAATGAACTCCCCCACTGATGTCAGGACAGCGGAGTCGCTGCCCATCTTTCGGCGCAGGTTGAAAACTCACCTCTTCAAGAACTACTACCCTGTTACTTGCTCGTAGCACTTACTGTATTCACTCATTTAAAAAAAAAACTCTTTCTTGCGCTTTTACTTTAGCACTGCTTTTGCTCTTGGATGCTTGTTTAGGGAGAAGATGCACTTATGACCTCTGATGACTAGTGGTTCTCCTGATTTCCTACGTTAAATGCGCTTACTGTAAGTCGCTTTGGAGAAAAGCGTCGGCTAAATGACTGTAATGTAATGTACGACGAACTGAACCGCTCATAATGAAACATTAAATGAAATTCTATTCAAACACAGCTATTACAATTTGTATATAGTGAAGCAATCTTACCCACTGTCAGCATAGCATCGAAGTTGTTTTTAGTGTGTGTGTGTGTGTGTGTGTGTGTGTGTGTGTGTGTGTGTGTGTGATTAGTGCACTTACTGAGCATAGCAAAGTGACTGACAGATGCTCTGAACCATGTCCTGTGTTGAAGTAGCAGTTGCTGTAAGACTGCCATTGTCCCTCCCACCATGTTTTGAATATGCCAGCCAGGGAAGCAGACCCCCCAGCATGGGGTGGCCACCAGCAGCAATGGGGTCAAGGACAAGGCCTGAGCTGCTAGATGTAGAAAATCAAATTAGGTGACCCACCTGGAATGTTGCTGTTGAGTGAAGTCTTGTGTGCATGTTGTATGTGCATGCCGTTGTGTATGTGTGTGTGTGTGTGTGTGTGTGTGTGTGTGTGTGTGTGTGTGTGTGTGTGTGTGTGTGTGTGTGTGTGTGTGTGTGTGTGTGTGTGCAGGGTTGTTTGTGTGTACACCGTTATTTGACTGAATACTGAATATTTACTGACTGTTTGGGTGATTTGGGATGTGCTTGCATGGCCGTGGCCTTGGTGAGTAGACAGAAGATGGCAGAGCAGAGTTATAGACCTGGCTATGCTTTCAGCAGCTAGGCAGATTCCCGTCTGGTTGGTTTAGCCATTAATTCTAGATAAAAGCCGACTGAACTCTGCTAATGTAAGCGCAGACCACATACCCGTGCCAAGATCTAAGAGAGTTGTACGGCATGCAAAGATCAGAGAGATATCTCATCAGATAAATCCCCCAAAGACCACCTGCAAAACTCGGCGCTCCAAAGACTGGAACATTTTACAGCTTTTATCCTACATGCAGACATAATCAGTCTGTGAATTAAGTGGCAGTGTTCTGCAGAAGTCATCATTATGATACAAACGTGCTAATTTTCTTAGAGCGCTAGTAATGTGGGTTGAATTCAGAATTCACATCGCTTATTGAGATATTGCGTTGAATGATTTTGAATGGCTCATAAAAAAAAACACCGTAGAAAAATGAAATAAATGGTGATTTTTTTGTAAATTTTTTTTTTTTTGTGGATTGTCCCCCCCATTTTCCCCTTAATTGTATCCAGCCAATTACCCCACTCTTCCGAGCCGTCCTGGTCGCTGCTCCACCCCCTCTGCCGATCCAGGGAGGGCTGCAGACTACCACATGCCTCCTCCGATACATGTGGTGTCGCCAGCCGCTTCTTTTCACCAGACAGTGAGGAGTTTTGCCAGGGGGACATAGCGTGTAGGAGGATCATGCTATTCCCCCCAGTTCCCCCGCCCCCAAACAGGTTCCCCGACCGACCAGAGGAGGTGCTAGTGTAGCGACCAGGACACACCCTCATCCGGCTTCCCACCCGTAGACATGGACAATTGTGTCTGTAGGGACGCCCGACAAAGCCGGAGGTAACACACACACACACACACACACACACACACACACACACACACACACACACACACACACACACACACACACACACACACACACACACACACACACACTCTTTGCTCCTATTGCCCCCTTGCCCCAAACCCATTAAATATAAAATTCACATCATTAGATAACAGCTGTTCAGGCCCTCGGGCAACACAAAATCATCAACTTTTTCAAATCAAACAAGAGCAGGAGTAACTGTTCCTCCGACTCCACTTTCACACCCACATGGAATCACATGGCTGTTTGCTGGTAATAAATGTATAATGTATTAATCAAATTCAAGGCACCAATGTCAAGGCCTGTTTCACACAATGATTTATCTTTCACCTCTGCTGTTGAAATGAGACGCCAAATAAATCCAATAACCACTCCTCTGTTTCGGCTCCATCAGATGGACCGTGCACTGCACTGTAGTTAAATCGAGTCAATATGACCCTCCATGTACAGTGAAATTGAACAAAGTTTATTGTCGTTGCATGAGACGGCTGTTCTCCACAGCTGTGCAGCGTGCATTATGCAGGAGACCGGGTGCTGGATCTGGGTTTCGGTCACCTCTGCAGGATTCTTCATGGCTCCATGGGACTCCCGTGGGGCTGCTCGGTGCTGACATGAAAGGTTTCGTGTTGTTGAAATCCTGAGATGAATTTCAGTGTTTACACAGGCAGGAATGTATTGCTGTAAGTCATTAGCAACAATCAGTCCTCTCACTGCAGATATGAGGAGAGAGCTGAAGAAATACACACGATGAAAACACGCTATGGGGGGAAAAAAGGCATTCCTCTACAGGGCGTGAGGATCCTCATTGCTGGAGGATGCTATCGAGTTCACCTTTTTTTATATGCATCCTGTAAACGGAACTCTAGCACTAGAATGACCAAGGCGGTCATTTTGACCGTTTTGGATGTTCAAGTTTAATAACTTGGTGCAAAAAAAAAAAAAAAAAAAGATACAGATCTGCCGCTACCTGAATGCACCTAAAATGGCATATATTTGCATTAAAATGAGTTTTAGATCAATTGCACAAAAAAGTTATGATAAGATCTACCTAAAACGACCGTGAGTGGTCAAAATGACTGCGCGTCATTGTGCGTGTCATGTCACTATTTATGACGTGTATTGGTAGTGTCATTTCTTACGTGAAGTTCATTGCTCCGTCCTAGAAACACACTAGCGCTTAGCGTTCTCCAGTGCAGAGTAATAGTCTAAACTTGATTTTTGATTGTTGCCAACAGGTCTGGTTACAGACGCCGTTTCAGACGCACCATGACTACCACCGAGGCGTTGCAGCATTTACAGGCGTTGGACAGCGGCCATTTTAAATTGCTTGAAAAATAGTATCAAAGTTGTTAAAATGTTAATTTTGGTGTCAGTCATTTCTTAACAAACATACTAACATATGTAATGCATTAATATCTCAGCTGGGTATTTATCTTGACAGAATATAGTTTAAAAACCGTGGGTGGTCATTTGACGGCCCACAGTCGTTCTAGTAGGTTTTAAGTTCCGGTCGTTGTTTTGGGACTGTTTCAATATTTATTTTCAGTTCTTTTTTTACGTTTCACGTTTTATAGGCCTTGTTACGTGTGTTAGATTAGCAATATGTGTTTACCGTTTTGTTTTTCAGGTAATATTTTCACTTTTTCCGTTTTACTATTTAAGTTTGACCATGTCTCTCTGAAGTTGAAGTAGTTTAAAATGGTCATTTTGGTTTCAGTCGTTTCCCAGCAGACATACTGACATATGCAATGCATTAGTATCTCAATTGGGTATTTAGCTTGACAGAATATAGAGTTTAAAAACCGACCATTTTAGGTAGGAGTGAAATCCTGGTCGTTCTCTAGACAAATGAACTGTGGGAGTTTGAGTCAACAGAGCTGCCCAGGCCCGCTCTCATACCACGCCGGGGCTGAGGCGCATTGTTTAATAAAGTGAATAGGCTCTCATAGATATCATCTGGCTTCGGTCCCTGAGGCCGGATGACTTATATCCACTTCTTCCCCTAAATAATACTCCTTCTCTGAATTATAATGCTGTTATTGATTTGCCCGTATCCCACCCTCCCAACCCACACACACAGCCACATCCACTTAACCAATTTATTTATCTCACAAGTGAAAAAGGAGGAAACTATTTGGCACCACTTGAACGGAGCAACAAGAACTTCTTACTCAGCGTTGCACGTCATAAACCTGCAAATACATTTGTTATAGGTGGGCGATTGGGATCAGCTGATGCTCGGCAGATGGGCAACTTCATTAATATTCAAATGAATTGTTTTCTTCCAAAGGTTTATTCACCTGACACAATGCACTTTGATGAGCCAATGTAATGACCATCGATAATATCCTTTCTGCTGATGGTAAATTACATTTAGATGTTATGTCTCCCACGCCAGCATTTAAACTGTTCAGTTTTAGGGGTTGTCTGCAATCCCCCACTGTCTCGACAGTATTGATCAGACTTACGTCACCGCACTTGAATTATTGGATGGCTTTGACTTTTCTATTACGTACAGGCATCATGTTGATATTGCCAAATCGATGAACATGGATGTGGCAATTCTGGGCACATGGATACCAGAGGACCCGATGAAATAAAAGGCCAAAACTGATGACAACGACGATGATGATGATGTTGATGTGTGTGTGTGTGTGTGTGTGCGCGCGCGTGTGCATATGCATGTGTGTGTGTGTTTTCATGTATGTGTGTTTGTGTGTGTGAGACACATGAAAGACACGTGTTATACGCACGTGTACACTTTTTTTTTCTTTCAAGAATCTCCCTGGATCTTACCGCAGTGGTGTGGCTCACATCACACACCTCAGCATTCCAGATAAATGGCCTACTGTGAATTTTTATTAGGGCACATTAAAAAATCCAGAATGGCAGTTCATCTCGGAGGCCAGAACAACCATGGAAACTCTCAATGAAGTGTTTAAACACATGTTCTGGGCTGTGCCGGGTAGAGCCGACTGTGTGGGGTATAATCACAAACAGTCGAGTTTTAAAAGAGCCCTAATCCTGAAAGGATTACGCAGAAATAATCAGTTTATGTGCGCCATTACCAAATGCATGCGGGAAGAAATAAAGTTGCATGAAACGTTTTTATTTTTCACTCTCTTATTAGGGGACCAAAGGGACTTTAAGCATTTTAATCTCTTATACCAGATAATGGTGTTTTCAGTTCATTTATTTCTATCCCGGCCACTTAGAGCAATGCCGCCCTTTGCCCTTTGAATAATACCCAGCGAGCGTGCAATATTTCCACTGAAATGAGTGAAGGGAGTGCCGGTACTGGTCTCACTGATGCAGACTGATGTCGACTCTAAAGTAAGCCGATCTCACACGAAGACGGGGAAATACAGCAGGCACGCCTTAGTAAAGCATGGAAAGAAGGGGAAAAAAGACCCAACTTTTTGGACTAAAGTAACTGTTTTGCATACAACCGCTGCTCAACATCCATTGAGGAACAACAGTTCGACATGCACGGCGTAGAATCTGGGATTCTTTTTTTTAAAATTTTAACAAGGACATGCAAAGGATATGTTGACAGCATGTTAAATCGAAAAGCTATGGGACGCAATTGAAAATATCTCGAACCTTCTCAAATCTCTTCTTCTGCAACCCTTCTGAGCTGCAGTGCTTAGGGACGGAGAGTGAACGAGGTGAAAATGCATCGATAGGCTAGAAATGTAATGTACCTGTTGAGCTCCACGCTGCAGACTTTGTGGAGCAGGTCGCCCATCCAGACAGTGTTTCCAGAACATGCTATAAAAACTCAGATCTAACATTCCAGCGGCAGCTGTTTGAGGTTTGCTCCAACCTTCTTACTAAAACTACAAAAAGAAAAGGAGAGAAAATCCCCCCAAAAAACCGACCTCTCTTGGCAAGCGGCTACAGCGAGAAAGCGAGCAAATCTGAGAAATGCACTGAGAAACACTGAGCCATTAGAGCATAGGCACAGCCACATGCAATGCACACACGCACGCACGCACGCACACGCACACACACACACACACACACACTTTAGCACAGAGCATAGATTGAGCGAACTTCATCATCTTAGATTAGCAGGGTGGCCAAACATGGTAGAAAATTTCTCTGCAGTGTCTGTTTAAGACCATTGTGTATGTATGTATGTGTGTGTGTGTGTGTGTGTGCACGCGCTCATGTCTGTGTGCGTTTGTGTGTGTGTGCATGTGTTTGTATGCACGTGCGCTCGTGTCTGCGTTTTTTTGTATGTGCGCGCGCACACTTGTCTGTGTGTTTATGTGTGTCTGTGCAAGTGTGTGTGCTTGTGTGTGTGTGTGTGTGTGTGCATGTTTTTTAACCAGCCAAACCCTTGTGTGTCACTCAGCAGGAAAGTGATGTGTCTATATGTGGATAATAAGCTCCTTTGGGGAAGAGCTCTCTCTCAATGTAGACCACAAACTAGTATTTTGTATCAGATGATACAGTTCAACCAGGCAGCATATTTTCCCTCTCCTGTCCCCCCCCTCCCCCCTTTTATATTCTTTTCGTATTGTTTTTTTTTTCCTTTATATTTGCTCCCTCTGTTGCCATGGCAGTAATGTGGGTCTTGTTAAAAGGACTTCTGCTCGTACGTATAATAGAAACTACTTCCCGTGTCATTGTGAAGGCTTTCAGAGCCTGTGGTGTGCTCTTATCCATGCATTACCGAGCTTCCCCCGACTCAGAACCTCGCCCTGGCAATAAAAGCATGCACGGGCTCCTTCAGCTTTAAAATGTCTTTGATTCGTCCCTAATTTCTCCTCGCTTGAACCACTTCAACTGCTTTCAGACCAGTTCTCTCAGAGCTTTAAGTGCTGCTAATTGAGGTCTGTAGATTTTTTTTCCACAAGGGGTAACATTGAACCATCCCCACTAATACTGCCCCCCCATCCACACATGTACGTATGAATCATCAAACTCTTTAGAATTTTTTTTTGTGTGTATTTTTTCCAGTATTTCTCTTCGTCTAACTTTGCAGAAGTGCACTCCCAAAGTCACCGAGCACTGCTATTCTTGCGGCTCTACTCCCGGTTTGTGGCCGAGTCTCCCCTATTATTAACAGCTAGGAGTGTCTTCTTTAAAATCCAATTCAGTCAAATCCAAACAAATGCATCCCATAAACTATCGCCGTACACAGACTCCCTTGCCTCCGAAAATCGGGGTCAATTTAATGCATTACTTTTCACTTTCTCCTCCATCATGACGGCTGTTGCATCCCTTGTTCTTCAAGGCCAAATGGCAATACGAATGAAATTGCATTGACATCGTTCCACAGTCTGTGGGCGTTTTCTGCCCATTGTTAGAAGTAGGCCACAGAATCCCAAGGTTCGAAATAAGATTGCGTTCTCGTTTCTGGGACATTCACCTGGCGCTGTGCTTAGGGCCGCATGGTCGCACATCAGTATTGCCTCCGTCACACTCTCTTTTTATAGGGTCTGAAAGGATGAGATGGGATTTTACAATCACATCACTGAGCTGAATACATCATCACAGAATGAGAGCACTGCCAACATATCCAGATACCAGGCACTTTTTTGTCTTTCAGTTGGCACTTTTTTGTTTTTCTAAAGCTGTATCTACTTTGGTAGAAGTCCATACAGTATGGATTTTCTCACAACCATTTTCTGTTTGTTATCGATATAGTGTGTCCTCAGCTGATCGATGGAAATGTGTCGATGGAATGTGTCAACATTGCATCCACATTACATCCACTGTAAGGTGAGATAAGGCAGTGATGGTGGATTCTATACCCTCTGATTTGCATTTACAACCCTCTGCAGGAAAGTCATTCATTATACTGTAGGTTATTAGATAACATACGAATGCACACACTCTGTGGTCACACACACACACACAGAGCACAGCATGGTGGCCCAGTGTTTAGTACTGTTCCCTCACAGCAAGAAGGTCCTGGGTTCGAATCCCAGGTCCTTTCTGTGTGGGGTTTGCATATTCTCCCCATGTCTGTGTGGGTTTCCTCCTGGTGCTCTGGTTTCTTCCCACCATCAAAGACATGCACAGGCTAATACTCCTGTCTGTGTCCCCGATCGAGGATTGTCAAGTCAGTTGTATTTGTATAGCCCAATATCACAAATTACAAATTTGCCTCAGTGGGCTTTACAGCACTACAAAATCCTGTTCTTAGACCGTCACATCGGATAAGGAACAACAACCTAGAAAAACCCTTTAACAGAGAGAAAAAATATGAAGAAACCTCAGGGAGAGCAACAGCGGAAGGCTCTCTCTCCCAAGACAAACAGACGTGCAATGGATGTTGTGTGTGCAGAGTAAAACGCAATTTACAGAATACAAGAAGAAGAACTGGAGTTGGTCCCTGGGCGCTACATGGCGGCTAGCCACTGCTCCTATAGCTACAGTGTGTGTTGGAATGGGTTAAATGCAGAGGATGAATTTCCCCACTGGGATTAATAAAGTACACTACCGTTCAAAAGTTTGGGATCACCCAAACAATTTTGTGTTTTCCATGAAAAGTCACACTTATTCACCACCATATGTTGTGAAATGAATAGAAAATAGAGTCAAGACATTGACAAGGTTAGAAATAATGATTTGTATTTGAAATAAGATTTTTTTTACATCAAACTTTGCTTTCGTCAAAGAATCCTCCATTTGCAGCAATTACAGCATTGCAGACCTTTGGCATTCTAGCTGTTAATTTGTTGAGGTAATCTGGAGAAATTGCACCCCACGCTTCCAGAAGCAGCTCCCACAAGTTGGATTGGTTGGATGGGCACTTCTTTGAGCAGATTGAGTTTCTGGAGCATCACATTTGTGGGGTCAATTAAACGCTCAAAATGGCCAGAAAAAGAGAACTTTCATCTGAAACTCGACAGTCTATTCTTGTTCTTAGAAATGAAGGCTATTCCATGCGAGAAATTGCTAAGAAATTGAAGATTTCCTACACCGGTGTGTACTACTCCCTTCAGAGGACAGCACAAACAGGCTCTAACCAGAGTAGAAAAAGAAGTGGGAGGCCGCGTTGCACAACTGAGCAAGAAGATAAGTACATTAGAGTCTCTAGTTTGAGAAACAGACGCCTCACAGGTCCCCAACTGGCATCTTCATTAAATAGTACCTGTTAGAGCCTGTTTGTGCTGTCCTCTGAAGGGAGTAGTACACACCGGTGTAGGAAATCTTCAATTTCTTAGCAATTTCTCGCATGGAATAGCCTTCATTTCTAAGAACAAGAATAGACTGTCGAGTTTCAGATGAAAGTTCTCTTTTTCTGGCCATTTTGAGCGTTTAATTGACCCCACAAATGTGATGCTCCAGAAACTCAATCTGCTCAAAGAAGTGCCCATCCAACCAATCCAACTTGTGGGAGCTGCTTCTGGAAGCGTGGGGTGCAATTTCTCCAGATTACCTCAACAAATTAACAGCTAGAATGCCAAAGGTCTGCAATGCTGTAATTGCTGCAAATGGAGGATTCTTTGACGAAAGCAAAGTTTGATGTAAAAAAAATCTTATTTCAAATACAAATCATTATTTCTAACCTTGTCAATGTCTTGACTCTATTTTCTATTCATTTCACAACATATGGTGGTGAATAAGTGTGACTTTTCATGGAAAACACAAAATTGTTTGGGTGATCCCAAACTTTTGAACGGTAGTGTATATCTTACACACACACACACACACACACACACACACACACACACACACACACACACACACACACACACACCCCATACACACACACACCAATCATGGTAAAGGCAGTGAGTCACATCCTCATCTCCGATAGTCCAAATTAATCAGATGACTCAGAGAACTTATTATCTTCATTGCAATCAAACGTGATTGATCCAGGGGGATTTTTTTTGTTATCAGTCTTCGTGTGCCAGACTTTATATGAATCTGAATATCTATTATGAATATTATTTCTCAATGTTCATACAATAAAATGGCTGTGCACTGCAAGCCAAAAGACGCATTATACATCTGTCAGTGGTACAGATGCTGCTGACCCTGGTGTTAATTGATGCAGTCGGCTGGACTAACCTGCGTGATCACTTTTCATTGTTCTTCCCCAGCTATAACTGTAACCGATTAGAAATAAATTAATTCCATTCATCATACATCTATGAGCAACAGTGTGAAATAAATCAATGTGTGAAGTGGGTTTGCTCTTGTGTGGTGGAGCTTCAGCCCTTTCTCACTTGGCCTGCATAAACATTGATTAACATGCCCAATATCTGTATGCAGGAAGCATGCTGTACAATTTGCCTTTATTTGACCTATGCGTAGCATTTAACTACTTCCATGGAAACATTTCAGAGACATTTAATGATGGTACTTTAATGATACCGCTTCTCTATGTGATAATGATAAATCAATCTTATATTGCACTGTTCTAACACTCCAAGTCACTTTACAATAAATGGGGCGAAACAAGACAACAGATGAACACAGCTAAAACATACAGGGGTGGATGGGAAGGGGGGGGGCTATGAGAGGGAGAAGCGGCAGCCACACACGATGCCAGCAGTACTCTCCGACTTAAACAGATACAAAAGGGCAAGGAAAAAGAAAAGCGCTGTGTGGTGTTTATGTGGGGAGGGTAGTGGCTATAAGCCTGCTGTATGGTGGAATAATGACTTGGTCAAACTATAGTCATGATGTGCCAATCACTCAGTCCAGCATTTTGTATGTATCACAGAAAATAAGACAGTCATTTTTGTTTAAATGACTCTTGAAAATTTCACTCGTGACTTAAATGTGGCCCTCTCTAGTCTCCTTGATTCAGTTGCACCTCTCACTACCAGAGCTAGGTGACTAAAGAGGACTACACCCTGGTTTAACGATGAGACACATGCTCTTAAGCGGGCCTGAAGGAGACTGGAACGTAAATGGCGAAAATCAGAATTGGAAGATTTTTACCTATCTTGGCACGAGTGTTTATTGAAATACACGCGCGCTTTATCTGCTGCAAAAGCAGTGTATCACTCTCACTTAATCAGTACTGATAAACATAACCCCAGATTTCTCTTTGACACTGTATCTAAACTTACTAAAAAGCAGCCGTCTATTAGCTGCTTACCATTCATGGTCCATGAGTTTCTAGACTTTTTCTGCAATAGGGTTAATGAGATCATAAACAAAATTAGTTCTTCAACTCCAGCTACTCCTGCAGATCTCTTACCAAATTCATATCTATACAATGATACCAGTCTCTAATCTCCCATTCTTTTCTAAAGTACTACAGAGAGTTGTGTATCAACAACGTTCGACACATACAGAAGAAAACCATCTATATGAACCTTTTCAATTGACTTTCAGGGCCTGTCACTCCACTGAAACTGCTCTGACCAGAGTGGTGAATGATATTTTACTAGCTATGGACTCTGATTCCACTTCTGTACTTCTACTACTGATCCTCAGTGCAGCCTTTGACACCATTGATCACTGTATACTATTAGACAGATTAAATCGTAATTTCGGTGTCTCTGGCTTAGCTCTCTCTTGACTTAAGTCCTACTTACCTGGAAGAACACATTGTATCTGCTATAGCAATATTACATCAAATTTCTCTGATGTTAAATATGGTGTACCTCAGGGCTCAGTTCTTGGCACTCTACTTTTCTGTCTTTATACACTGCTCAAAAAAATAAAGGGAACACATAAGCAATGCAATGTAGCTCCAAGTCAATCACACTTTTGAGATATCAACCTGTCCAGTTAGGAAGCAACACTGATTTGTGAATCAATTTCACCTGTAGGTAAATTGTCTAATTTCCACCAGGTGGAAATTAGACAATTTGCAAGACAACCCCTATAAAAGGAATGGATTTGCAGGTGGTGGCCACAGACCATTTGCCTGTCCTCATCTTTTCTGGCCGATCTTTGGTTAGTTTTTCATTTTGCTAGTGCCCTCACCACTAGAGGTGGCATGAGGCGGTATCTGCAACCTACAGAAGTTGCTCAGGTAGTGCAGCTCATCCAGGATGGCACATCAATGCGTGCTGTGGCAAGAAGATTTGATGTGTCTCCCAGCACAGTGTCCAGAGCATGGAGGAGGTACCAGGAGACAGGCCAGTACACCAGGAGACGTGGAGGGGGCCGCAGGAGGACAACAACCCCACAGCAGGACCGCTATCTGGTCCTTTGTGCAAGGAGGAACAGGAGGAGCACTGCCGGAGCCCTACAAAACGACCTTCAACAGGCCACTAATGTGCAGGTTTCTGCTCAAACAGTGAGAAACAGAATGCATGAGGATGGTATGAGGGCCCGACGTCCACAATTGGGGCCTGTGCTCACAGCCCAACACCGTGCAGCCCGATTGACCTTTGCCAGAGAACATCTTGGTTGGCAGATTCGCCATTGGTGCCCTGTGCTCTTCACAGATGAGAGCAGGTTCACACTGAACACATGTGACAGACGTGAGAGAGTCTGGAGATGCTGTGGAGAACGTTCTGCTGCCTGCAACATCCTCCAGCATGACCGGTTTGGCGGTGGGTCAGTGATGGTCTGGGGAGGCATATCCTTGGAGGGCCGCACAGACCTCTACGTGCTAGCCAGAGGTACCATGACTGCCATTAGGTACCGGGATGAGATCCTCAGACCCATTGTCAGACCATATGCTGGTGCAGTGGGCCCTGGGTTCCTGCTCATGCATGACAATGCTCGTCCTCATGTGGCCAGAGTGTATCAGCAGTTCCTGTATGTCGAGGGCATTGATGCTATGGACTGGCCTGCACGTTCCCCAGACCTGAATCCAATCGAGTACCTCTGGGACATCATGTCTCGTACCATCCGCCAACGCGATGTCGCACCACAGACTGTCCAGGAGTTGACCGATGCCCTGATCCAGGTCTGGGAGGAGATCCCTCAGGAGACCATCCGTCGTCTCATCAGGAGCATGGCCAGACGTTGTAGGGAGTGCATACAGGCACGTGGAGGCCACACACACTACTGAGCCTCATTTTGAATCGTCTTGAAGAATTTCCACAGAAGTTGGATCAGCCTATGTTCTCATTTTCCACTTTGATTTTGAGTATGATTCTGGATCCAGACCTTAATGGGCTAATGATTTTGATTTCCATTGATCATTCTTAGGTTATTTTGCTCTAAACACATTCCTCTGTCTAATAAAGATTTTCAGCTGAAATATTTCATTCATCGAGGTCTATATTGTGTTTTTAGGTGTTCCCTTTATTTTTTTGAGCAGTGTATTTTACCTCTTGGCCAAATTATACGCAGTTATGGAATAAATTCCCATTGCTACAATGATGGTACTCAGCTGTGTGTGCCTATAAGGGTTGATGATCATACTCAAATGACTAATCTAGAGGCCTGCTTGGCTGCTGTGAAAAACTGGATGTCACTAAAGTTTCTGCTTTTAAATTTGGATAAAACCGAGATGGTGGTCATTGGCCCTGCTAGACACAGGCACCAACTTGATCAAGTAACGATAACAATCGACAACTCTGTGATTTCACAAAGTGTGGCAGCCAAAAATCTTGGTGTTACATTTGATCCCAGCCTTTCCCAAACAACGACTGGAACTTAAAAACTACTAGAATGACCGTGGGCGGTCATTTACGGGTTTTAAACTCTATATTTTGTCAAGATAAATACCCATTTGAGATATTAATGCATTACATATGTTAGTATGTCTGTTAAGAAACTCACTGACACCAAAATTAAAATTTTAACAACTTTACTACTATTTTTCTAACCATTTAAAACAGCCGCTGTCCAACGCCTGTAAATACTGCAACGCCTCGGTGGTAGTCATGGTGCGTCTAAACGGCGTCTGTAACCAGACCTGTTGGCAATAATCAAAAATCAAGTTTAGACTCTTACTCTGCACTGGAGAACGCTAGTGTGTTTCTAGGACAGATTTCTTTTTTATTATTATTATTGAACAATAGAACATTTTACAGACAAAAACTGGTGTATAGTATTAGCACATATCAGGCTCAATACACTTATACAGCTATGTCAAAAGAATACAATAAGGGTGTCAGACAGTTACAGAGATAAATAAATGATAATAATATAATAAACACAAAGAACAGGCAAACATCAGAACAAAACCAGAGTGCATATGTAAAAACCTAAAATAATCAGACAGAGCTTTAAGGGAAAAAAAGTTTCATAGTATTTAACAGCTTAATCCTTTTTTTTTTTGTTTTTGTTTATAGCAGTGTTTCTCAACCGGGGGTCCGCGGACCCCTAGTGGTCCGTGGTGTAATTGCAAGGGGTCCGTGAAAATAAAATATCTTTAAAAAACAAATCCTATGACATTTATAGAAATAGTATTATTTTACTCAAATGTGACTGAGACCTTTATCTACCTAAACTATAAAGGGTAACAGGACTTTTTTCTCTAATTACATCTGTTTCACAAGTGTAATTTATTGTATTTTAATAAGAGATCTCGCTCCCGTTTGCATTGTTAAAAGTTAGTGCATAAAAATTCTGTTGTTACATATATCTGAAAGTTACTGCATTAGAATTCTGTTTTGTTAACTATCTCTAAGTTACAACTGAAAGCTCTTATTTTTGCCCCAAAGAGTGAATAAATGCTATAATGCAATTTAAAATGCAGTTTCTACTGTTTCTATCAAATTGCAGCCCCCCTCCCCCAAGATCAGGTGGAGGTGTCCTCAGGGTAGATCAAAAATACGCAGGGGGTCCAGGACCCCAAAAAGGTTGAGAACCACTGGTTTACAGTGCTGAGAGATTTAAGTAAAGAGTCGACCCTGAAAGCAGGATAAGCGGTTAAGATAATGGATGGATGGATGCAGGCACGTAGCCAGGTAGGTGGTTTTCGTGTCTGAACCCCCCCCCCCCCCGAAACCCCACGGCCCGTCTGAAATGGCACCAATAATTATTTAGTTATCGTTTTGATTATTTGTCACCGCCCCTCTAGCCAACTCATACACTGCATCTATCGTGACTGACAGGCGTTAAACCTGTCAGTTAATTTGTTTCCAAACATGATGTATCTTATTGGTCTGTTTTGTAAAACAAATAAAATCACACGCTTTTGATTGGCTCAGGGGTCTGACGAGTCAGCTAAGCAACCTGCCTCTGGTTATGCTAGCTAAATGGTCGATCTATAGTTTGCTTTTCAAAAGCAATGGAGCCGCCGAAAGCTACCTGTAAATCAGGCAAGAGCAGTAAAATTAATATTCGTAAAATCAGTGATTTTTTTTGTTTCAACGTGTCCCGACTCAAAAAAGAAAAACAAGAACATTACAGATGATCTGGTCACTAACGTTACCGATTTTCCGGAGCAAGTGTTAGCAGACCCACTGCCCTCCACCTCGGAAACGGAGCCAGAGTTAGCAGACCCGCCGTCCTCTACCTCGGAAACGTTTTCACACGACTTTGTGGATTACATTGGTGGGAAAATATCAGACGAACAGAGAAGAGAAATATACTCACTGGACTGGATGGCCAATATCGGACAAACATTCCCTACAAAACTAGGAGGTAAACTACGTTTCCAACGTCATGGGATTGACCAGTTTAGCTGGCTAGCTAGTATACTCAACAAGGTCCGACGGTTGTTTTTGTAAGCACTGTGTTGCGTTTGCAGTCGAGCATGTGGGCAAGGGAGGGCACAGAAAAGCTGGCAAGCTAATTAATGTCCACTTCTCAGACTGGAAACATGCTTTAGAGACGTTCAAAGACCATGCACAAAAGGATGCATGTTTGAAAGCGGACAATTTCCAAATGGTTCTCAACAATAAAATGGATGCAATTTCACTGAGGCTAGATTGTGAGAGAAAAAAGCGAGTCCAAGAAAACAGAGAAAAACTCAAAAGCATCATTGCAACGTTGATTTTTTGCGGTCGCCAAGAACTCGCCCTGAGAGGTGATATTGATTCAGGACCAGTGACATTGAATGAGCCAACTCACAATGACGGAAATTTCAGGGCTTTACTCAGGTTTAGGGCTACATCTGGCGACACAGTACTGTTACAACACTTGAGTAAATGTGCAGCAAACGCTAGCTACTGCAGTCCTGATGTACAAAATGAAATAATCAGCATAATTGGAGATGTGATAACAAACACACTGGTGCAGAAAGTAAACTCCGCGCAGTGTTTCGCTGTGTTGGCAGATGAAATGAAAGATGTTTCAGGGCGGGAGCAGCTTTCTGTCTGTGTCAGATACGTGAACCAGCATGACAGCCAATATAGTATCAGAGAGGATTTTTTGTCCTTTGTTGATATAGAGAAGTTAACCGGGGAGGCAATCGCCAATTCAATCGAAAGTCAGTTGACAAATGCAGGCGTTGATTTACAGTTTTTACGTGGCCAGAGATACGATGGCGCATCTGCCATGAGTGGCCGTTTAAATGGTGCCCAAGCTAAAATCAAAGAGAAGCACAAGCAAGCAGTTTATGTGCACTGTGCCAGCCACAGTTTGAATGTGGTCCTAAACAAGTGCTGCACTGTACAAATGGTGCGAAATTGCTTTGGAATTGTCTCGGAAATCTGCACTTTTTTCCATGATTCGGCTTTGCGGTCTGCCAGTCTGCGACACGAGACGGAGCGTCTTTTACCCGACTGCAAGAAAACGCGACTGACGAAGTTGTGTGAAACGAGATGGGTCGAACGCCACGACGCAATATTTACATTCAACGAGCTTTTAGACCCTGTTCGATCCAGCCTGCAGAAAATCAGTGAAACCTTCACAGGAGACACATCCGTCAAAGCCACTCAGCTCTTTAATTCAATTGACAATGCAGAATTCATGCTGTCCATGAATGTGAGTGAGAAGATGCTTGCAAAAACCTACCACCTGTCCACCTTCCTTCAGAAGGAAAATTGTGACTTGGTGAGTTGCGTTTCAGCTGCTGATGCTGTTATTAAGCAGGTAGATGAGATGAGGGCTAACTCTGAGATGGAGTTCAGGCAGATTTTTCAAAAGACCTCTTCCCAAGCAGCCAAGTATGGGGTTGAATTTCGACCACGAAGAGGCATGGACTGCAATGAAGATCCATTGAAGGCCTGTGAAAATCACTACCGGCAAAAGCTTTTCATAGTCATGCTTGACTTTTATTCATCACAGATGAAGGAACGCTTCAGCAAACACAGAAATGTGATCTCCAACCTCTGCTCCTTACTGCCATCTAAGGTCAGCATGCTGAATGACAGCTCAGCTCAAGCGCTCTCCAACCTGTATCCTGATGAAGTGTCACCGCATCTGGAAGTTGTAAAGTCAGAAATTGACACCTGGCGGGATACATGGGAAGATGCAACTTATGTTCCACAAAATGCCATTGAGGCATTAAATGCCTGTAACAGTGAGTTGTTTCCAAGCATCTTCAAGCTTCTCTGCGTTTTGACCACGCTTCCTGTCACCAGTGCCCATGTCGAGAGAAGTTTTTCCCGTCTGGGAAGGATCAAGGACAAAATGCGCAGTACAATGACGGAAAGGCGGCTTAATGGACTGACATTGCTCTCGGAGCACAGAGACATTGTGGTGACGCCGGAAGAGGTACTGGACATCTTTTGCAGACAAAAAAGACGATTGGACCTGCTTTTATAAGGTAAGACCCACTTTTATTTATTAATGCATTGATGATTATCTATGGGCCATTAATACGTTGACATTTACCGTACGGTTGGGTATTAGGCTATAGTATACAGTGTGGGAATTTTATTTACCGGTAGCTTTCGGCAGTGTTGCCCGACCCCCCCCCCCCAAAACATGTTTCTGGCTACGGGCCTGGATGGATGGATGGGTTCAGTTCCTGGAGAAAGGGAGCGATCTTAGGCGATGAACTTCGCGAAGGAAATGACGCGACCAACGCACGTCATAAACAGTGTCATGACGCGCACGATCGCGCGCAAATTACGGCCGCTCATGGTCGTTTTAGGTAGATCACTTTTTTGTGTGCAGTTGATCTAAAACTCAGGGAGCGGCAGGTCTGTATTTTTTTCCACAAAGTTATTGTAGCGAATTCGGGGGACAACGCAACCACAGGAACTGCCGCGGCCGGGAGGCGAACCCGTATCGCCCGCACCGCAGGAGACATCGCTAACCGCTCGACTAAGGAGGATGACACCACTTCACTGTAATGTCCGTAGACGCCTTGTCTTACTGACATAAGAATAATTCAAGAACGAGCCGACTTCGTAGGTTCTTAACTGTGTAGCTTTTACTAGCGTTCATCCAACATCCAACCTTCATAACATGCGCTTCTAACTTCCTGTATACGTCACACGCACTGCACGTACATCCGTGAGTAGGTCAAGTTAAACACGTGACCTTTCATTCATTACATCTCCCCCTCTAAGATTATTTTCTAAACATTATATCACCCCCCTTTTCACAAAAAAAAATAAAAAATCCCCCACAATACACAAGTCCATACGCCTCACAAATCCAGCCGGATTGCTGGCTTGCTCACCCTGCCAGAGCGAGTAACATATGGTGTGGAAGTTGGCATTTCTGCTGCTCGGGACTCATCCGTGTTTCCACTCTCCCCTGGAGTGACATGGTCAGGATCCCTGCTGACAAAGGTGAGTGTTTTAGGTGTGGCCAACAGGTGGCGCCTGTTCCTTCTGTAATGTTCACCTTGAGCTGTCTCCACTATGTAGGATCTGGGAGTGGAGCTCTGACTGTGAACAACTGCTGGCATTGTCCATGTTTTCTGTCCATCAGGTTTGGTGAGTACTGCGTCACCCGAGTTCAGTGGGCGCAGTGTCCGCACGCCGTTCCTGCGGTTGTAGTAGAAAGCCTGCCTCGATTTGGCTGCGGCGTCAGCGGTTTTGATCAGTTCCTCTTTAGGCCAGGCCGGTTTCAGGTTATGCTGCAATGTGGGTAAGGTGGTTCTGAGTCTCCTACCCATGAGCAATTCCGCTGGACTGGCTCCAGTGGAAGAAGAGGGTGTAGCTCTGTATGTCAACAGGGCGAGGAGAGGGTCTTCCTGCCTTAATATGCTTTTGGCTATCTGAACAGCCCTCTCTGCCTGTCCATTACTCTGGGGGTAGTGTGGGCTTGAAGTCACATGGATGAAATCATAATCCTCACTGAACCTCTTCATCTCTTCTGAAACTAGCTGTGGCCCATTATCGCTAACTACAATTTCAGGGATACCAAAACGTGCAAATGTAGCCTTCAGCCTAGCTACAACCTGACTGCTAGTAGTTGTTGGTAGATTTAGGATCTCCAAAAACCTGGAATAATAGTCAGACACTATCAAGTAGTTTTGCTTTTTGTACTCACACAGGTCTATGCCAACTTTCTGCCATGGTCTGGATGGGAGCTCACTTGACATTAAAGGCTCTTTTCTCTGTGTGTTCTTGTGTTCTCTGCAGAATTGACATTGCTGTATCTTTGTTGTAATGTGCTCTGTCATTTTGGGCCACCACACTGACTGGCTAGCTCTCTCTCTGCACTTAACTATCCCCTGGTGCCCGTCGTGTATTCTGTCTAAGATCACCTCCCTCATCTCTGTGGGAATGACGATACGACTGCCTCTGATGACTAAACCATCTACCTCAGATAACTCCCCTCTCACCTGATAAAAGTCTCTGACTGTCTCCGGCACTTTATCGACATACTCAGGCCAGCCGTGTCTGATGAAGCCCAACACTGTCTGAAGCTGCAGATCCCCATCCGTGCTCTGTTTTATCTCCTGCATCCTTTGAGGTCTGGCAGGCACCTGGCACACGATGGCATCAATGTGCGCTGCAACATCATCATGAGAAGCACCATCTCCGTAGCACTGCTCTGGGCCTCTGGAGAGTGCGTCAGCCACAGCTAAAGTTTTGCCTGGTGCGTATTCAGCCACTGCATTGAAACGCATCAGCCTCATTAACAGTCTCTGGCACCTAATGGGCACATTATCCAAGTCTTTGCTGTTCATGAGAGGCACTAGTGGTTTATGATCGGTGACAAGTCTGAAATTGTCAAGCCCAAACAGGTACTTCTCGAACCTTTCACATGCCCAGACGCTGGCTAAGCACTCTTTCTCGATCTGTGCGTACCTTGTCTCTGCGTCACTCAGCCGTCGGGAGCAGTAGGCCACGGGCTTCCAGTGTTCCCCGTGCTGCTGGAGCAGAACGCCCCCCAGCCCGTAGCTGCTGGCATCTGCTGACACCACCGTAGCCTTAGTGACGTCATAAAAGGTGAGTACCGGGGCGGTGGCGAGTGCTGCTTTAAGGTCTTGGAATGCTGTGTTCTGTGCAGGTCCCCACAGCCACTCTGTCGTTGCTTTAAGCAGTCCATAAAGCGGCTGACCTACAGTGGACAGCTCTGGGACGTATTTTGCCAAATAGTTCACCATCCCGAGGAACCTCTTGAGTTCCGTCACGTTCTGGGGCTGAGGAAAGTTCTCTATTCCGGCCACTTTGTCCGGGTCAGGTCTGATGCCTGCCTCGTTGATGATATGACCAAGGAAGCGGACTTGTTTCTGTTTGAACTTGCATTTCGCTTGGTTCAGTTTGAGACCTGCTGTTTCAATGACCCCCAGCGCCTCTGCTAGGCGCCGGTCATGGATTTCCTCAGTCTCTCCATGTATAAGGATGTCATCCATGTACACCTCTGTGCCCTCTAGCCCGGTCAGAGTTTCCGCCATCTTTCTCTGGAAAATCTCTGGAGCACTCGTTATACCAAATGGAAGGCGGCAGAAAGCATACCTCCCAAATGGGGTGATGAAAGTGGTGAGCCCCCTGCTGTCTTCATGCAAGGGGATCTGGTAAAACCCACTTGCTGCATCCAACGTTGTGAAGAACTTTGACCCTGCGAGCCTTGGCATTATTTCCTCCATAGTGGGCAGCACGTATTTCTCACGTTTCACCGCTCGATTCAGCCTCCTGAGGTCAGCGCAGCAGCGAACCTCTTTCTTGTTCGGTTTCAGCACCGGCACCATAGCGGCGCACCATTCTGTGGGCTGAGTCACTTTTTCAATAATGCCCTCATTTTCCATGCGCTGCAGTTCTTTCTTAACCAGTGGTACAAGTGGCAGCGGTATCCGTCTGGCGGTATGCACCACGTATGGCTGGGCACCCTCCACCAGAGCTATTTTCACTGGGTCTGTTTTCAGCAGTCCACTTGAACCGAAAACTCCACTGACCTCATTCATCCGCTTCACTAGACCCATCTCCACTGCCTCTGGACGACTCAGCAGACAGCTGCCTCTCCCCTTGATCACATACACTGGAAAGGAGTATTGTTTCTCCTTGTAGTTGGTTGTGGCTTGAAACTGTCCTATGCAGCTGATGTTTCCACCTGGGCTTATGAAGCATGTGTCAGGAGGTCCCAGTTTTATGTTTGGCTTCAGCTTTTTAAATGTCCCTTGGTTGATAACAGTAGCGTCAGCCCCCGTGTCAATTTTAAAGGTTATTGGTACATCACTTATTGTTAAACTAACAGTCCAATCTTCCTGACTGCTCTCTTTGCCAACTTCTCCCAGAAAGTACAGCTGTTTAACCTCTTCAGTGACTTCTCTCACCGCTTTAGAGTGACATACACGCTCCCAATGTCCCTTTTTATGACACTTGTTGCACTTACTGTTCGTTGCAGGACACTTCCGCTCATCGGTGTGCTGCGTCTTGCCGCACCTCCCGCATTCGTCTACTTTGTTGGTTGCCGGACTGCCGCCACCATGACGCTGTCCGCCCTTTTTGTTTTGGCGTTCGTCCCGCCATCGGACAACATTGACGTTAGCCAGCAGGGCCTCTGGTTGGTTAGCTTGGAGGCTGAGCTGCTTTGTTATTGCCTCCGCCTGGCGCACTTGTTCAATGACTTTCACCAGAGTAAGGTCCGCTGTGAGCTGGAACTGACGGGAGAGCACCTTATCTTTTATGCCCACTACCAGACGATCTCTGATATGTTCATCCCTCTTGTCCCCAAACTCACAGTGTTCAGACAGCTCATACAATGTCCGGATGTACATCTCCGCTGTCTCTCCTGGCTGCTGGCTACGTTGATAGAAGCACGCCCTCTCATGTATGATGTTACGGCGGGGAATAAAGTAGTCGTCGAACTTTTTCAGTACGATATCATAGTCCACTTTATCACCCTCCGCCGCGAAGTCAAACGAGCTGAATATCTTTTCTGCCTCGCTGCCCATTGCATAAATCAGCGAACTCACTTGAATCTCCCCGTCGTCTTTATCCAGCTTTGTCGCGAGCCTGAAGCGCGAAAACCGTTGTCTCCACTCCGGCCATTCAACGGGGCAGTCAAACTTGAATTCACTCGGCGGATTAAACTTCGGCATGACCGCTCGTGTTCAGATACACAGACTATTCTGACACCATGTAATGTCCGTAGACGCCTTGTCTTACTGACATAAGAATAATTCAAGAACGAGCCGACTTCGTAGGTTCTTAACTGTGTAGCTTTTACTAGCGTTCATCCAACATCCAACCTTCATAACATGCGCTTCTAACTTCCTGTATACGTCACACGCACTGCACGTACATCCGTGAGTAGGTCAAGTTAAACACGTGACCTTTCATTCATTACATTCACCTTCACCGTCGCTTTCGTGCCCCTCAGCTCCACTCCCCTCCCCTCTCCTCTACCACTCTCGCGTCCACTTTCTTCACGGGTAGCTCAAACAGTGCTTTGCGGTACGAAATGGGGTGTGTATTTTGACCTGCAACCCCCCAAACCTGCAGACTGACTCGCTGTTGTTGTGTTTATTTGTGATGTGTGGCGGGCTGCTGGAGCCATATCGAGTAAAAATGTCGAAAGCGTATCGACGTAAATTTTATCGCGATAGCGTATCGAGATCGATCCATCGCCCAGCCCTACACGCCAGCACTGAACGTCTTCAGATGGTTCAGAATGACGCGGCTAGAATCCTCACTGAAACGAGACAATTTGACAATGTTACACCTACTAGAAGAACCCCGCTACAATGTAGCGGTTTGGTTATCCACCCGTCTAAATCTCCCTCCTCTTCATCCCGCCAGCTAACCGCCTTCCCCCTGCCCCTACCCCCCCCCACTCCAACTCCCTCCCCCCAAATGCTCAGAATCATCCGAAATGCCGAGAAAAGTGGTTTTTAGCCATTTTTAGAAAATGCATAGTTTGCATAATTATGCATAATTATTATAATTATTTCAATTTTCTGCTATTTTTCTGGTCCTCTCTGGAACAATACCTACCACCTCCAAAAAAAATGAGGATCATAAGTGCATTTTTGCAAAAATGCATATATTTTGCATAATGCCAAAACATTTCGAAGTCCCAGAAATTTATTTTATATAGGTGAAAAAATCAAAGACGCTCAGAATCATCTGAAATGCCGAGAAGTGTTTTTTAAGCCATTTTTAGAAAAATGCATATTTTGCATATTTATGCATAATTAATTATGCATAATTTTAATGTTCTGCTATTTTTTCATAGGTGCCCCTGATCATCCCCAATAACCTCCAAAAAGAATCAAGGCCCCAAGTGCTTTAGTTTGGCCGTTTATAGACTCTCACGCAGACACACACCACACACCAGACACACATTGTGAAAATACAGGAGTAGATTCTTGCCTCCCTTCGTTGGCTTCTTATCCATGTTGGATCAGACTTCAAGGTGCTTCTACTGACTTATACAATTCTAAATGGGCTTGCTCCATCTTACCTGACTGATCTCCTTAAACCATACATTCCATCTCGAGCTCGTTGCTCTCAAAATACAAAGTTCAAAAGAAGTCAGCTGGTGGCAGGGCCTTTTCCCATCGGGCCCCACTCTTGTGGAGTAACCCGCCTGCTGCTGTCAGACAATCGGAGTCTGTTGAGTCCTTTAAATCCGAACTCAAAACTCATCTTTTTGCCTTAGCCTACAATTAGTTGCCTTTACATTGAGTGCTTCACAACCTGTACTGCATTAGCGGGTCGGTTTCTGTCTCAATGAATTTGCCAAGCACTGTTCTGCCGAAGAGATTATAGCGTGTAGATTATCGACTATTGCAAACTGTTCTCTTCTCTCACATTCTGAATGATGTCTTCTCCTTTCTCTTTTCTGTGTGTGTGAATGGTGTGATGTGAATCTCCCTTGTGTGCACGTGCATTCTGTCCTCCTCCCGGGTCTCCATGGTGATGGTGGTCGCCACCTGGACACTGCTTGGCATCCCCCTCATCACACTTTCTTTTTATATATATTATAAAGCGTATATTTTTTTTATCCTGTTTTAATATTATATGCTTCTCTCACTAAGATGTGATTTTTTTTGTTGTTGCATGGTGACACTGGTCGCGTGTCTTGGGTCCTGGGCTGTTCCGGTGGCGTCTGGACACTGCTTGGTGTCCTCCTCATCATATTCTTCATATATCTTATAATTCCATTTTATTCTGTTACCCTCTTTCGGTGTTGTATTCTGTAAATTGTGTAAACACAACATCCATTGCACATTGTCCGTCTTGGGAGAGAGATGCCTCCTCTGTTGCTCTCCCTGAGGTTTCTTCCTATTTTGTCTCCCTGTTAAAGGTTTGTTTTTTTGTTTTGTTTTTTAGGGAGTTGTTCCTTATCCGATGCGAGGGCCCAAGAACAGGATGTTGTGTTGGTGTAAAGCCCCTCAAGGCAAATTTGTAATTAGTGATACCGGGCTGACTTGACTTGTCTGTAATAACCTGGTTTATGAATTCATTTTTAACGAATGTTCTGCAATGTGTGACTTAAATAAAATCAGTCTTGGAAATCCTAAGATAGAGTGTCCTTACACCTTATGGTATATGGACGGAAACACATAATCACAGAAGATGGGGTTCCATCAGCTCATCACAATAACGGTCTTGTTTGTTTATCCCTACTTCACAACCTCCCACTTTTTTCTTTGTCTTTCCACCAACCTTAATGGTGGTGTTTTGGCAGGTTTTCTGTCCATGGCTGCAGTTTCCTGAGCCAAGCCGGGCTAAGCTAGCAGACTAACAGGGAGCAGAGCTGGTTTGCACATCATTAGCTCCTTGATACATTTATTCCCTGTCCTGCCAGCTATAACAAGAGACAAGATAGTCTTTTAATGAATTGTGCAGTTTGCCCCTTAAAGTTAAAAAAGTATAGCAAATCTAATATATTCAGTGCAGTCATACATATACATACACACATATATATATACATACATACATATATATATATTACATGTATACTTACAGCAGATAAACTAATTGAATACATAGGTAGGTAGATAAAAACAAATAGAGAGAGGGAGGGACGGACGGACGGACAGGTAGGAAAAACGTCTTCATTAGGTTGACCTGCTTTCTTACGGACTGTGATTTTGAAGATTCATTTTCATGGACTCCTTAACAGAGTTTTGCTGCATGCAAACACATATAGAAGGAAAACAGGAGACTTTGTGGCTTTTCTTGTGTGAATACAAATTATAGGGTTTTTCATGGCTGTAATTCCCTGCGCTCTGTGGGAGAGGACTAAGAGCTGTATTTCCTCACCGTGTGTTTCCTTGTATCTAGTTACAGACCTTTAAATTGTGCACTTAAAATGTCTCCTGTAACTAGGGCCCTGTTTCCATTATTGTGAGCCCCCTCCCGTATGCATGTGTGTAGCAGGGCACAAGGTGAGGCCATCTTACCACTCCACATGGTGTGTGCGGTTGAAAAGGGGCCCCCATTAGGTTTAATGAATACCATATTTCAGCAATTAGGCTTCTCTCTGTGTATGTACGCGAGTGTGTGAGAGACAGACAGACAGACACAGAGAGAGAGAGTTAGATAGAGAGAAAGAGGGGGAACGTTAGAGAGACAGAGAGAGCTAGAGAGAGTTAGATAGAGAGAACGAGGGGGAGAGTTAGAGATAGAGGGAGAGATAGCGTGATGGTTGTTTTCCATGCAACAGGAAGCAACCATCAGTCAGAAAAATTCCCAAAACAACAATTTAAAGCTACAGAATACAGAAAACCTGTAAGTTTCACACATACGTGTAGCAGAGGAGGGATGCAGTTTGCTATGTGCCTCTTCTCCCTTTCTCTCTCGCTCTCTTTGTTTGTTTTTTTTGTTTGTTGAATTTGCGATTTATGTGTGCGTATGTTGTCATTAGGTAATGTGGTCCAGTGGTTTAGGGTTAGTGTAAATGTCTGTTCGGCCATCTACCCCTCCTTACTCCTCTTCTTCTAACCATTAATTTAATCACTGCTCTTGTGTAAGCCTATACCAGCCTTAATGGTTAAAGTAATTGTGTCAGTGAGCTCTCCCACAGACATTACCCATACTCTGTCCCCATGCTGAAATTCCACCTTGAGATAAATACAGTTAGTCAAGGCCATTGAACTCCAGCAAACACTTGTGGCTAATGGGAAATTATTCAAGTAATTACCACAGAGGTCACTCGGAAAATGAAAATGGGAAAGTTGTCCACCAAAACAAGAAAAAAAAGAAGATAATTGCATTATTTTGCAGTTTAAAAGAAAGTCTCATCTAGTTTGAGTGGGATTTAATGTTATCCTGATTTTGAAAACGGAGAACATTATTATAGCATACTTGAGTCTAACTCTTGTTATGCCATGCAAATTCATATACAGTTTTTGGGCAGAGATATGAAAAACATCATAATTGGGTTTGGTTTTGTTTATAGTGGACCCACTGTGCGCCAGATGAATTAGGTGGGGCTTTGTGTCTGGCTGAAGTACTTTCTAGCGTTTGTCAACACATGTTTAACCCAAGGCCCCTCCTCCGTATGCCCTGCCGTCCTTCATAGCGCCACAGACCACTGGCGAGGAACTAAATAATAACATTTCACAGTTTCACAATGGGACGCCATCTCAGGCCTGTAGCACTGTCACATGATATCAGTCACCCTGCAGACGGCTGCGGGGTGACTGAAGTCGACATGGGTCTATGTGTCCTTATACATGGGTGTTGCTACGTGTGTGCATGTCTGTGTATGTGTGTTCGCTTTTGCATGTGCATGTGTACTTATGCTCCTGTGTGCATTGTATGGTAGTTTATTATAATGCGTGATATCGAGATGACTGAGTGTCTGTAGCCTTCATCAGGTCTGTAAAGGTAAAACGTGCTAGCAGGGGCAATCTAACGTTCTACTCAGATTTACAGAGGGAAATGACATATCGCCTTTCTGATGGACAGTGTTAAAAAGCAAGAGAGGCATGGATGCCGAGACAAAGCCATGGCCCTGGGGCATGAACGATAGGGTTGTAAAGCTAACTCTGGGTGATGGAGACGGGCATCCAGAGCATTAGCACCAAGCCTGGTGAAATTGAGAGAGGCTGGATGTTAATAAAACACCGTATGATGTAGTCATACTTTTTTTTTTTTGTGATTTCTCCCCAATTGTACCAGTCCAATTACCCCATTCTTCCAAGCCATCCCGGTCGCTGCTCCACCCTCTGTGCTGATCCAGGGAGGGCTGCAGACTACCACATTCCTCCTCCGATACATGTGGAGTCGCCAGCCGCTTCTTTTCACCTGACAGTGAGGAGTTTCACCAGGGGGACGTAGCATGTGGGAGGATCATGCTATTCCCCCCCCAGTTCCCCCTCCCCCCTGAACAGGCACCCTGACCGACCAGAGGAGGCGCTAGTGTAGCTAACAGGACACATACTCACATCCGGTTTCCCATCCGCAGACACGGTCAGTTGTGTCTGTGTGGACTCCCAACCAAGCCGGAGGTAACACGGGGATTTGAACTGGCGATCCCCGTGTTGGTAGACAACGGAAGAGACCATGCTTTTGGTGCGATTGTATGGGCGGCATCAATTTGGCATTGCATAAGGGCAAAACTATCATTTCCATTAGGAACTGAATCACTAGATTTAACAAGTCATCATAAACGATTCAATTTAAAGAGCAAAAAAAAAAGGAAAACTTAGTTCTTCAGGGCGTCCTGGTGGTGTGGCGGTCTATGCTGTTGCCTACCAACACGGGGATCGGTGGTTCGAATCCCCGTGTTACCTCCGGCGTGGTCGGGCGGCCCTACAGACACAATGGGAAGCCGGATGTGGGTATGTGTCCTGGTCGCTGCACTAGCGCCTCCTCTGGTCGGTCGGTCAGGGCGCATGTTCGGGGGGAAAGGGAACTTGGGGGAACAGTGTGATCCTCCCACATGCTATGCCCCCCTGGCGGAACTCCTCATTGTCAGGTGAAAAGAAGCAGCTTGCGACTCCACATGTATTGGAGGAGGCATGTGTAGTCTGCAGCCCTCCCCGGATGGGCAGTGGGGGTGGAGTGGAGACCGGGATGGTTTGGAAGACTGGGGTAATCCATAGTTTTCAGTCATGTGACAGTGGCGGGCAAAACAAAGTTCCAGCATGGCGGCCAACAGTGGAAACTCCATAGAGCAGCAGTACAGACCTGTCAGTTTTCCAGCTGTTCCAAGCAATGACTATTTGGATCACCTTACGAAAGAAGATATATTAACAAACTACAAGTTTTGGGAACTTGCGATCCATATACAGCACCCCCCGCAGTATTTCAGTCTCTAAAAACAGTGAAGTGCCTGCCAGAGCTCCCAATTTGGCGATGTTTACATATATCTTGTGGAGAATTCCTCTCCTTACACTGCCGCCAGGATGAAAGCTTGCAAAAGGACAGACAGTTATATGTATTTTCATTCTGGATGGGTCAATAATGCTGCCATTTGGGAAGTGTTTTGCCCGCCAGGTGGGCCTTCCAATATGAATGTGACGTCACGTGAAAACTATGGATTGGCTTGATTCAACTGGGGAGAAAAAGGGGGGGAAATTCCAAAAAAGAATGCATCCCTGCTTCTGCCGTACCTTTTTTGGTTCATTTAACAGCAAAAAAGTGCCAAATGCTCGTTTCTGTCACACTGGCAGGTGGTTTGAACAGAGTCAAGACCTTTGGCTGAATGGTCGTCGGCTACTCGGCCCTTTCCTTCCACCACCACCGTGGCAACTGCAGTATATTGTTCATTGTTCCTAAAATAATACGCCTGTTCAGTGGCTAAACACAATGATTATTTGGTTAGAAAACATCCTGCTTCAGCCTTCTCCGGCATGTCAGGACAGTCGAGCACGATCCCATGCCGTCTTGACGGCTCAGCCATTGAAATATTGTCCCTAATCCACGCTTCCAATTCTCCAGTCTTCCGTGCACATAAACATTTTCCCTGTCAGAGTATATCCTTCCCCAGAACCTGCCAGTCGACGTTTTACAGTGCCTGGAAGATTAAGACCTTTGTTGTGTTCAGGCCGAATTACATGTCTGTCTGAAAAAGGTTGCTGATTGCCAGTGAAGGATGTCTTTCAGCAGACATGGGGATTTCCAGCATGCTGGAGGTGGAATCGACCCCGACAGCAGGGGGACCAAAAGGAGAGAAAACGGAAGGGAAAACAGGGAATGCGGCCTACTCCGGCTCAGTTCATTAGAGACCGTGGGGAATCTCGGCCGCGGCTGCCGCTCCTAACATCTATGTCGACCATAGGGAGGGGAAAAAAATTGGATGTGATTTATTTCACCTTGCTTTAGTAATGTCACAACATCATCTGACACATCACTGCAACACCGGCAATGAATGTCTTTGAATCTCCGGGTGGATATTTCAGTAGGCGCAATTGATTTTCCCTTGCTGACAGACAGACTCCACGGTATTAATCATGCCACATTTTCCCTTTTAATGTGGGCTGACTCAAGGTGTCCAAAAACAACTAAGCAGATACAGGCCAAATGTTCCCTAACGATGTGACGAAGAGGAGCAATTTGGATATACATACAGAGGCTGTCGGTCAAACTCAAGCTGTCCACCGGCGTATTCGAGACCCTCCACATGAATCCTAACCACAGCAGTTTGATTCAGACCCAAATTTGACTTGAAGCTGAGAAACAAGCAAAGTCAAGTTGATATTGTTCCAAACCAAATTGTTCCAAACCGATGGATTATTAATAGTGGATAACGTCATTCAGTGAGGACCATACAGATCCAGTTTCTGTCCAGAGTATGGTTGTGCAGCCCGCTTTTCAGAGCCATAACTTTTCTGTATTCATGTGTGTGTGTGTGTGTGTGTGTGTGTGTGAGAGAGAGAGAGAGAGAGAGAGAGAGAGAGAGAACAAGGTTGGGGAGTTATTTAAAAAGTGTAGTCAATTACAAATGCAAAAAATGTGAGGCGTTGTTGATTACTTGCCAACAGCTGTGAACTGCAACTTCACCACTGAATTACTCTAAGTTATTAATAATCTCATTTCTTTTAGCGACTGTTGGATTGATTTCTGTCAGGAGAGAAAATGAGGTTAATAGATCTCCCCTTCCAATTTGCACACTATTGTGTAGCGTGTAGATCATTGTAAACTGTACAGACAAAAACTCGAAAAATATGCTCATACCAGTGTGTGTGTGTGTGTGTGTGTGTGTGTGTGTGTGTGTGTGTGTGTGTGTGTGTGTGTGTGTGTGTGTGTGTGTGTGTGTGTGTGTGTGAGAATCTGTTAGATCCTTGAATGGTCCTTGAAATACGTGCACATATCCGCCATGTACAGCTGCATACCGGTCAGGTGTTTAGCTCTGGTCAGCCCAGTAGGAGAGTCCCAGGTGAGACTATCTCTGTTGTTCTGTGATGTATTAAATGTTGAATCCATCTTGTTGCAGGATATTCACTTATTCAAGAGTCAACAATTTGATGAGTTACACAAAAACCAGAATCCTGGACTATAGAAACTGCAATTTCAAGAATCATCTCATGGCCAGGATTGCTATGCCCCCCCCCCCCAACAACATTGAGATATTAGTTTTGGTTTTTGCAATATATTGCTATTGTTGGCTTTTTAATTTTGCGTTTTGCATGGGAATCATCAAATCAAGGAGATGACTGAGAAAAGTGGGAATATTTTGACAGTGAGAAAGTGTGTTGCTCTCCTGATGCCTTGGGAAATATTTCTCTCATAAAAACAAACAGTGCTTGTTGGAAAATCCCTGTTTCTGAACCTAGCAGCAGAGATTTCTGAAGCCTCTTGACTTTAAGTATAACTATAGGTTTTAAGAGTGAGCTGATTAGCATAATGACTTTAGACAGTGACCTTATGTACACACTACAGTGTCAAAATTAAATGGGTAATTCTAAGATACACTGCTGGATGTTAGCCCACTGTACAGTTCACAAAATGAAATGACAGTCATGGAAGTGAGATGGTTATGACAGGTCAGTAATGTATGGTGTCATTAATAAAGCACTTTGCTAATGCAAATGGAGTGACTTATTTCAAATTAGTGCACACCGAGCAAGAAATATAGATTTAAATTCGACCGTACTTCTCTTCTATTTCATGATTTATTGCCGTGAAAATCGGTACACTGTTCCTCTGCAGGATTAAAACCAGCATCACACGTTGCAAAGAAATGAAATCTCCTTTCATGTCCTCTGTCCTACTCTCGTTTTTTTTTTTTTTCCCATAAATTGTCAGGGAGATCAGGACGGCAACCAGCACCAATGCCTGGAAAATGAGTGTATTTTTACTGGCTCGGGTGCCGTCCAGCAGATATTAGCCGTGTAGAAAATGTGCTGAATGTTACAGGCCCCCACTAACTGGGTCCAAGAAAGACAGTTGGTCCAAACCCCAGACTGCCGTGCGGCTGTTATCTCTCAAAATGTCATAACGCCGGTCGCTTAGTCTGCTCTGCTCCGCTGTGGGCTGGGCTGGACTAGCTAGGCAGGCAAGCTGACTGGCTGGCTGTTCAGCTAGCTGAGTCATACTGGTAATTAAATGTGACTGGGGACTTTGGGGTCAGCTCTGATCCGTGGTCCAGACTAAGGAAAGGGTTTAGGCTCGGCCTCATTAGAGAGGGACTGAGCGCTTCGCCAGAGATTCACACCACTGCTGCTCCCAGTCGCACCTTTTTTGAAACCCCTGCCTAGTTGAGAGACTGTCCCAGTTTCCTGTTCAAATAGTAAAACAGTGACCATTGTTTTGGCTGTGTCGGTATGATGTGTGGTGTGGGTATGTTTGTGTGCATGTGTACTATGTAGGTTAGTGCTTTTATGCATGGTTGTTGTTGGTGTGTGTGTGTGTGTGTGTGTTTGTGCATGTGCATGTGTGTGCATTTGCTAAAGGGTTTGGACAGTTCAGATTTGCAGAACTCTCAACAGGGAAAAGGAAAATCTGTGTATGGGTGTCCGAAACAATTGGCATTTCAGGCAAGAATGGATGCAAAATCACGATATTTATGAGACCGTAAATGGGATTATTCCAAAGCAATCCATTTCTGTAAAGAATTTTAAGAGCGCAAGCCATTCATCATTAGATTCCTCAGCTCTTTCGCTGCACATTCTTCATGTGGTGTTTAAATGAGCCCTAAAATGTGCTTGACTGGTATTCACACCGTTATATGTATTTTCCAATGGTCTGCAGGGGTCATGTGGGACTTTGGCTAATGGCCCAATAGGGAGAACACAATGAAATGCAATTTGCAGCATCTCATTACACCTCCCATTCATTATTATTGTCCTCCTAATTTCTACTTAATGGCAAGTTCTTGCTCCGTTTTCAGATGAGGAAACATTAAAGACACGGTTGAGGAGTGTTGTTGACAAGACCCTTCGAACCACAGCCTTCAACCACAGCAGCTATGAAGTGGTCTGGGGGGAGAAATCCACTGTGAGGGAGGCTCAAAACAGTGTAACTCATATGAAAAGCCACATTAAAATCATTCAGCATGATCTTATAAGGTCATGTATGAAGACATTGTAACTCCCCAAACTTGCCTCCTTGTAATCCAAGACAGTGAGGGAGACATAACATCGGGACCTCTTGGCTAGTGTGCGCTGTGCTGAAATTCTAACATCTCGTTTGTCTACGCTGCCTTACAATTGGTCAGCGGGCGTTTTAAAGCTCGGGAGATTCTGGCAGGTTCAAAGTTCGGTTTCCTCGCCATGCCAAAGAAAGTAGAAATCAGGCCAAGGAATATGTGGCGATATCCAAATCCCACACTCAAATACTGGATTCGCTAACTGTATGTGATAGATGTAATGTCCGGCTCAGTAAATGTTATATCAACAGCGATTATTTTGCTTTCCACTAAAATATAATATAGAGTTTCCTTGGTAATGTTAACAGTTGCAGAGAGCTATGTTTTTATTCACTTGACTCTTCATATATCTCTGACCTCATGTTGACGCCAAGGCGTTGTAGGTCGTACAACAAATGCACAGAGACAGAGAGGAACAGATAATAAAAGGTGCCCGTCGTCCTGTTTTGCACAGTTCGCTGTGAGATGTGGGGTCATCTCCGTCCGTGTTATTATCCAAGCTGTAAATGCTAAGTGGTATTGGCCGGAGTCTTGACAGATAGCGATCATAGATGGTCCAAGTCCTGCAGCAGTAGTGGAAACTAGACGTGAACGTGTCGATGCACCAGATAAAACACATCGGAGCCCCCACCATTAGACGCTAAACACCATCAGACGCGTGTGATGTAAAAGGGTAACCTTATATCGCTTCTTAGTGCATGTCTGAACCACAGCTAAAATTATATGGTATTTCTCCTAACCTAATGGCAATTTTTATTGTCTTACATTTTTCTTTTCCAAGGATTAACAATTTCTTTTATATCCCTGTGAATATGTGAGTGTTTGTGAATATTTTCCTTGCCTCAGTCAAATGTGGAAACTTTGAAACCAGCCGCACTGACTGACTTGTGGCCTGAACTTTGAGTAATGAGACATATAGTCCTTTCCCCACTGGGATATATTCAGTCATGATGCCAAATTTTCACGTAGGATATGGTTCTGCAAGTGCCCATTACCAAGGACAGAACATGTTCTTGGCCACTACATGAGACACCGCTCTACTGTGACTGTCCTCAGCATGCTTCAAAGATATGAGATTAGACAGCTGCATGTCAGACTCATTGTCCTTCGTTAACAAGTCTAATTTGTGCCTCATTCTGTCTCCCAGCTCTTCCAAGATCTCAGACAATCATTCTGGCCCCCACTGGGGTTGGAAGAATCATCATGCTGGCATCCATATTTGCACCATCTGTGGTGGAGAGAACTGTGTGGTTATGGATCAAACGCCTGCACACGCACACACACGCACATGCGCACACACACACACACACACATCCACTCACATGCATGTAAATATGCAGCTAAACTCACATACGCATGCAAATTATCACAAAACACACACACGTACACGCGCAAACTATGGCAAAACCTTTCTTCTTCCCATGAACAGCATGCATAAACACAGATAGATACTAGTCTTGCTTTTTCTCTCTTATGGAGACACACACACACACACACACACACATCACACAGATACACACAGTTTCACTCATGCATAGACGGGAGTATCCCCCTGTTGTTTGCGCAATCCATATCCTTGTCTTATCCCACGATCCCTCAACTAATTTGAGCTCAAACCACAACAAACAAGATGATACCATTTTCTGATGTAGCCTGAATGAGTGATTTGCTCCACCAGCTCTGGCGGATGATTGTGAAATAAGCAGCTGATATATCATGATAGCTGCAAAAATTCTAATGAAAAAATTCCCCCATAAATACTTGGATGGTAAACCCTGGTCACATGCCTCTCAACTCCAAGTATCTCGTTGCACACTGACTTGCTGCAGTACTGTTGCTGAACCCTTAAAAGGGATTCTTGGAAATATTTTTCAATGCTGCTAATAACACCAAAACTAATCAGGAATCAGGAACACTTTATTTGTCATTTCAGTTCATGTACTACATGAAATTAAATAAAATATCGTTTCCCCCAGCCCACAGCAGTGCAACACAAAGTCAAAAATACATATCCCAAAAGTACAAGAACTTCAAGAACACACATATGTACTAACTAACACGTATTTATATCTAACCTAACACATATATCCAAACTAAAAAAAAAAAAAAATCACTGTCCAAGGGAATGAACGCCAGCCAGGATGACTGTCAGAACTAACGGTCTGCGTGGGCTAGCAGTTAGCTCAGCCTGCCCCACTTCCCCATCCTGTCAGACCGCCCTCGGAGCTTCCTCCTCGGGTGCCGCTCCAGGCAGGGCCGTGGTCCCTGGGCCCACTGGACGCAGCAGACCAGGCTCCCTCTGCCGATCCAACGCCAGTTCTCCCAGCCAGACACCCTCGACACACCTCCCCGCACTCCACACGATGACACCAAAAACACCACAGTCAACGCCAGGCGAGGCCGCCGCCAGACCACCCTCCGTGTTCTCGGAACTGCCGGTCTGCATGGGCTAGCAGTTAGCTTAGCCTGCCCTACTTCCGCGTCCTGTCAGACTGCCCATGGTGTTACCTCCTCGGTCGCAGTTCCAGGGAGGGCTGTGGTCCCTGGGCCCACAGGACACAGCAGACCAAGCTCTCCCAGCCAATCCAGCACCAGCTCTCCCAGCCATCAAACAAAGACAAAACGTAAACACAGACGTGGACAAAGACACTGCATGGATGGTACTGGGCGAGGCCGCTGAAAACGTGATAACATCTCATATATATGTATATGATTGTAATGAGCAGGAAATGAAAACAGATGGGTTGAAAGAATTATTGTTGATTCCTGGCCTTGCGCTGCTGTATAGGCTGAGTCAGGATGGGTGAAATGGGCCATTTGAGGATATAAGACTGTATTAGTGGACATATTCGAATTTAACAGTGGGTAGTCCAATAAAACAACTGAAACGGATGACTATTGTTCGGATGAATGATCCCAGTTATTGGCCATCGGTAAATCTGACGCTTCCCTACCGGGCCTCTTTCCACTGATTAGTGGAAACTTGCTTCCAAAAGAGATTAAGGCCAAGGACTCTAGCAGTGCATACTGCAGAAGGATTCACATGAAGTCTTGTTACAGCTATCTTTGACTGGACCCTGGCATGGAGCTTAGCTGCTCTGCAATTGCCTTGCAGGTGTGTGCATGATCAAATGTATGTGCCTCACAAAGCTGTAAAAGCGTAGATCAACCGAACACATGTATGTATATATATAGACGTGTTCGGTTGATCTACAGCTTTGTTAGATTCCACAAGAAGCGAAATCCCAGGAAAATCGGCACTTGTGAGGAGGACCAGGCGTTATGAGCTGTTCTCTGCGTGCATGTATCTGTGTGCTTTATAGTTGATGGGGAACAGGCTGAGGGATATTAGTCTGTTCTTGCAAGATATAGAGCCTCTATGCCAGCCACCCTCACTGAATCCCATTACAACCTTTTTTTTTCCACACACCAGGTCACCATAATCTCAAACTCAGCATAGTACCAAACGCCAGAGTACACACACAAAACCACATCAAACCAACATCAGAAAACAACCTGCTTTGGCCAGAACTGGCACGTCTCGCACATCGTGTGCAGAAGAGGCAAGCCTCACTCGCCCACCCTCTTTCTCTCTCTGCACACAAATAACTCTCTCTCTCATTTGCATAGAAACCTTTGTTTTCTTTTCTAAGTAAGATGTTCGCTCTCGGCAACCATTTCCCCTGTCCCATGCAGAGCAGCGATCTGGCAGCAGCTCTAATATAACAAGGACTTGGCATGTTTGCATCTGCAGTCTCGAGCTACTCATACAACCGCTGGCAAAACACACAACAGATATAGATGGGAAGACGTCCTTGAGATTTGCTTGCAAAAGCTGAGGCAGAAGTTAAAAGGGCTGATGAAACGCAGGTTCATTTCTGTGGGTGCTTTATTCTGAAATGTGTTGTCTTTGTCTCTTCTGACAGTGACTCATGTTTGATGAAAAGTTCAAAATTTGGAGCAACAGTCGAGGGTAAAACCTTGGTTAGACCTGTGTGTTTGAGGGGCGCTGACAACAGCGTTTAGGAAGACGTGTAGCTTTCAGTTCCCCTGGCTTCAGTTAAATACAGATCTGACAAGCTGTGTAATGTTAAACATAAACCAAGGATAATTCCCGCTTCATTTGGAGACCAGTTTCTATTCAGGGATCTGTTATGTGTGTGTGTGTGTGTGTGTGTGTGTGTGTGTGTGTGTGTGTGTGTGTGTGTGTGTGTGTGTGTGTGTGTGTGTGTGTGTGTACCAGGTATTTCTATCCTAATGGGGACCAAATGCCCCCAGTAGGATAGAAAAACCTGAAACCACCTAACTTGTGGGGAAATTTTTTGGGTCATCATGAGGAAGAGGGTCTATTTTAGGGTCCGGACTTGGTTTCAGGGTTAAGGTTAGAATTAGGATTAGATTAGGTTAGGGTTAAGGTAAGGGTTAAGGTCAGGCATGTAGTTAAGATGGCTAAGGTTAGGTTAAGGGCTAGGCAGGGAATGAATGTAGTCAATCAGGGGTCCCCACAAGTATAGGGTGACATATGGTGTGTGTGTGTGTGTGTGTGTGTGTGTGTGTGTGTGTGTGTGTGTGTGTGTGTGTGTGTGTGTGTGTGTATCCTACGTGTGTTTCTATCTGTTGTCTACATCCAAGGGCGCTCACGTAGTCTCTAAGTACAGGGCGCACACACTGCGGACGGACCACACCTTTTCATAGTCCAGTCGTACCAACGCATACCCAAAGCCTACATTTCCCACAATCTTTGCGCGTCATTTTTTTCCTTTTCCGCCGGAAGTTATAGACTGTAAACAACATGGCGCCGTCCGCGGATGAGGAAGAAGAGCTGCTCTGTTGCCAGGCTATGTTGGCAATACAAACCTCGCGGAGGCGGTATGTTCGACCACCTAACGACGGGAGGGATACGGGGGGGGGATTCAGCATGTTAGTGAGGGATATCAGAAGTGTAGATGAGGAAAAACATCAGCTCCATACCGTCGAACAGTTGTAAAGCCACGAAGAAGAAATCAAAGGTTTCCGGTGCCACACGAAATGCGAGTCGACGTGAAAAAGGTTTCACGCCGAGCCGTGTTTTGTGTGACACCGGTACGCGAACGCTAGGTGCGCGTGGACACCGGCAGGCGGATGTACGCTGAGGTCCGGTATTGCGTCATCGTAGTCCGCGCGAACCCCGGCGGAGTGCGGCCCCTTGTATGGTACGTCAAGCCTACGAATTGGCCTTTAGTCCATCTGATGGACACCGCCCGAGAGGAAACAGCGCCACAAATCAGCCGGCTGAATACTCGTCCGGGGACACGATGCGTGCAGAGGGCGATCAAACTCGTTCAGAAAGAGAGGAGCCCGAGGTGCCGAGGGCACAGCCATAGGAGGGAAGATCGCAATCACCTAGAACAAGCAGATGAGGCGTGGAGACAGAGGCCTCTTGAGACGAGAGGCAGAGAGGAGTTGACCTGTGTGTTTTTTATATATAGGAGAGGAGGCAGAGAAACGGTGAGCCGGAGCAGAACGGCGCGGGCAGGAGAGAGGGGTCGTGACTGCGCTCCAGCACGGCGGTTTAAACCGAGAGATGAGAGGAGGGACATGAGATTGTCTAGCGGAGACAAGGAGGCAAAGTCAGACAATTGGGCCTGTTAGCAGCACTTTACGCCTGAAGAAGAAAACGACTTAACAACAGCGGAAATTGAAATTAGCACTTAGCAACGCCAGTCCAACGGGTTTACGCCTGAAGAAGAAAACAACTTAACAACCGGGGAGGTTGAAATTAGCACTTAGCAACGCAAGTCCAACGAGTTTACACCTGAAGAAGAAAACGACTTAACAACAGCGGAAGTTGAAATTGGCACTTAGCAACGCGAGTCCAACGAGTTTACGCCGGAAGAAGAAAACGACTTAACAACAGCGGAAGTTGAAATTAGCACTTAGCAACGCGAGTCCAACGGGTTTACGCCTGAAGAAGAAAACGACTTAACAGCGGAAATTGAAATTAGCACTTAGCAACGCGAGTCCAACGAGTTTACGCCTGAAGAAGAAAAGGACTTTTTTTTTTGATATATTTTTTATTGAACATTGTTCATAATCATGTACAGATTCTTGAAGAAAGTTCATTATTAAACAAACATGGTGTAATGTCCGTAGACGCCTTGTCTTACTGACATAAGAATAATTCAAGAACGAGCCGACTTCGTAGGTTCTTAACTGTGTAGCTTTTACTAGCGTTCATCCGACATACAACCTTCATAACATGCGCGTCTCACTTCCTGTATACGTCACACGCACTGCACGTACACCCGTGAGTAGGTCAAGTTAAACACGTGACCTTTCATTCATTACATCTCCCCCTCTAAGATGATTTTCTAACCTGTATATCACCCCCCTTTTCACAAAAAAAATAAAAAATCCCCCACAGTACACAAGTCCATACGCCTCACAAATCCAGCCGGATTGCAGGCTTGCTCACCCTGCCAGAGCGAGTAACATATGGTGTGGAAGTTGGCATTTCTGCTGCTCGGGACTCATCCGTGTTTCCACTCTCCCCTGGAGTGACATGGTCAGGATCCCTGCTGACAAAGGTGAGTGTTTTGGGTGTGGCCAACAGGTGGCGCCTGTTCCTTCTGTAATGTTCACCTTGAGCTGTCTCCACTATGTAGGATCTGGGAGTGGAGCTCTGACTGTGAACAACTGCTGGCATTGTCCATGTTTTCTGTCCATCAAGTTTGGTGAGTATTGCGTCACCCGAGTTCAGTGGGCGCAGTGTCCGCACGCCGTTCCTGCGGTTGTAGTAGAAAGCCTGCCTCGATTTGGCTGCGGCGTCAGCGGTTTTGATCAGTTCCTCTTTAGGCCAGGCCGGTTTCAGGTTATGTTGCAATGTGGGTAAGGTGGTTCTGAGTCTCCTACCCATGAGCAATTCCGCTGGACTGGCTCCAGTGGAAGAAGAGGGTGTAGCTCTGTATGTCAACAGGGCGAGGAGAGGGTCTTCCTGCCTTAATATGCTTTTGGCTATCTGAACAGCCCTCTCTGCCTGTCCATTACTCTGGGGGTAGTGTGGGCTTGAAGTCACATGGATGAAATCATAATCCTCACTGAACCTCCTCATCTCTTCTGAAACTAGCTGTGGCCCATTATCGCTAACTACAATTTCAGGGATACCAAAACGTGCAAATGTAGCCTTCAGCCTAGCTACAACCTGACTGCTAGTAGTTGTTGGTAGATTTAGGATCTCCAAAAACCTGGAATAATAGTCAGACACTATCAAGTAGTTTTGCTTTTTGTACTCACACAGGTCTATGCCAACTTTCTGCCATGGTCTGGATGGGAGCTCACTTGACATTAAAGGCTCTTTTCTCTGTGTGTTCTTGTGTTCTCTGCAGAATTGACATTGCTGTATCTTTGTTGTAATGTGCTCTGTCATTTTGGGCCACCACACTGACTGGCTAGCTCTCTCTCTGCACTTAACTATCCCCTGGTGTCCGTCGTGTATTCTGTCTAAGATCACCTCCCTCATCTCTGTGGGAATGACGATACGACTGCCTCTGATGACTAAACCATCTACCTCAGATAACTCCCCTCTCACCTGATAAAAGTCTCTGACTGTCTCCGGCACTTTATCGACATACTCAGGCCAGCCGTGTCTGATGAAGCCCAACACTGTCTGGAGCTGCAGATCCCCATCCGTGCTCTGTTTTATCTCCTGCAGCCTTTGAGGTGTGGCAGGCACCTGGCACACGATGGCATCAATGTGCGCTGCAACATCATCATGAGAAGCACCATCTCCGTAGCACTGCTCTGGGCCTCTGGAGAGTGCATCAGCCAGAGCTAAAGTTTTCCCTGGTGCGTATTCAGCCACTGCAATGAAACGCATCAGCCTCATTAACAGTCTCTGGCACCTAATGGGCACATTATCCAAGTCTTTGCTGTTCATGAGAGGCACTAGTGGTTTATGATCGGTGACAAGTCTGAAATTGTCAAGCCCAAACAAGTACTTCTCGAACCTTTCACATGCCCAGACGCTGGCTAAGCACTCTTTCTCGATCTGTGCGTACCTTGTCTCTGCGTCACTCAGCCGTCGGGAGCAGTAGGCCACGGGCTTCCAGTGTTCCCCGTGCTGCTGGAGCAGAACGCCTCCCAGCCCGTAGCTGCTGGCATCTGCTGACACCACCGTAGCCTTAGTGACGTCATAAAAGGTGAGTACCGGGGCAGTGGCGAGTGCTGCTTTAAGGTCTTGGAATGCTGTGTTCTGTGCAGGTCCCCACAGCCACTCTGTTGTTGCTTTAAGCAGTCCATAAAGCGGCTGACCTACAGTGGACAGCTCTGGGACGTATTTTGCCAAATAGTTCACCATCCCGAGGAACCTCTTGAGTTCCGTCACGTTCTGGGGCTGAGGAAAGTTCTCTATTCCGGCCACTTTGTCCGGGTCAGGTCTGATGCCTGCCTTGTTGATGATATGACCAAGGAAGCGGACTTGTTTCTGTTTGAACTTGCATTTCGCTTGGTTCAGTTTGAGACCTGCTGTTTCAATGACCCCCAGCGCCTCTGCTAGGCGCCGGTCATGGATTTCCTCAGTCTCTCCATGTATAAGGATGTCATCCATGTACACCTCTGTGCCCTCTAGCCCGGTCAGAGTTTCCGCCATCTTTCTCTGGAAAATCTCTGAAGCACTCGTTATACCAAATGGAAGGCGGCAGAAAGCATACCTCCCAAATGGGGTGATGAAAGTGGTGAGCCCCCTGCTGTCTTCATGCAAGGGGATCTGGTAAAACCCACTTGCTGCATCCAACGTTGTGAAGAACTTTGACCCTGCGAGCCTTGGCATTATTTCCTCCATAGTGGGCAGCACGTTTTTCTCACGTTTCACCGCTCGATTCAGCCTCCTGAGGTCAGCGCAGCAGCGAACCTCTTTCTTGTTCAGTTTCAGCACCGGCACCATAGCGGCGCACCATTCTGTGGGCTGAGTCACTTTTTCAATAATGCCCTCATTTTCCATGCGCTGCAGTTCTTTCTTAACCAGTGGTACAAGTGGCAGCGGTATCCGTCTGGCTGTATGCACCGCGTATGGCTGGGCACCCTCCACCAGAGCTATTTTCACTGGGTCTGTTTTCAGCAGTCCACTTGAACCGAAAACTCCACTGACCTCATTCATCCGCTTCACTAGACCCATCTCCACTGCCTCTGGACGACTCAGCAGACAGCTGCCTCTCCCCTTGATCACATACACTGGAAAGGAGTATTGTTTCTCCTTGTAGTTGGTTGTAGCTTGAAACTGTCCTATGCAGCTGATGTTTCCACCTGGGCTTATGAAGCATGTGTCAGGAGGTCCCAGTTTTATGTTTGGCTTCAGCTTTTTAAATGTCCCTTGGTTGATAACAGTAGCGTCAGCCCCCGTGTCAATTTTAAAGGTTATTGGTACATCACTTATTGTTAAACTAACAGTCCAATCTTCCTGACTGCTCTCTTTGCCAACTTCTCCCAGAAAGTACAGCTGTTTAACCTCTTCAGTGACTTCTCTCACCGCTTTAGAGTGACATACACGCTCCCAATGTCCCTTTTTATGACACTTGTTGCACTTACTGTTCGTTGCAGGACACTTCCGCTCATCGGTGTGCTGCGTCTTGCCGCACCTCCCGCATTCATCTACTTTGTTGGTTGCAGGTCTGCTGCCACCATGACGCTGTCCGCCCTTTTTGTTTTGGCGTTCGTCCCGCCGTCGAACAACATTAACGTTAGCCAGCTGGGCCTCTGGTTGGTTAGCTTGGAGGCTGAGCTGCTTTGTTATTGCCTCCGCCTGGCGCACTTGTTCAATGACTTTCACCAGAGTAAGGTCCGCTGTGAGCTGGAACTGACGGGAGAGCACTTTGTCTTTTATGCCCACTTCCAGACGATCTCTGATATGTTCATCCCTCTTGTCCCCAAACTCACAGTGTTCAGACAGCTCATACAATGTCCGGATGTACATCTCCGCTGTCTCTCCTGGCTGCTGGCTACGTTGATAGAAGCACGCCCTCTCATGTATGATGTTACGGCGGGGAATAAAGTAGCCGTCGAACTTTTTCAGTACGATATCATAGTCCACTTTATCACCCTCCGCCGCGAAGTCAAACGAGCTGAATATCTTTTCAGCCTCGCTGCCCATTGCATAAATCAGCGAACTCACTTGAATCTCCCCGTCGTCTTTATCCAGCTTTGTCGCGAGCCTGAAGCGCGAAAACCGTTGTTTCCACTCCGGCCATTCAACGGGGCAGTCAAACTTGAATTCACTCGGCGGATTGAACTTCGGCATGACCGCTCGTGTTCCGATACACAGACTATTCTGACACCATGTAATGTCCGTAGACGCCTTGTCTTACTGACATAAGAATAATTCAAGAACGAGCCGACTTCGTAGGTTCTTAGCTGTGTAGCTTTTACTAGCGTTCATCCGACATACAACCTTCATAACATGCGCGTCTCACTTCCTGTATACGTCACACGCACTGCACGTACACCCGTGAGTAGGTCAAGTTAAACACGTGACCTTTCATTCATTACACATGGCAAATATACATTCCATCCAAAAATACATAGATATATCCAAAGTGCCAAAGGGAACAGTATATACACATTTCTATACAGTATATCAGGAAGTACATAGAGATTGAATGTCACATGACAAATATACGGTAATGTATTATGAAAATAAGGGTAGAAGAAAACGATTTAACAACAGCGGAAGTTGAAATTAGCACTTAGCAACGCGAGTCCAACGGGTTTACGCCTGAAGAAGAAAACGACTTAACAGCGGAAATTGAAATTAGCACTTAGCAACGCGAGTCCAACGAGTTTACGCCTGAAGAAGAAAAGGACTTTTTTTTAATATATTTTTTATTGAACATTGTTCATAATCATGTACAGATTCTTGAAGAAAGTTCATTATTAAACAAACATGGCAAATATACATTCCATCCAAAAATACATAGATATATCCAAAGTGCCAAAGGGAACAGTATATACACATTTCTATACAGTATATCAGGAAGTACATAGAGATTGAATGTCACATGACAAATATACGGTAATGTATTATGAAAATAAGGGTAGAAGAAAACGATTTAACAACAGCGGAAGTTGAAATTAGCACTTAGCAACGCGAGTCCAACGGGTTTACGCCTGAAGAAGAAAACGACTTAACAGCGGAAGTTGAAATTAGCACTTAGCAACACAAGTCCAACGAGTTTACGCCTGAAGAAGAAAACGACTTAACAGCGGAAGTTGAAATTAGCACTTAGCAACGCGAGTCCAACGAGTTTACGCCTGAAGAAGAAAACGACTTAACAACCGGGGAGGTTGAAATTAGCACTTAGCAACGCAAGTCCAACGAGTTTACACCTGAAGAAGAAAACGACTTAACAACAGCGGAAGTTGAAATTGGCACTTAGCAACGCGAGTCCAACGAGTTTACGCCTGAAGAAGAAAACGACTTAACAGCGGAAGTTGAAATTAGCACTTAGCAACGCGAGTCCAACGAGTTTACACCTGAAGAAGAAAACGACTTATTTTTATTTTTTTTGGATATATTTTTATTGAACATTGTTCATATTCATGTACAGATTCTTGAAGAAAGTTCATTATTAAACAAACATGGCAAATATACATTCCATCCAAAAATACATAGATATATCCAAAGTGCCAAAGGGAACAGTATGTACACATTTCTATACAGTATATCAGGAAGTACATAGAGATTGAATGTCACATGACAAATATACGGTAATGTATTATGGAAATAAGGGTAGAAGAAAAGGACTTAACAACAGCGGAAGTTGAAATTAGCACTTAGCAACGCGAGTCCAACGAGTTTACACCTGAGCTGGAACGCCGTACGAATCCATATTGGGTATTTAAACTCCGCTACTCTGACACCATGTAATGTTCTGTGCCCTCTGGCTATGTTAACTTATAACATTAATAAAGCAAGGACGACTTCTCTCGTGCTGGGTGTTTATTCACCGACCGGGTTCCGACTGACGTTGTTACGTACATCACGTGACTTTGTTGTGGCGCTACGGAAAGCCGTAAGGGACATTAGCAAATCAAATATTACTAGCAAATATTACATCTCCCTTTTTCTGAAAAGTGCTGCTTTCTCTGCAGAGATACAGACCACGTTGAGCACGTTTATAAGCGAATACAATCTTAATAAGAAAGAATATGAAAGTGGAACTCTTATATAACTGGACTGCAACAAAGTAGTGTAAAACATTTCCTTCACTGTCTAAATGTGACAACGTAATAACATTTCATCTTTTTTTTCCATTTCATTACTGGTAACTGCAAACAGCAGGTAGGTACACAAGGTAAGTGAACGCTGTAAATATTTCTTTTCAAAACATAGCAGGTATAGTACAGGTTGGTGTAAAATTCTCTCTTTTTTTAACATTCATAAGTCAAGGATTTGTCTTGGTTTGATCGTGCGACCTGACCTCGTGGTGTAACCAGGCTGTGTGTCTGGTTGTCGCTGATTGTTCGTGTCTGGAGGTTCAGCATGCTCTTGCTGGTGGGCTTGTGTGTTGTTGTTAGCGCTGGTAACAGTCTGCTGTGAAGTGTGTGTGTGTGTAGTGTGAGTGTTCACTCTGCTTTGTCGCAGGTGTTGACGGTTGCGTTGGTAGATCTGACCTTCTTTGGTTTGGATGTGGTAGCTCCTGTCTGTGTTCGCTGGTCTTTCCACAGTTGCAGGTCTCCAGGATCCATCCTCCTGCCGGAAGCGGATTGGTGTGCCTGCGGGCAGGTGGGGCAGAGATTTGGCTGTTCGGTTGTAGTATGCCTGCTGGCGCTGTTGACATACCTCTCTCCTTTTGTGAACATCCTCCTGACTGGCGATCTGTGGCTGCAGGTGTTTTGCTGTTGATGGGAGAATGGACCGCAGCCTCCGACTCATCAGTAGCTGTGCCGGTGATTTCAGGTTGTCCACCGGTGTGTTGCGATACTCCAGTAAGCTCATGTAGGGGTCTTTGTTCTCAGCTTTGGCTTTGTCCAGGATGCGTTTGGCCGTCTGGACAGTCTTCTCGGAGAGGCCGTTGCTCTGTGGGTAGTGGGGGCTTGTGGTGGTGTGTGAGAAACCCCATGTCTGTGAGAAGTTGCGGAACTCACCAGAGCTGTAGCACGGACCGTTGTCGCTGATGATAGTCTCGGGGATTCCGTGTCGAGCCATTGCTGCTTTCAGCTTCATGATGACGGCAGATGAGGTGCAGCTGTAAAGTCTCTCCAGCTCGAAGAATCTGGAGTAGTAGTCCACAGTGACTATGAAGTCCTGTGAGTTCCATGTGAATAGGTCTGTGCCTATCACTTGCCACGGCCGCTCGGGTATGGCGTGTGACATCATTGGTTCCTTTGCATTTGCGCTGCGCTGTTCTTGGCATATGCTGCAGTCTGCTACCGCATCCTCGATCTGTTTCCCCATGCCAGGCCAGAACAGTAAGTCTCTTGCTCGGCATTTGCTTTTTTCCACGCCAAGGTGGCTGGCATGGATGCGCTGTATCATGTCCTTGCGAAGCTTTTGGGGGACAATGATTCTCTCACCTTTGAACAGGATACCGTCCATTTCTGAGATTTCCGCTCTGTGGTTCCAGTATTCCTGGATGCTGGGCGGGCACTTTTTCTTTGTGTCTGGCCAGCCAGTGAGTGTGGCTCGTCTGAGTGTGGTGAGCTGTGGATCTTGCGCTGTTTCCTGCTTGATTTCTGTGAGTCTTGTGTCGCTCACAGGGATGTTGCTGAGGACTGTGTGCACTTGGGCCTCCATCCCTTCCTGTAGGTCACTGTCGTGGTGTTCTATTGACTTGCGTGACAGTGTGTCGGCCACCGGTATGTCCTTACGGGGGCGGTGGATGATTTGGATGTCGTATTTTTGGAGCGCCAGGATCATCCGTTGCAGCCGGGGTGGTGCTGCTGCCAGTGGCTTTTTTAGTATTGCCTCCAGAGGCTTGTGGTCTGACTCCACAATCACTTTTCATCCGTACATGTACTCGTGGAACCTCTTGCAGCCGAAGACCACAGCGTAGAGCTCCTTCTCTATCTGTGCGTAGTTTTCTTCAGTGCTGTTGAGTGACTTGGACGCATAGGCAATTGGTTTGCCATCTTGGAGCATGACAGCCCCAAGGCCACTTTTGGATGCATCCACTTGGAGTCGCAGCTCTTTCTGCGGGTCGAAATATGAGAGTACTGGACCTGGGTGCTGTGTAATGAGATTCTTCATCTCTTGGAACGCCTTGTCGTGGACTGCATCCCACACAAACTCACTGTCCTGTTTCAGAAGCTGTCTGAGGGGTGAGTTTATCTGTGAGAGGTGTGGAGCGAATCTGGCGAGGTAGTTGATCATGCCGAGGACTGTCTCCAGCTCTGCTTTGTTCTGTGGGGGTTGCATGTCCTTGACCGCCTTCACCTTGTGTGGGTCTGGTTTGATGCCTTCGTGTGAGAGCGTGTGGCCGAAGTAGCTTACCTCGGACACGCATATGTGACACTTGTCGGGGTTGAGCCTCACCCCTCGCTCCCTTGTGCGCTTCAGCATCGCTCTGAGACGCTGGTCATGTTCCTCTTTAGTCTTGCCGAACACTAGTATGTCGTCCACTATGGCCGTCGCACCGTCCAATCCTTCATATGTTTCATCCACGCGTCTCTGGAACTCGTCTTGAGCGGACACGATTCCGAATGGCAGTCTGAGGAAACGATACCTGCCAAACACTGTGTTAAATGTCGTCAACATTGAGGATTCAGTGCTCAGTTTGATGGCCCAATAGCCTGACCGCGTGTCTAACACGCTAAAGTACTCAGCTCCAGCGAGCTTTGTGGTGGCGTCCTCCAGCGTGGGGAGGGGGTAGTGAGGTCGTTGTATCACTTTGTTAAGAGCTCTGGGGTCTAAACACACTCTAAGTTTGCCTGTCTTTGGCTTCTCAACAATGACGAGTGCGTTCACCCATTCTGTGGGTTCTGTTACCTTACAGATTATGCCGCCTTTCTCCATGCTGTCAAGCTCGTCCCTCAGTTTGCTGCGTAGGGCGATGGGGATTCTGCGTGGCGGGCAGACGACCGGCGTTGCATCTGGTGTGACGCGGAAGGTGCACTCGCCTGGGAACTCTCCTATTCCCTGGAAAACATCTGCATACTCATCCATTATGCTCTGTGATGTGACATTGTTTTCCTCGCTCACAGCCATCACTATTTTTACCAAGTTTAGGTCACGGCATGTTTTCATTGCCATGACTGGTGGGGCGTTTGTGTCAATGACGTAAAAGTCCAGCATCATTGCATTGTCTCTGTACTTACATTTGAGTTTGCATGTGCCTTTCACGCTCAGCGCGCCTCCTCCATATTCAGTGAGTCTGTGTATTGCTGGTTTCAGAGTCACATTTTTGAACAGCGCCTGGAACAGGTTGGTGGGAATAGTATTGACCTGTGCCCCAGTGTCTAGTTTAAACTTTACCTTCTGTGGAGGTGTACCAATTCCAACCTCTACGTAAGCCTGCTCGTTGTTTTTTCCGTTGTTCTCTATTGAGATGCAGTCTATGTACAGCTCTGTCAGTTCTCCCACAGCGGTGCTCTCCACTGTAATGTTGTCAAAGTACAGTTCTTCCTGCTCTCTGTCAGTGGTGTACTCTTCTGGGTTCTCTCCGACGGCATGTACTGTGCCGCGGTAGTACTTTGTCTGTCCCTGGGAGCTAGACTTGCATACTTTAGCAAAATGATTGAGCTTCTTGCATTTAATGCATTGTTTACCCTTAGCTGGGCAAGTGGCTTTAGCGCCGTGTAGCCCTCCACAATAGCTACACGCCCTGGCGGCGGTGCTAACGTTACCCTCCCTTTGTCTGAAGTTAGCGTTAGCTGCTTTGGATGCGTTCGGTTTGTAAGTTTTTCTGCCTATTGCGTGCACCGTTTCATGTGTGCTGCCCTGGCCCATAAACTTTAGCTGTTGCTTTGCTAGCTCGTGTGAGCGGGCTACATCTATGGCTTTTTCTAGCGTTAGCTCAGCTCCCTGGCTAAGTAGCTTTTCTCTCACTCTGGGTGAGTTGGTGGCAAACACGATGCGGTCCCTGACCATCTCGTCGGCATTTGGGTAGCCACAGTCTTTGACTAGGAGCTTTAGCTCAGTTACAAATTGTTCTAAGGATTCACTCTCTCCCTGCATCTTTTCATGAAATTTATATCTGGCATAAATCGGGTTTGCTTTGGGGGTGATGTACTCGGTGTACTTATCGTAGTACGTTTCTAGCTTCTTGGCTTGTTCTCCGCTGAGTGTCCAAGTGTTGTGCACATCGCGCCCTTTTTCCCCTATCCAGAGCAGGAGGTAGCTGCATTTCTCCTCTTCGTTCTTCCCGCGCAGGGGGCCCTTGAACATTAGCTCCGTTGTTTGTCGAAATCGTCTCCATGCTTCAGGTAAGTTCGCCGATTCCCAGTCCATCCGTGGAGCTGGAACGCCGTACGAATCCATATTGGGTATTTAAACTCCGCTACTCTGACACCATGTAATGTTCTGTGCCCTCTGGCTATGTTAACTTATAACATTAATAAAGCAAGGACGACTTCTCTCGTGCTGGGTGTTTATTCACCGACCGGATTCCGACTGACGTTGTTACGTACATCACGTGACTTTGTTGTGGCGCTACGGAAAGCCGTAAGGGACATTAGCAAATCAAATATTACTAGCAAATATTACAGACTTAACAACAGCGGAAGGGGAAATTTCCTTTTAAAAAGTTTTGGACACTCTCAACATTTGGCCAGTTGCGTCCTAAACACAAGGGGACGGGTGTCGTCTTATAACAGCGTTCGTGTCACTGTGACAAAAAAACCAAAAACCGTCCATGACCTTGTTTCCTTAATGAAAACCAGCCGATAACCGAATGAAAATGCACCTTTCTGTTCTAACCAGGATTCTGGCGAAATTACAACCAGACAGACACGATTTAACCTGCTTTTAATCAATGTAATGCACCCGTTTCTGGAGGAAAACTAAGACAAAGAGCATTCATCAACTGCCTCGCAAGGAGAGGGGGGAAAAACCCGAGAGGATATTCACATCAAAATTCCTCCTGGAAACCAAAAACTACGAGGAAACGTAAATGCCGTTTTAGTTTTGTATACAAGGGTGGGTTGTAGGTTTCATTTTTGTTGTGGAAATCAGTTGCAGATTCACTTTTCTTCCCCCCCCCCCAGCAAAGTTTACACAGCCCTCTACCCATTCACTTCACCCTCCTTATTTACGGATACCTCAGATTATGATCCATCTTCCCGCCGTCGTTTTCCTTGCCAACATCACAATATTTGGATTCCCATTGCTCTATTTCCCTCGTATTGGCATTGCGGTTTGTGTTGGTCCTTGAAACTGCGGAGCGAGTGTCTGAGGGTCCTTTCTCCCACGAGGGAGACAATAGGGAAATTAATTGCCCTGCTCAGGTTGCAGGAGCGGAACAGACTCCTGCCAGAATCAGGATGTGATGTCAGGCTTCGCCGAGCCTCCTGCCAATCAGAGCAGAGAGCGAGGGCAGAGGTTCCGAGCGGGGGAGAATACCGAGGTGCCAGGAGAAATTGGGACAGGAGCATATGGAGAGGGAAAGATGAAGACAAAGAGTCAATGGACTGCGTTGACCATTAGTAAATGTAGCACTTTCAGTAGCGCTTTTCTAGTCCAGTTTTGTTTTGTAGGCTAAAAGTAGTTGGATCCAGATGAAGACGAGTTGAAACGGGGATGAGCAGAGAGACAGACAGCAGCACATAACGAGACTCTCCCACAGTTTATTCACTCTTGAGTCATCACGTCTGGACGTTTTTGTGTGTTACACGTGATTTGTGTCGGTGTGTGAATGTTGTCAGTGTGCCCTCTGTGGCCCTCTGTGCTCTGTGAGCGCAGTCGCTGCTCAGTTAAACCAAGTCATGAGGATGCAAGCGCTCTAATGGGTTGATCGTTTTAATGGACAGCTATCGCCACGAAAAGTTCTCACCGCTTTTGGAGGTGCCGTGCAAGTCTCGTTATCGTGACTTTGATTAAATGTGCAAATACTCATCAGAACGGAGATGACGTCACAGCCCCTAATCGCCCTTTCTCCATTTTCAGATGAGGAAAAAGAACATCTGACACGTATAAAACGCTCAGGGAGACGTGTGTTTTATTTTCACTGTTGTGTTGCCGTCAAGCCCCTTGAGGCACATTTGTAATATTGGGCTATACAAATAAGAGTGACTTGACTTGACTCATTCCCCCTTTTTAGTGTGTGTGTGTGTGTGTGTGTGTGTGTGTGTGTGTGTGTGTGTGTGTGTGTGTGTGTGTGTGTGTGTGTGTGTGTGATGCATTCACGTGCAGCACTGTACCAGCACAGCATTTCTATATCCCTTACTGAAGTTGTGTATGGTATTTGAACATAGATAAAAGTATGAAGTGTGGCTGTGTGGTGTGCGTGCATGTGTGTGCGTGTGTGTGTGTTTGTAGCTTGTCATTTTTGGAGAAACCTAGGTTAAAAGTCTTCATCAAGCCAGATACAATTGGGGAGAAAGGAAGGAAAAAAGTCTTCATCACAAGTATCTTTAATACAGAAACCCCCCCCCCCACACACACATATATATATATATATATATATATATATATATATATATATATAGATAGATAGATAGATAGATAGATAGATAGATAGATAGATAGATAGTTAAATAGTAAGTCTTCTGCACCCAGTAAAAGAGAAATGAGTGGTAAAAGCATTTTGGAGTGCATACATAGCATACATCTATATCAGGGGTGTCAAACTCCAGGCCTCGAAGACCGCAGTGTCTGCAGGTGTTTGTTGCAACCATGCACTACACCACCTGATTAAACAAGCTCCTTTCCCTCCTTGATCCAGGAGGTGAGCTAATTAGTTAAATCAGGTGGTGTCGTGCACATGTAACCAGGTTAAAATTAATGTTTTTATTTTATTTTGTTTGAGTATGAAATATCACCAAATCCTGTCTGTGTGCTGTTATTTGTGTTTACTACATTTTATTTTATGTCATTATTTACTTTTATGTATGTTTTACAACGACCGTCATATACGTGTACTGTCGCTTTAAGAGAGAGGTCTTGTGGGTACACGGAAGAGGGAACGCGGGAGAGGCCATTTTTGTTTTGTGGGAGGAGTCTCAAGCAGCGATCGAGCCGAGCCACGCGTGTTTCTTACCGTAGGACAGTTTTGCTGGTTGAGGAGAACGTAACCTTGAGTATCCCTGTAAGAAGATACTGCAAGCTGTGGGATAAAATACTTGTTTATCCTTTCTTATGTAACCAGGTTAAAATTAATGTTTTTATTTTATTTTGTTTGAGTATGAAATATCACCAAATCCTGTCTGTGTGCTGTTATTTGTGTTTACTACATTTTATTTTATGTCATTATTTACTTTTATGTGTTTTACAACGACCGTCATATACGTGTACTGTCGTTTTAAGAGAGAGGTCTTATGGGTACACGGAAGACGGAACGCGGGAGAGGCCATTTTTGTTTTGTGGGAGGAGTCTCAAGCAGCAATCGAGCCGAGCCACGCGTGTTTCTTACCGTGGGACAGTTTTGCGGGTTGAGGAGAACGTAACCTTGAGTATCCCTGTAAGAAGATACTGCAAGCTGTGGGATAAAATACTTGTTTATCCTTTCTTACATCGGAGTCCCGTGGACGGTTTCTACTTCTAACGCACACGAGTGGAGTCCGGGCAGTGGTTGAACTTCGACCCCCACGTCCGTAAGAAACACCGCTCCTGCTGGAGGACTGGACGGTTGTCGAAGGGTTTGAAACCAAAATAAATGGCAAGGTGAGCCAAATAGAGTCCTGTGTGTCCCCCCTCCTTCCTTGATTATGATGATGATGATGATGATGATGAGAGACTGAGGGCCCCCCATAACACCTGGGACCCCACCGAAAATAGAACACAACGCAGAGCTGATGATGGAAGTGACGGGCGTGCAGCAGGCTGACCAGCATAGAACAGCATAGGACTGCCCCCGTTACATTGGTGCCGTGACCCTCCTGGATTCTGAGAGTGACATCAGTTGCTCGCCGCGGGAGGCTGCTGTCGTCATCAAGCCCCAGACGTCCTCAGGTATTTCTATAGACTGTACACTCATGTTACAGTGGACTGGAGTTGAGCTGTGTGGACACTGAACAGTCATAGCTGTGGTTACCATGGACTGGGCTTGTGAACAGGACATTTGTATATACTGAAGGAAGAAAAACACACGAAAAAAAAAGGAAAAAAAGGTTAATGTTGATGTGATTGAAGGACTCGTGTGAATAATCTATTGATCTAAACTACTGGATATGTGCATATGTGATTAATCTATTGGTGAATTTGTTGATTGTGTGTGATTGTTTCAATCTCTTAGTGATTTCTAGATTCAATTATTTAAATGAATTGAGCTTTTCACTTTTTTATTTTATTTTTTATTTTATCTGAGTGTTAGAGGTAGGAACATGGCAGAGGGTGGTTCGTACGTAGGTGGGGGTAACATTGCTGATCAGGATCTTTTGGATCGCCAGTGTGCTATGGAGAGGGGGTACCAGTTAGATGTGGGTGGGGGTTTACGGCTAGGTGTAGGTAGGAGTTTCGGGCAGCTCTTAGAGGGCGGGGAACCAGACACCAGAGCACCAGGACCTAGAGACCCGACCACATTTGGCACTCCTCAGTTCACCTCCACACGCTACGTAGAATGGGCCAGGCCAGTTATCAGCGAAGGGGCTGTGCTGGGTAACAGCGAGCAGCCAGTGGGTGAGTTAGCCATGCTCATTACTCGGTTAGCAGAGAAGATAGGAGAGTCAATCACTGCTAAGCTGCAGGAAACACAAATGCTTAGAAACACACACACAGACAGTGCTAGGTCTGCTGAACCGTGTTCGGAGACAGCTCCTAGTGTTAGAGTAGTAATGCAGACAGACGCTAGGGAGCCTCCTATTTTCAGGGGCGATAGCTCTGATAAGTTTACAGTTCATGAGTGGGAGAGCCTTATGACTTTGTATTTGAGGAAGCGAGCCATTCCAGTTAGTGAGCAGTCACATGAGATTCTAGCTAAGCTTATGGGGAAAGCAGGGGACGTGGTGAGGATAAAGCTGCGCAACACATCTGTCGACAACATAGCGAACCCCCACATTATTTTTGATGTACTGAAGCAACACTTTAGTGACTTCACATACTCGAGCATGCCCCTGGCGGACTTTTACAGTACGCTGCCCAAGCCAGGTGAGGACGCTATGGAGTATTGGATTAGGCTTAATAAGACAGTGGAGGTGGCTGACGAATGCTTGAAGTGGCAGGGCCGTAGTATTGAAGAGCCAAGCCACGAGGTAAGCATGATGTTTATCAAACACTGTCCAGATCAGTCTCTTGCCAATGTTTTTAAGTTCAAGTCCGCAGGGAAATGGTCTGCTAGCGAGATCCAGGAGAGGCTTGATGAGCACATGCTGCAGAGGAAGTCCCGTGTTGCTGCAGGTGGACAACGTGAAGCAGGCGCGGTAGAGCGTAGGTTCCATTCACAGGTTCATGTCCCTGTAGTCGACATGGCTCCCGACTTGAACACGACCGTGCCGGTGGTGCTATCTCCCGTCCCGGCTCATGCGTCATCTCCTATACCATTTTGTGCAAGGTCTCCTACACCGTCTCCTGCACCTGTCTCTGGCGGTGATGATTATATGAGGAGTTTGGTGAGCTTGCTAGACCGTTTGGTCAAAATGCAGACTCAGGTTCCAGTTAGCGCTGCAGTCCGGACACCGACGCAGACTCAACCGCCAGCTAGCGCCGCAGGGCAGGTGTCAGACGCACCGCAGAGGTTGTGCAGGGTTTGTAAGTCTCCGGATCACTCCACATTTTCCCACTGCAGCCGGGAGAACCGATGTATAAACTGTTTGTCTCCTGGTCATTGGAAGAGGGACTGTCCTCACCCTCAGCCGCCCAACCAGCTCCGTTCTCAGCCTGGTGGAAGAGCTGGTCGTCAGTCTCGTCCGTTAAACTACTAAACCCACACCTAGAGAGGGATGGTGTGGGTAATGTAGATGTATCCCTCACTGATGTCTCCGACCTGGCTCACTTGTATGAAGACAAGTGTGCCAAAGCACCTCAGGGTTCGCGTATGGTCATTCAGGCGACACAGAGGATTCAGGCTTTCAGTGACTTGTTCTATGCTCCTGTTCTTATCAACCAGAGTGTGCAGCTTAATGGCATGTTGGATACTGGCTCTATGTCATGCAGTATCAGTGAAAATGCAGTAGAGAAGCTCCGCTCTGGGGGTGTTTTACCTGAGAAGCAGCAGCCTGAAGAGAACATTGTCTTGATTGGCTGCGGTGGTCTGGAGACTAGGCCTGATGGTTTTTATGACCTCAACATGCAGCTTTATGGTGTTTCCTTTGTCATACCCACTCTGGTCGTGCCCGGTCAGCATGATGATCTGATAGTCGGCACAAACGTCATTAAACATGTGGCCCATGTACTCAAGAGTGGTACTGAGTACTGGGACATCGCGTCCAGACAGGAACATCCGTCTAGTCCTGACGTTGAACAGTTCTTGTCCATGTTCACGAATGTAGAGCGCTGGAGGGGTGGTGCAGTTCCTGAGAAGATAGGTACTGTTAAGCTCACCCAGGCCGTGACACTCTTACCGAGGCACGAGCACTTAGTCTGGGGCAGACTTCCTGCTAAGGTGCCTATGTCAGCTGGAAGCACTGTTGTTGTGGAGCCGACAGACTCCAAGGCCATGCCACGCAGTGTCCTCGTAGGTCGACTTGTCACACCGCTCTGGGGTGATAGGTGGGTACCCATGACTGTTGTCAATCCATCTGACAAAGCCATCACACTGAAAAGGAACTGCAAGTTGGCTGATGTGTTTCCATGCTTGGCGATTGAGGACTTTAATGTTTTCCAGGGACTGCAATCAGTTGCAGGGAGGCATGAGTCCAACGCCACAGATAGTGCCTGTCCCCCTGTCCAGCCGGCTAGGAGTTTGTCAGAGCTCGGACTCAGTGACATTGACCTCAGCTCCTGTCAGGTTAGTGAGGCATGCAAGTCCCAGCTCACTCAGCTGCTCACCGAGTACCATGACATCTTCTCCAGGGACTCTCTGGACTGTGGCGAGGTCACAGGATACACACATCGCATCCATCTGGTGGATGAGCGCCCCTTTCGCTTGCCCTACAGGAGGGTTCCCCCAGCCCACTATCAGAAGTTGAGACAGGTTCTCACTGATATGGAGGAGAAAGGGATTATCCGGAAGTCCTCGAGCGCATACGCTTCACCGCTGGTTATGGTATGGAAGAAGGATGGCGGGCTTCGGATCTGCACTGATTTCAGATGGCTGAATGCTCGGACCTTGAAAGACGCTCATCCCTTGCCACACCAGTCGGACTGTCTTGCCGCGCTGGGTGGTAACTGCCTCTTTAGTACGATGGACCTCACCTCTGGCTTCTTCAACATCCCAATGCATGAAGATGACAAGAAGTACACTGCTTTCACGACTCCCCTTGGGTTGCATGAATACAATCGCATGCCACAGGGCCTTTGTAATAGCCCTGCAGCCTTCATGAGAATGATGATTGGGATCTTTGGGGATCTGAACTTCACGAAGCTTTTGTGCTATCTTGATGATCTTCTTGTCTTCGCGCCGTCAGAGGTTGAGGCTCTGTCGAGGCTCCGCACTGTGTTTCAGAGGTTGAGGGAGAACAACTTGAAACTGGCTCCGAAGAAGTGTCATCTGCTGCAGAAGCGGGTGCGGTTTTTGGGCCACGTGGTTGATGGCGGAGGTGTGTCTGTCGATCCCTCCAAAGTAGAGGTCATCTCCAACATGACAGTGCAGGATCTCATGGAAGGTGATGGGTGCACGCCTTCTGTTCGTAGGATCAAATCTTTCCTTGGTATGGTATTTTACTACCAGCATTTCCTCCCGAACTGCTCCTCCGTGGCTAAGCCCCTGTTCGCCCTTACAGCTGGACAAAAGAGGAGGGGGAGGTCGGCTAAGGATAAGAAGCCCCATGGCAGCTTCCGTAAGCTTACCTCCGCAGACTGGACGGTGGAATGTGGGGAAGCATTTGATCTGTTGAAGACGATGTTACTGGAGTGTGTGGTGCTTGCCCATCCAGACTTTGAGGTGCCTTTCATTTTGTCGGTCGATGCGTCTTTGGACGGACTCGGCGCGGTGCTGTCTCAAGTGCCCCGAGGAGAGTCCAAGGCCAGACCTGTTGGTTTTGCAAGCAAGTCCCTCAGTGCCTCACAGCGGAAGTATCCAGCTCATAGACTGGAGTTCATGGCGCTGAAGTGGAGTGTTTGTGAAAAGTTCAGCCACTGGCTGAAGGGTCAAAGCTTCACCGTTTGGACAGATAATAATCCGCTGACTTATCTCCTAACGAAGCCGAAGCTTGACGCGTGTGAGATCCGCTGGGTGTCTAAGTTGGCGTCTTACACCTTCGATCTCAAACACCTGCCAGGGAAGAAAAACGTGGTGGCGGATGCATTGAGTCGCGACCCTTTTTCCAAGCCCTTCAGTCAGAGGCTACTTAGGGAGCCCTACCCGGCCCTTGTTCAGGAAGCCGACGGGGTTGAGGGGGACTCTGTGCAGGATGTTTTCAGACTCAGTTGCCAGTCCCAAACACTGAGTAGTGCGCGATCTGGGTTTGCTTGTGATGCAGCTGAGGTCAGGGCTTTTTGTCAAGCCAAATGTGACTGGCCTGATGCATCAGTATTCACAGCACTCAGTTTGGTCCAGCACGTTCAGCATCTGTCGGGTGGTCAGGTTACACTGCCAATGTTATCCACCGAGGAGCTCAGGTTGAGTCAGGAGCAGGACCCCTGCATCTCCAAGGTGTTGCCCTTTGTCGCTGTTCGGAAGCGGCCATCGAGGCGTGAGAGGCATGGTGCTGACCAGAAGGTCCTCAGGCTGCTGAAACAGTGGGAGAAGTTGGAAGTCAATGATGGTGTCTTGTACAGGGTGACAAAGGACCCAGTGTCCAAGCAGAGGAGGTCTCAGTATGTTTTACCTCTGAGTCTGAAAGACAAGGCACTGTCTGGCATCCACGATCACGCTGGTCATCAGGGCCAGGACCGTACTCTCTCTCTTGCAAGGCAGCGTTTTTATTGGCCTGACATGGAGAGGGATATCAGAGCATATGTCAGATGCTGTCGGAGATGTGTGTTTGGGAAGACCCCAGAGCCAGCTGCTTGCGCGCCCCTGGAGAGCATTAAAACCTCCGCACCGATGCAGCTTGTGTGTATGGATTTCTGGTCCGCTGAGGACAGTAAGCAGCGGTCGGTCGATGTCCTAGTGGTTACTGACCACTTCACTAAGCTTGCTCACGCATTCCCCTGCGTCAATCAGACAGCGAAGCAGGTCGCCAAGAAACTCTGGGATCATGTATTCTGTGTTTACGGGTTTCCGGAGAGAATACATTCTGACCAGGGCACAAACTTTGAGAGCAACCTGATTGCAGAGCTTCTCAGGTTGGCGGGTGTAGCGAAGTCCCACACGACGGCCTACCATCCTATGGGTAATGGCGGGACAGAGCGGTTTAATCGCACGATGGGGAATATGCTCCGTTCCCTTCCGCTTCAGCAGAAGCAACAGTGGCCTCAGCAGATCCATTCTCTCACGCTCGCGTACAATGCCACTGTTCACGAGACCACGGGTTACGCGCCTTTCTTCCTGATGTATGGGCGTGTCCCAAGACTGCCGGTGGATGTTATGTTCAGGCAGGTTTTGCATGACCCTCACGTTGTTGATTATGACTCTTATGCTCAGTCTCTGCTTTCCTGTCTAAGGAGTGCAATGGAGATCGCTCAGAAGCACTCCACGGCTGAGCAGCAGCATCAGGCGCGACAGTACAACAGACATGCCAAGGGCACTGTCCTGTCTGTCGGGGATCGTGTTTTGGTTGCGAACCAGAGTGAGCGAGGGAAGAGAAAGTTGGCTGACAAATGGGAGAACGGAGTGTACACGGTTGTCGGTGTCAACCCCAATATCCACGTCTACAAGATTCAGGATGCAGAGGGGCACACCAGGGTGGTGCACAGGAACCGTTTGTTGGAGGTCAACTTCTTGCCCCTCCCTGAGTTAGATCAGGGTGAGGAGTCCAGTACAACCAGTCAGTTGCTTGACTGCGCAGGGTCCAATGAGGAGGACAGTGCAGATGGCCTGATGGTCTCAGGGGATGCAGTGGGGCTAGCAGTCTCATCACTTGGAGACTCACCTAGATCTGAGTGGGCAGAAGCGGAAGAGTTCATTCCGTCTAGTCTGGTAGTCAGTCCTGTGGGGGCCACTGCTCAGTCTCCACCCAAAACACACGCACCACACAACACACATGCACCACACATAGAGGCATCACACTCACTCGATGTAGGTGTTATATCTCACACTGATTCGCACACAGGGGCACCACCCTCACTCGATACAGATGTTGCAGCTCGCACTGTCTCACGCACACAAGTAGAGAGCGATGGTCGGGTTAGGACACGCACAGGGAGGGTGGTGAGGTCAGTGAACAGGTTAATAGAATCTATGGCTCAGATGCCATTTCTACGGAGTGTGAGGGTTTGAACTTTGATGGAGGTTGGAGTCATTCAAACTAGTTTAATGTGAGTTATTAGGTGTCTATCAGACAGGGTTGTTTTGGGCCAAGTGCATGGTGTGGCGTATCAGGCGTCACATTGATCTAAGGGAATTCTGAGACTTGATCAACCTCATTATTTTCTGGACCTCGTAACCGAGGTAGCTCCTAAGTTGACTGGAGGACTAGGTCCTTCTTTTCACTTGTGCCAGTAGTCAGTGATGGGCTTTTCCTTTCCTCTTTCTCTTTTTATCCTGCTGTCAGGATGTTGGTGAATTTCAGGAGGGGTGAATGTAACCAGGTTAAAATTAATGTTTTTATTTTATTTTGTTTGAGTATGAAATATCACCAAATCCTGTCTGTGTGCTGTTATTTGTGTTTACTACATTTTATTTTATGTCATTATTTACTTTTATGTGTTTTACAACGACCGTCATATACGTGTACTGTCGTTTTAAGAGAGAGGTCTTATGGGTACACGGAAGACGGAACGCGGGAGAGGCCATTTTTGTTTTGTGGGAGGAGTCTCAAGCAGCAATCGAGCCGAGCCACGCGTGTTTCTTACCGTGGGACAGTTTTGCGGGTTGAGGAGAACGTAACCTTGAATATCCCTGTAAGAAGATACTGCAAGCTGTGGGATAAAATACTTGTTTATCCTTTCTTACATCGGAGTCCCGTGGACGGTTTCTACTTCTAACGCACACGAGTGGAGTCCGGGCAGTGGTTGAACTTCGACCCCCACGTCCGTAAGAAACACCGCTCCTGCTGGAGGACTGGACGGTTGTCGAAGGGTTTGAAACCAAAATAAATGGCAAGGTGAGCCAAATAGAGTCCTGTGTGTCCCCCCTCCTTCCTTGATTATGATGATGATGATGATGATGATGATGAGAGACTGAGGGCCCCCCATAACACCTGGGACCCCACCGAAAATAGAACACAACGCAGAGCTGATGATGGAAGTGACGGGCGTGCAGCAGGCTGACCAGCATAGAACAGCATAGGACTGCCCCCGTTACACTTACATCGGAGTCCCGTGGGCGGTTTCTCCTTCTAACGCACACGAGTGAAGTCCGGGCAGTGGTTGAACTTCGACCCCCACGTCCGTAAGAAACACCGCTCCCGCTGGAGGACTGGACGTTTGTCGAAGGGTTTGAAACCAAAATAAATGGCAAGGTGGGCCAAATAGAGTCCTGTGTGTCCCCCCTCCTTCCTTGATCATGATGATGATGATGATGAGAGACTGAGGGCCCCCCACAACACCTGGGACCCCACCGAAAATAGAACACAACGCAGAGCTAATTATGAGAGTGACGGGCGTGCAGCAGGCTGACCAACAGAGAACAGCATAGGACTGCCCCCGTTACACACAGTTGCAACAAACACCTGCAGACACTGCCGCCCTCGAGGCCTGGAGTTTGACACCCCTGATCTATATATTTGCATGGGCCAGAGTTTAAAAAAAAAAGGCAAACAGTGATTTTAAAAGAGGGGTACCATGAAGGGCGGTGTCAAGTGAGTAATTTCCTCACCGAGCAACCTAGACTCAAGTGTACACTGGTGCTCAAAATATTTCAACATTAAAAACATAAATGGAAAAGTCATTAGGATGATGTGGGCATTTAACGAAACATCAAGAGCGACTCACTCGACAACCTGCTTTTGTGGAAAACGGTGACGCGTCAACAGACGTTGCGCCGATCCCCCCCCCTGCGTCTGAACGACCCGGGGGGGGGGGGCTTTGTTTGCAGCCAAAAGCTTCCATTCATCCGCCAACTTCAAAATGGCAGAGATGCTCAAAAACATCTTGCACAGAGGACGGGAGAAAGGTGGTCCTTTCTTGTTCTTTTTTTTTTTTTAGCTAATTGCGTTGCTTATTTTTTTCCCCGAAGAAAAGCTTCATTCAGGAATCCCCCCCCCCCCCTCTGAAGAAGCTTCGCCGACCACTTTTTTGAATGGCAGAAATGCGAGGTTAAAATATCAAGCGTCTCCCTCGCACTTCCTGTGTGTGTGTGCGTGTGTGCGCATGCGCGTGTGCACTCAACTAGGTGTTTTGACAGTGTGAGCATATCGGCCTGTCAGAATGTGTTATGTTCTCCCGTGTCCGCGTTGCGTGTGTCCATATGTGTGCGGTTAGGAGTTGCATGTGTACTAATGTTACTAAGACTTAGCTGGGCGTCTAAATGAAACACTGTGCTGATGTGGCAGCGCGGAGAGGCAGGCTTCACTGGCGGTAACCACAGCACGAGGAGGGGAAAAAAAAACAAAAAAAACGCAAGCTCGAGAGCTGCGTTTACGTATAACAATATTCAAACCGAATCCGTGCTCTCACCGAAATTCTCAATGCAAAGCCTGTTCCTGATGCAATAAACCAAAATATTTTTAATGGGCTCCTTGGCTTCAAAAACACCTATCCCTCTGTCTCACGTTGGAACCCACCAACGTATGCGGTTGCCGGTGGTTAGATGGTAATAGGCTGTATTCACTGGGTACCAGACAGGATCCAGAGGGCAAATTCAGACCCAAAACCCACAAGATGGATAGGTGACACACTCCGCCAGCACGGTGTCACCTATCCATCTTCCCCCACTCACCCCCCCCTCCGTTTTCCCCCCCTCCGGTCCAGTTCTGCATTTGAGCATTTCAGCTGTCGTTTAGACCACAGAAATATGACGTCTGGCACCCTAATGATTTGCAGACCATAAGTGGGAAATGCCCACCATGAATCATGAAAATGCATTTTCCCATTTCCATTATGGAGGAGACTACATGCTCGGCGAGAGATTTACATCGTCATCTCTTCTACTCCTCCTTCGTTTCGTCTCCTGCCTCCGTCACCCCCCCCCCCCTCGCACATGTGTTGCTGTCCTCTCTGAACTTATTTTTGGGGTTCCTCGTCTTTTCATTCTTTGTTTTGACTGGTGAAAGTCAAATAGCTTGACGTGATGCGGCCCCCTCCCCCCCACCGCCGCCCCGCTACCGACGTCAACCACAGACGGAGGCTAAAAATTGGGAGATCATGCCGGGCGCTCCTAATTTCTCCCCCATTGATTCTCCTGTCTGATTTGCTCACAAAGCCTTCATGTAATCCTCGCTTTGTAGCCCCCCCCCCCCCCCCGAGGGATGTAAACAACCGGATTAATGGAAGTTCAGTGCATGTGGGCCTAGAATTTGCGCGGCCGCGTGCCGGCTGCTGTTACGCTAGACCGGCAATCACAGCGGCGTCGCTTTACACACAGGAACCGTCGTTTTGCTGTTTTGGTACAACTTCGGGGCATTTACATGCTAGTCAGCATCAAAAGCAAGATGGCTCTGCAACTTTATGTAAGGGTCGGGGAACAAAAGTGCCCTTGACGTCGCACGACACGTCGAGAAAAGTGACGCCGTTCCGTCCGCGCGGGGGTCTTAAGAGCGGCATCATTGTAACACGTAAAGGTGAGGGCCGTCGACCCCCCCGTGCTTCCAAAATGGGCTCGCGGGCCTCGACACCCCTGCGGCTAATTCTACCACTGCGCGAGCCTGTCGGGGCCTCCTCAAATGTACGGCACTAATTGTAATTGTAGATGGGGTTGGGTCGGGAGGTGTCATCGATTTGACAGTACATGCAGAATCGTAAACTCAGAGGGCTTGTCTTAGTCCATGGGCCAGACGATATTTCGGTACACTCAAGGTGGCAAAACTTACTTATAATTTTTGAAAGGATCCATGTCTGTAGATGATATTTTGGTATGATAACCATTCCTGAGTGGCAGCTGTATCACAGTTATCAGCTCATGAAGTTAACCACCCGCTAAACTAAATTGCATTTTAGACGCTGGTGCATATCCTGGTTTAGCCTCATGGTCAGGACATTTTTCAATGTTCTATAATATTGTCTTTGGTATCATTTTAAAGGGGACCTTCTTAGCTTTCATTCAAGCCCTGTTGTGGATATTTCTCACAAATATAGAGGTCACTTGAGCTCTTCAACCCGTCAATAACACACATCTTTCTGCAAGTTTCGCCTAAACTATATACTTTCTTTTAGCCCTGTGGCATCTAGGAATATCAGGGACACAAAACACAAAAACTGGAATACTCACAGGACTGTAAAGATTCAGGAAATGTATAATATACCCATACTATTTCATTGTGTGAGGTGATTGTGAGCCTTAAATGAGAACTAGACCAAAGCCAGTTAGGTCACAAACTGGTCTCTATACATTTGTTTAAATACACAATCAAAATACATGATAAAAAGGAATACCATAGTGAGGTAATGAACTATTTTAATATTTTAAACAACATTGACATTTACATATACTTAGTCAATGATACATGTAATCCCATATCATTAGTGGGTATATGTAATGTAATGGGTAGGGTAATGGGTATATGTGAATATGGTTACATTATTGTTATCAAGCTCTGGGTAACCAAGTCCAGAATCAACATCCTGTGCATCAATAGACTACTACCACAGTAATACCATCAGAATCATCACACTGTCATTCATCAAACTGCTCGTTTCTCTCATCATCTGACTCCCCAAGTTCAAAGTCCAGTTCTGGACCATCCTGCTGTTTTTGGTTACTGCAGGTCTGTAACCTGCACATGTCTGTGCACGGAAGTCCATTTGACAGGCACATGCAGCTTGGCATTTTGCATGAATGCACACACTTGCATGTTAGCATTTCCAAGACCACATCTGGTGCAGGTGGGGAGCGCATCCAGTAAATGGCCAGCTTGCCTTCATCGTCTGTCCATCCATACTCAGTAGGGCTTGGCACCACAGGGTTAGCCTGCAGACAGCACTTCCATATTGCTGCCTGATAGTTGGCTCGTTGAACATGCATAAAGAGACAGTCTCTACATGGTGGCAGCTGGCTGGACTCAACCTCTCCCCTTTTGGTGCAGAAGAGCTGGTAACGCAGTTTGTTCACCTCAGCAGTGCTGCTATTAGCAACATACATCCGACAGGTGAACTGCTCAATTTTCTGGAACAGCTCATCGCTCACATTCCATGTCTGTCCCAGTTGACTAAAAGTCTCTTGGCAGGAAGTGTGCTTTCTCACTATCTTCAGGGCATTCAGCTTCCCTCGACCAGCGAATGCACTGACAGTGTCGCAGCCTGTGAAGGCATGTAAGCCAATTAGGCTGTCACAGATGCTGTCTCCAAGTGAACTTGCCAGTTTGGTGATGTCGACAAACCGTGTGCGGTTCTGAGTCCCACACTTCTGGTAGATGGGACAGGTGATGTCCTTCTGGAAGCCAAGACAAAGCACCATGACATCAGTGTCCTCAGCTGTGATGATAATTGACTTTGAGCCCGCATTTGCTGCATGCAATGCATGCAGGAGCAGACGGGTGTCAGCTTCTTCATGTGTGGAGTGCAGTTCTGCTGCTTCCTCACACCCATCTTCTGTCAACTTGTAGCAGGTTTCCTCACAGGTCATGTACAACACCTTGCCATGCAGCATAGCTCTGTATCATGGGAGTTTCCACTCTTCCACCAGAAACTTGATGAGACTGGTCTTGTTGGAGGAACTGCACAGAAATTTTCTCCACTGCTGGACGTGGTGTCCCCCTGCAAGATTCTTGTACTGGAGAGTGATGTCTCCACCCCGGTTCAGTCGTTCAGCATCTTTGATCGAAGTCTGGTGATAGACATCAAAAACAACATCAATCCTCCCACTCTGTGCTCCCTCATGGAGGACCTGGGTCAAGGCTGACTCTGCCACCTGTGCAAAGGTTTTGTTGTTGCCATTCATTTTTTGGACCAGGCTCATCCCATCAATGATGGAAGTAGATGGGATTGGGATGTCTTCTGCAGGAGATACATTCTTTTCAAGCTCTCTGGCAAGTGCAGCCTTGTTTGTTTTTCGTAAGGACCCATCAGCATTTGCCAGTGCCCATGGTAGTGGGCCCAATGGGTAGGCAAGGACATCCTTCAGATTCACCTTCCTGCTTTCAGCCACCAGGATCATGTGACTGAAAAGGTTTCTATCTGCCTTCAGAACCACATCCTGTGCTTTCTTCCCATGAGCTTGTTTTGTGCTGACATTGGAGAATGTTTTCAGACTTTGCTTGGTCATCTTGTCGTGGAAATTTCACAGGTGGTGGGTCTGCATCTAACCTTGTTTGCTGGAATGCTTGGTAGGCCTCTTCTCCTTTCTCAAGAGCTCTCAAGAGATCTATGGTCACATCAGGTGGAGCCATGTTGCCAGTGGAGAGGCTAACCAAATCAATCTCATCAGGGGACATAGGATTGAGCCAGTTATTCTCCATAAGGTCCATGACAGACTGGACATCTGCTTCATCTCTCTTGATCCTTGGACTCTGTAGATCTGGATGAGACCATTTGCACCTGCCTTGACCTGTCAGGTCTCTCAGCTGTCTGAGGTACATGCTTCTATACTCAGCTGTGAGATAATATTTGGTCACAGCTCCTGGCTTCAAGCTGAATCCCTTTGTCCCTCCAGCTGTTTGGGTGTCTTTGTTCACCGTTTCTTCTATAGCTTGGTCAACAGGGATTCGGCCAAAGGGATTGGTGGAGCCCAGTTGGACTGAGAAGCCTCCTTCCATGAATTCTGTGTACACATCTGGGTGTGTGATGGGCAGCTCAGACATCTGGGCGTAGTAGTAGGGGAGGTAGCGTGCATAATTCATCCTGTCATAAGCAAAGCACCATGGGATCATTGCTCGAATGCTAGCCAAGTGTAGCATCCAGTCTCCCTCTCTGGATGCTCGGATGAGCCCCAACAAGATTTCAACCATGTCCAAATAGGACATCCAGAAGTTCGAGAGGCTGCCGTTTCCACCTCTAAGGAACTCGCGGTAGACTTCAAATAGATCCATGATGCGTGTACAAGAGCTGTTCTCGAGGACCTCCTTCAAAGCATGTTGTGAGACTTCTTTCCCAAGGCTGTCAATGGTCTTCAGTGTCTCATTCAGGTGAACCATGTCATTCCTGTGAGTTTCTTCCAACCAGGAAAGGAAACCATTCAAGGTCAGTCGCATGAGAGCCTCATACAGGAGCTTGTGTAGTCGCACTGCCCTGTTGTACTTGCGGCCATCCATAACACCAGCAATTGAGCCTTCTGCAATCATGCCAGACTCAATGCAGAGGTCTTTGAGTCCAGCATCTTGGAAACGCTTTCCTATTATTGCCAGCAGTGTGCAGATGGTGTGGAATACCCCAAGCCTAACGATGATATCATGGAACTTGTCATGGTGTTTCCATGTGATCTCGACAGCCTTCGCATACAGGGCTTAGTCAAAGACACAGACAATCTTCCTCAGGCCTAAGCACTGCATGATGCTCAGTGACTGGTTAAGCACCTCGTTGACAGTAGACATTTGTGTCGCTGGAGCATTGATGGTAGGCAGATAGCCTATATTGTCGGGGATGACCATCATCTCTCCTCGAGTCAGGATGTTGAAGCCTGTCCAGCTGCTGACTGACTGTTCTTCTTGTTGTGACATGCGTGCTAGGACCCAAAGAAGGTTTTTCTCTCTGGCAAGCTTAGTATTGGCTGCAGTATCGGCATCTGACTTTTTGCTTTGTGGTGGCCCTACCCGTTGTCCAGCATTGTAAGTTGGTAACATTGGTGGGGGTCCATCAATGCTTCTCTTCTTTGTTTTGGGAACAGTGGGCATGGGTTGGACAGGAAGTGGGTTGACTGGCTTTGCTTGCACAGCAATCCCATTGACTCTGTGAGATGTTCCCTCACCACTGACAGTTTCTTCAAGACGGTCGATATTGTCCCAGGCTAAAGTTGTGAATATGCCAGGATGGATGTTAGCTGAAAGGGCAATGCCACTCCCTGATGATGAGAGTTTCTGGAGACACAGGGCAGTGTTGATCTCTTCCATCTGTGAATAGGACACACTGTGACCAAGTCGGTTGAGGATGTTTATCAACGCTACATTTCCTGTCAACGATTTGACACTGAATGGCAGAACAATGTGCTTGGAAGGCTTGGTATTTCCACATGTCACTGCATATACTATGTCATGGCCAAATGACTGCAGAAGGCACTGCACTCTCTGGGATGCATGATCAGGATCATTTGAGCCTGTGAGTAGAGAGTACAGGAAGATAATGAGCGACTCTGGAATGGTAGGACAATCTGCTTCTGGTTTGACTTCAGGCGGCCAGGTTTGAGGAACATGTTGACATTTAATGTCTGCTCTCAATTTGATGGCTGCTTTGGCTATAACATCTTGTGCACTGACACTTTTCAGGGTCTGCAGCTCCCTTTTGAGAGACTGATTTTCTTTGGCAAGTTCCCTCATGGACAAGTTATCGGGATAGAGGAGGAATTTTCCTTTCTCATCAGGGAATATCTGCAAGGCTCCAGCAAACTCACTCTCCAGGTTTCGCCTTATGTGCTTCTTGGTTGATTCCTTGACTTGGGCAATGCCTTGGGAGTTCATTGAAGCTACCAGTCTAGAAGAGAGATCAGTCATTGTCATCACTTGAGGATTGCCAAAAAGCTCCATCCTGATGAAGAGGAACAGCTCATTGTATGCCTTATTCACAGCAGCTTCATACTGGGCTGCAGCATCATCATCTTCATTGCTGGCAACCTCTCCTTTGGAAACCTCTTCTTTGGTGTAAAGTCTATAGCATGACCTGTGGTAGTGCCCTTCAGCTGCTACAAGGTCTCTACTCACAATGGCAAGGATTCTGCTGTCCCTTTTCTTTGTGGCTGCACTCCTGATCTTTGCATCAGCTCGCAGTTCTCGACACTGCACCAGTACTTCTCTCGTATTCTGTCTCTTGGAATATTTGCTGTTTATCTGACAAAATATGCACTCTGCATCATAAGTCCTAGATGCACTTGGAGCATGTCGAGCTACTCTCTTAGATTGTTTCTCTTCAGCAGAGACACAACTTTTCTTTTCTTTTGCAAGGAGGCCATCAAGAATTTGCTTCATAGTGAAGATACTGCGACACTTTCTGTGGTAGTAGATTGCTGGAATCTGTCTCTCAGGAATGTCTTTTGCCAGTTTCAAAACTGGTGCATGATTTCGTATCTGAGCTGCCCTGAGCAGAGTTCTCCATGAGTCGACACTTTGTAGTGAAACCAGCTTATCTGTATCATCAGAACAGTGGATAATGCACTCCACCCGTGGGCGCTTTGGTATTGGGTAAAAACTTGCTTGTTCACCAGTGGCCATATTCAGTCAGTTTTCACCTGCCACATATAAACAAATACATGTAACTTAGGTGTATGAACACTACTAAAACAAAGTTTACTTTGCTTCACCAGCGTCATATTACCATTATTTATCTTACATAGCCACAAATAGATACATTACCTAGTTGCTATGCAACAGCTGTATTTTGTCCACATGAGGCCGCTAAAATCAACACAAGATGAAAGTTCCTCGTAGCCACTTTAACTAATCATATTAACATATACATTAAAAGAACATGCTAACATTATGGGAAATTAGCTTACAATCTTCTCCAGAGTGAGACAAGAAGATAGATACCAGTTTCCTCTATATGTGTTTAGTAGAAAGCTATCTGGCTGCACGTTAGCCTAGCTTAGCACAATGAATGGAAGTACACAGTACTGGTTATCCTTGGTTGTTGGCCAACTAAGAACTGTCCCAGAGTTTAAGCTAGGCTAATCAGTACCAGGGGTGTTGAAATGCTATATTTGTAAAAATCTGGGCAAATACACAATCGTGAGAGGCACAGAAACAGGTTTCCTGAAAGAAAAATGAAATAGCTGCTCATTTGGAAAGGTTATCATGTCTTATTTTACTTCTGTTAGTGTACCAAATAAAATGGCACCAGTGAAGTTGTGTCACCTTGGGTGATATCGATATCTGGTCTGACCCATGGACTAACTGGCTTTGGTCTAGTTAGTTTCTTAGTAATAATGCCCTTCTAATTTAAGGTTCACAATCACCTCACACAATGAAATAGTATGGGTATATTATACATTTCCTGGATCTTTACAGTCCTGTGAGTATTCCAGTTTTTGTGTTTTGTGTCCCTGATATTCCTAGATGCCACAGGGCTAAAAGAAAGTATATAGTTTAGGCGAAACTTGCAGAAAGATGTGTGTTATTGACGGGTTGAAGAGCTCAAGTGACCTCTATATTTGTGAGAAATATCCACAACAGGGCTTGAATGAAAGCTAAGAAGGTCCCCTTTAAAATGATACCAAAGACAATATTATAGAACATTGAAAAATGTCCTGACCATGAGGCTAAACCAGGATATGCACCAGCGTCTAAAATGCAATTTAGTTTAGCGGGTGGTTAACTTCATGAGCTGATAACTGTGATACAGCTGCCACTCAGGAATGGTTATCATACCAAAATATCATCTACAGACATGGATCCTTTCAAAAATTATAAGTAAGTTTTGCCACCTTGAGTGTACCGAAATAGGAAAATTTGGGCTCTGGCCCATGGACTATCTAGGGCAGTGGTTCTCAACCTTTTTGGGGTCCTGGACCCCCCTGCGTGTTTTTGATCTACCCTGAGGACCCCTCCACCTGATCTTGGGGGAGGGGTGTTGCAATTTGTTTGAAACAGTAGAAACTGCATTTTAAATTGCATTATAGCATTTATTCACTCTTTGGGGCAAAAATAAGAGCTTTCAGTTGTAACTTAGATATAGTTAACAAAACAGAATTCTTATGCAGTAACTTTCAGATATATGTAACAAAACAGAATATGTATTGAGTAACTTTCAGATATATGTAACAAAACAGAATATGTATTGAGTAACTTTCAGATATATGTAACAAAACAGCATATGTATTCAGTAACTTTCAGATATATGTAACAAAACAGAATATGTATTCAGTAACTTTCAGATATATGTAACAAAACCGAATATGTATTCAGTAACTTTCAGATATATGAAACGACAGAATGTTTATGCAGTAACTTTTAACAATGCAAACGGGAGCGAGATCTCTTATTAAAATACAATAAATGACACTTGTGAAACAGATGTAATTAGAGAAAAAAGTCCTGTTACCCTTTATAGTTTAGGTAGATAAAGGCCTCAGTCACATTTGAGTAAAATAATCCTATTTCTATAAATGTCATAGGATCTTTTTTTTTAAAGATATTTTATTTTCACGGACCCCTTGCAATTACACCACGGACCACTAGGGGTCCGCGGACCCCCGGTTGAGAAACACTGGTCTAGGGGAGGGGGGGGGGCACACATTGCTGGCTCACCTCCTGAGCGTCGCCTCAGGCGTGCAAGCCTCGCCAGGAGCCAGAGACTAGCGAGTGGGCTTCAAATCCTGATTTCGCCCCCCTGTCGTTAATTTCACATTAATCTGAGAACACCCATCCGAGGGGGATAACACACACAAGAATTTTAACAAATCACAACACTTGTACTGCCTCTGTCACGTGACCGATCCGTGTGCGCTCCCCCCCCCCCCTCTGTATCGTCCGTCCGGCTTGGTCTCATTGGGTTTCTGTCTCGTTCTCCCCCCTCCCCCTCCCCGGTTTGGGAAACAAAAGTATCTTGCGAGTGCAATGTGAAAGGTAAGTGGATGTGCTTCTGAGCTAGCCAACCAGAGCGCCGTGCTCTGATTGGTCTCGAGTGGAACTGTCAGCAGAGCGCCGCGCCACAATGAGTGGTTACCTAGCAACCAATAACCAGCATTATTAATCTCCCACATCTTTTTTTTTTGTGGTTTGCCTCTAGGGCTCCTCGGGGTTACAAAACAACAGTAATTTGACTTTTAAAATATTGAGGGTAAAACAGAATCAAGTGGACTCGCGTCTCCCTGCTTCTCTGCGTTTCCGGGTCACGGTTTGGATTGATAGTATTATTAGCATACTTGTAATATTTGTTCAAAATCACATGCATGTATGCACATACTGAAAGCACATATACATATAGAGGCATATATAATGCATATATAATACATATATAATTCATATGTGTTGAGATATCTATTATTAATTATCTTACTTTTGCGTATTGTTGTCTGAAAAATTAACGACAAGAGCCCTCACCGCTGATGCTAGATGCCCTGGAAGGCATAGAATTGAATTTGCTATCCAGGCCATCATCATCATCATCATCATCATCATCATCATCATCATCATCATCATTCATTCATTCATAATCCAAACCACTTATCCTGCTCTCAGGGTCGCGGGGATGCTGGAGCCTATCCCAGCAGTCATTGGGTGTTAGGTGGGGAGACACCCTGGACAGGCTGCCAGTCCATCACAGGCCCAACACACACACACACACACACACACACACACACACACACACACACACACACACATGAATGGCCGATTCGCCTGACCTGCATGTCTTTGGCCTGTGCGTGGAAACCGGAGCATCCGGAGGAACCCACGCAGACACGGGGAGAACATGCAAACGCCACACAGAGGGCCATAATCATCATCATATCCATCATCTCTGGCTTCATAGTCATCAGCCAGTATTCTCTGCATGCCATGCTTAAAGACAAGAAAATCCTTTCCGTTTTTCTTTCTTTTCCCCCCACATTCATGCATATCTGGATCACCAAAGCTGATGATGAAGGGGTGTTTGTCTTGTATATTTGTTAAACGCCGCCGCTCCAGTTTAGCTAAATAATAAAAGGAAAGATCTCCCTGCTCGTCTAACAATAAAGCCAAGGCGCTGTTGTCTTTTCTCGAGAGTTAAGCTCATTTGTATGCATGAAGTTTTCAATGAGAGGAAAATGTGATGAGGTACACAAGAACTGGAATAAACAGGATGAATCAAAGGAGGTTTGTTTCCTTACGTAACAGGAGATTCTAATTAGTTAAGTTTGGAGCAAAGCTGGAATCGTTGGTAAGTTTTTAATTATCCAAAGGGGGAAAAAATATGGAGCAAATGTAGCAGGCAAAAAAATAAAATCTGTGCACACTCAAGAGTCATCCAGTCAAGAAAAGGGAAGTTTCACCAGCGAGTACCTTTGCAGTATTCTCTCCGCTGCACAGCTGTTAAATATGTTAACGTCCACTGTACGAGATGAGACGAAGTGACAGCTAATCTCCGGAATGACTGGTACGAAATTGAAAGCAAATATTGCTGAGTGCAAACCGGACTGAAATCTAGTATCGCTAGACGTAGTTCTAAGAAGAAGAAAAAAAGGTCACTGATGGAATATTGTAAGAGATCATGCACGACCAACTGCAGCCAATCAGCTCTCTTTACCCCTCAAAATGCACGTGTTGCATTTTAGAAATCATCTCTTCCTCTGCTATCATTTTTCCCCCCTGCGCGAACGTCTGCAAAATATCAATTAGCTACTCAGTCAGGAAGTGGGGAAAGGGTCCACAAGTGAGCATGCGTAGAGGACGGAGGAAAAGAAAAAAAGGAAGCCGTTGTGGTGATCCACATCTATATAACGAGAGACATTCACCTAAGAGGACGGTGTACCTTTAAGGGAAGAGGCGAGGGGTCAGATAATGCACTTCCGCTTCCGGTTCAGTGTCGTCGAATGTATGACATGCTAAGTTGGAGCTAGTAAACTACCTCGACTACGTCTACCCTCACGTCTCCTGTCTCGTTGTTTTCTCACTCCACATTGGTGACCCCGACGTGATCGAACTACTAATACGAGTATGTCTGACAACGAAGACGCCGGGAATAATGCTGCCGCCGTACCCGCTCCCGACGCCGGCGCTAACAACATGGCTATTGCTAACGCTAGCATTTACGCCGCTCCTGTGAAGCGCAGCCCTTATGGCCGCAGGGTCCGCCCCCCGACTCGTCACCTGTTTTCCCCGTGACTTTGCACTATGTCGTTGACTGTTCTGTTGTAGAGTCTATTTTTATGTTCATGACTTGCACTTTTGCTGTTTTGCATTGTTTTGTGTAGGTGAATTCTGGGGGGGGGGGCCCTGTGTGGTGACCCACATCTATATAACGAGAGACGTTCACCTAAGAGGACGGTGTACCTTTAAGGGAAGAGGCGAGGGGTCAGATAATGCACTTCCGCTTCCGGTTCAGTGTCGTTGTCGAATGTATGACATACTAAGTTGGAGCTAGTAAACTACCTCGACTACGTCTACTGTCACGTCTCCTGTCTCGTTGTTTTCTAACTCCACACCGTATGCTTTTTCACTAAGCGGAAGGCATTTCCTCACTTCGCTGCCTGCCTCGCTGAGTACTTGACAGAAAGCTCTCTGGCCACCGAGCCGTGGGTTGAGCGGACCGTGTTCCCCTTGGGGTCGCGCCGAACCGTTCGCTAGCCGGCCTCCGTCCTCCCTGCCAGGAAGTGGCCGTAGTTCAAGTGGAAGCGCTTAACAGCTGGTAGCTGCGATCCATTAGCAGGGGGACGGAGACCCCCGGTTGGTGCGGCCCACTGTGCAACGTCAGGCTAAAGTTTCAGCTCTCCGCCCCGCTGTGTAAATCATGCGGCACAGGGAAACAGAAGCCAGATGGTTATTTGTCTACTAGGTGTGTGTGTGTGCGTGTGAGCAATCGTGCACGCGCCTGCTTGTAAAGACGCGTCTTTGTTTTCTACTGTTTGAAAATAGTGAATTGGGAAAAAAAAGACAAATTTGTGTATTGACTGCGAGCCAAAATGAAAGTTAAGTTGCCCATGGCAAAAAAACAAAAAAAGAAGACTGATTGTGGATTTGTATTGCTAATGGTACGTTGGCTTGAACAGTGCAGTCGTAGAGGAAACTTAGCACACGCTGATTGAAGGCAAAACAGGACAGGGTGCAGCTTTTTCATTACGGGGAGGGATGAAGACACAGGGCTCTTCCTCCCTCGCTCCATCTTTTCCGCTTAGATATTCGGATTCTGTGTTGCATTATAGATGAGAGGGAATTCAGCTGTGCTTATTTTGGTTCTGCAGTGTTGTATCAAAGAGATTTCAATGAGCCTATTTCTAAAGGAAGCCAACGTAAGGAACATTTGAAATTGTGACTAATCGTGACTGTGTATACGAGTCGCAATTAGTATTGAAATGGACATACAAACAGTTTTGTTTCTTCAAGGCCATACACAGTAAAAGCCCGAGTGTTAATGGAACTCCGAGAGTGTACAAGTGGACCCGAAAGGACCCATTTGTACGCTCTCGGAGTTCCATTAACACTCAGTTTTATACTGTGTAGAAAGTGAAATTAAGGTAACTCCCTAACCCCCCCCCTTTCCCCCCCAGTTGCACTTGGCCAATGACCCCACTCTTCCGAGCCGTCCCGGTCGCTGCTCCACCCCCCTCTGCCGATCCGGGGAGGGCTGCAGACTACCACACGCTTCCTCCCATACATGTGGAGTCGCCAGCCGCTCCTTTTCACCTGACAGTGAGGAGTTTCACCAGGGGGATGTTGCGCGTGGGAGGATCACGTGATTCCCCCAATCCCCCCCCCCAACAAGCACCCCGATCAACCAGAGGAGGCGCTAGTGCCAGCGACCGGGACACTTACCCACAGCCGGCTTCCCACCCGCAGACACGGCCATTTGTGTCTGTAGGGACGCCCGACCAAGCCGAAGGTAACACGGGGATTCGAACCGGCGATCCCCATGTTGGTAGGCAATGGAATAAACCCCTACGCTACCCGGACGCCCCTGAAATTAAAGTAACACAAATATTCCACACGGGCGTCCTGACGTCACGGCCCCGCCCAAGTTTCCCTGGTGTTTCCATGTGTTTCCCCTTTTCCCCTGTAACTATTATCAATTAATAAATCATCTACTAAGCCCTGTGATGGCCTGGCGGCCTGTCCAGGGTGCCTCCCCGCCTACCGCCCAATGACTGCTGGGATAGGCTCCAGCATCCCCGCGGCCCTGAGAGCAGGATAAGCGGTTCGGATAATGGGATGGAATGTCTCCGCGTGTGTGTGTGTTTGGGGTGGCTTTCTCCCCTGGCACTCTCTGGCTCTCTCCTGACTTACGTCTCATCCACCTTACCCACGCCCAGCCTGCACACCCGCCCTCATCAACTCAGCAGTACGTCTACCACGGTTCTCCGTCCGCTCATCGCCACATCGTTGGTTCAGCTTCAGTCTCGTTCTCGTCTGGACTGCAACTGCATATTCCCAGTCATTCCTGGTGTTGTGTGCATTACCTGTACTTACCATGTCTCCTTGTGTTTTCAGGGTCACTACTCTCTGGTTCCTCTGCCTGCCTGACTGTATGCCTGCCAGTCTTTCAGGCTGTCTGCCTGCCTGCCTGCCTGCCTGTCTGTCTGCCTGCCTGCCTGCCTGCCTGCCTGCCTGCCTGCCTGCCTGTCTGTCTGCTCTCTTATCTCCTGCCATACATGCTCAGTTCCTCGTCCGTCTGTCCTTCTAAGCTCAGCTCTGCCATCCACCACCGCCTCTCTACCGTCTGCCTTGCCTGCCCTCCTCGTGCCCCTTTATCCCTACAGTCAACCCCTTTTACTTTACCTCACTTCCATTGCCTGTGTTTGGCTCCGCCTCTCCTGATCATAACGCCTAGCAGTCAGTCTCCACCAAATTACACACGTCTACCATGTGAAAATTAACAAAAGCCAAGTTGAGTCACTTAGAAAATAACGTAAAACTGGTTGAAATGTTTTATGAAGGGAGCTTGTCTCGTTTTGGACATTTTTTTTCTTCAAATTTTATTTGCTTTTGATGGAGAAGAAGGCTTCTGGTAGATTAGGACAACATGTATATTTTGTAGATAATTTCGTAGCCTCAGACCGTGGGCTAAAAGTCGAGACAAAACGTACTCTTTATAGCCGTGGAAAGTGCAGGTTGCTGCACAGGCCAACTCATTATGAGCCAGGATGTACCGCCTCTCTTTAATATCACGGGGTTTTAAGAAATGCTGTGCCATCCGCGGTGCACTAACAGACCTCTCACTGACGGCTAATTGGCTGAGACAGCCACCGTACTGGCCATTCAGCAGAACGCTGTCCTGTCCTGTATTATGGGCTGTGAAGGGAAGAGATGAATATTGAAGGGTGGCAGTGAAAGATAATGCTGGTGACGGAGGTTGGCGAAGAGCTGACAGGACAACCCAGTGGAGGGGAAACAGACAACTGACAGGCCTCCAGCCACCTAAGGAGAGAGATGGCACAGATAGGGGAAGGCAACATTGATCGCCATTCGTCAACAAAAAAAGAAAAAAGAGAGATCAATAGACAGAGAAACTCTTTAAGTGGCTGGAGAAAGAGAAAGAGAGAGAGAGAGAGAGAGAGAGAGAGAGAGAGAGAGAGAGAGAGAGAGAGAGAGAGAGAGAGAGAGAGAGAGAGAGAGAGAGAGAGAGAGAGAGAGAGGGCAAAAAAAACTTCCTCTACAAGCCCACAGTCACTGCTTTTCGGTTAAATTAATCCAATCCTGAACAACTGCCTGTAAAAGTTTTATCGGGCCCGTGCACAAACACAAGTGTATATAATATGCAAAATAAACCAGTGAATTGCTCTGTGTGCATGTGTGTGTGTGTGTGTGTGTGTGTGTGTGTGTGTGTGTGTCTGTGTGTGTGTTTGCGGTGAGTTAGTATTCGCTGCTCATAACCAGAATTTTATTAATTGCAAAGCGCTCGACTTGGATGTTGCCTGCTCAGCTTTCTCCCAGCGTCTTTCTTTATTTAAGGCATTACTGCGCCAGATGGGATGAGGTGTGAAGGTCTCTCTGTTCTCTCCCGAAAACTGTGAGAACTCACAGTCAGTAAAGCTCCGGTCCATTTCTACGCGCCACAGCTCCTAAAACTATAAGTGTATGTTTTTACACACTTCTGCTGAGCTTTGAGGCTTTGTCTGGAGGCCCCGGGCCGGTGTGAATTTGCCCATAGGCTATCAATTTATCTGTCTTATTTCTGTCTCTCATTTTCTCCTTTGACTACTTCTATTTCTCTCTCTCTCTCTCGGTCCAGCCATTCCATCTCTCCCTGCAGAGACCGTCAAAGCAATCTGCTCCAGTGACACTTTTACAGGATGTCCAGGAATGAACTATGACCCGACACCCAGGCTCCTCCAAAACTGTCACACGATTTAAAGTGGGAAATAAATTAGCTGAAAATTACCTGTCAAACACCTGCTGGCCAAGACTGCAAGGGTCTCCTCCCACCACAGAACAGCTGCTAAAAGAGACACAACAGGGTACCGCTATTTGACCAGAAATCGCTATTTGATGCCCCCTGTCCTCCCCCCCCCTCCCTATCCACAGGACTCTATCAATATTATTACAGATCATCTCTGGTGGGAAGTGACGCATATTGCGAGTGACTCATAAGCTGTCATAGGCGCTTGTTCTCTGTGGGACAAATATGTCTAATGATAGGCTGAATTAATCAGTCTTGACAAGTGGAGAACTCCCTTGGCTTTTCCCAGTCACGATGCATTGTTTGTCTCTCCGCCTAATTGCTCTTGCTTGTATAATTAGCTAATTGCTAATTCTGATTTTACAATTGATTGTCTAATTGAGTGCAATGACAGCGTGGTTGCAGGGATGCAGGGCAGAAGTGCATGCAGAAATGACCAGGCACAGCAGGAGCCCGGGATCTGAAATGACTAATGGGGTCATTTAGATGTAACCGTCGCATAATTTATTTCGGACAAGTTACAATATCTGCTTCAACCTACCGAGTTCCCGACACAAAGTGATGCTGTCATCAGCAGTCATTATCACTGATGGGGTCTGCAGCTTGCGACTATTCCATATGGATCTCAGTCAGGCACTCTGGATCACTATCTCATGACAAATAAAGGTACGTGCACGGCACATCACTATGAGGGCTGGGCCAGTAATGGAGCATAGTGTACCGTACATTTAAACTAGACCGACCAAGGCGGTCATTTTGACCGTTTTGGATTTTCAAAGTTTAATAACTTTGTGGAAAAAAAAGATACAGACATGCCGCTCCCCGAATGCTCCTAAAATTGCACATATTTGCATTAAAATTAGTTCCAGATCAATTGCATGAAAAGGTTATGATAAGAGCTACGTAAAACGACCATGAGCGGTCAAAATGACCGCGCGTAATTTGTGCGTCGTCGTGCGCGTCATGTCACCATTTATTTATTTGTACATTTATTTCTGATTTTTCCCTTTTTCTCCCAATTTAGTGGCCAATCGCTCCCTATATATATATATATATATATATATATATATATATATATATATATATATATATACACTATACACTACCGTTCAAAAGTTTGGGATCACATTGAAATGTCCATATTTCTGAAGGAAAAGCACTGTACTTTTCAATGAAGATAACTTTAAACTAGTCTTAACTTTAAAGAAATACACTCTATACATTGCTAATGTGGTAAATGACTATTCTAGCTGCAAATGTCTGGTTTTTGGTGCAATATCTACATAGGTGTATAGAGGCCCATTTCAAGCAACTATCACTCCAGTGTTCTAATGGTACAATGTGTTTGCTCATTGGCTCAGAAGGCTAATTGATGATTAGAAAACCCTTGTGCAATCATGTTCACACATCTGAAAACAGTTTAGCTGGTTACAGAAGCTACAAAACTGACCTTCCTTTGAGCAGATTGAGTTTCTGGAGCATCACATTTGTGGGGTCAATTAAACGCTCAAAATGGCCAGAAAAAGAGAACTTTCATCTGAAACTCGACAGTCTATTCTTGTTCTTAGAAATGAAGGCTATTCCATGCAAGAAATTGCTAAGAAATTGAAGATTTCCTACACCGGTGTGTACTACTCCCTTCAGAGGACAGCACAAACAGGCTCTAACCAGAGTAGAAAAAGAAGTGGGAGGCCGCCTTGCACAACTGAGCAAGAAGATAAGTACATTAGAGTCTCTAGTTTGAGAAACAGACGCCTCACAGGTCCCCAACTGGCATCTTCATTAAATAGTACCCGCAAAACACCAGTGTCAACATCTACAGTGAAGAGGCGGCTGCGGGATTCTGGGCTTCAGGGCAGAGTGGCAAAGAAAAAGCCATATCTGAGACTGACCAATAAAAGAAAAAGATTAAGATGGGCAAAAGAACACAGACATTGGACAGAGGAAGACTGGAAAAAAGTGTTGTGGACGGATGAATCCAAGTTTGAGGTGTTTGGATCACAAAGAAGAACGTTTGTGAGACGCAGAACAAATGAAAAGATGCTGGAAGAATGCCTGACGCCATCTGTTAAGCATGGTGGAGGTAATGTGATGGTCTGGGGTTGCTTTGGTGCTGGTAAGGTGGGAGATTTGTACAGGGTAAAAGGGATTCTGAATAAGGAAGGCTATCACTCCATTTTGCAACGCCATGCCATACCCAGTGGACAGCGCTTGATTGGAGCCAATTTCATCCTACAACAGGACAATGACCCTAAACACACCTCCAAATTGTGCAAGAACTATTTAGAGCAGAAGCAGGCAGCTGGTATTCTATCGGTAATGGAGTGGCCAGCGCAGTCACCAGATCTGAACCCCATTGAGCTGTTGTGGGAGCAGCTTGACCGTATGGTACGCAAGAAGTGCCCATCCAACCAATCCAACTTGTGGGAGCTGCTTCTGGAAGCGTGGGGTGCAATTTCTCCAGATTACCTCAACAAATTAACAGCTAGAATGCCAAAGGTCTGCAATGCTGTAATTGCTGCAAATGGAGGATTCTTTGACGAAAGCAAAGTTTGATGTAAAAAAAATCTTATTTCAAATACAAATCATTATTTCTAACCTTGTCAATGTCTTGACTCTATTTTCTATTCATTTCACAACATATGGTGGTGAATAAGTGTGACTTTTCATGGAAAACACAAAATTGTTTGGGTGATCCCAAACTTTTGAACGGTAGTGTATATATATATATATATATATATATATATATATATATATATATACACACTCACTGGCCACTTTATTAGGTACACCTTGCTAGTACCGGGTTGGACCCCCTTTTGCCTTCAGAACTGCCTTAATCCTTCGTGGCATAGATTCAACAAGGTACTGGAAACATTCCTCAGAGAGTTTGGTCCATACTGACATGATAGCATCACGCAGTTGCTGCAGATTTGTCGGCTGCACATCCATGATGCGAATCTCCTGGTCCACCACATCCCAAAGGTGCTCTATTGGATTGAGATCTGGTGACTGTGGAGGCCATTTGAGTACAGTGAACTCATTGTCATGTTCAAGAAACCAGTCTGAGATGATTCGAGCTTTATGACATGGCGCGTTATCCTGCTGGAAGTAGCCATCAGGAGATGGGAACACTGTGGTCATAAAGGGATGGACATGGTCAGCAACAATACTCAGGTAGGCTGTGGCGTTGACACGATGCTCAATTGGTACTAAGGGGCCCAAAGTGTGCCAAGAAAATATCCCCCACACCATTACACCACCACAACCAGCCTGAACCGTTGATACAAGGCAGGATGGATCCATGCTTTCATGTTGTTGACGCCAAATTCTGACCCTACCATCCGAATGTCGCAGCAGAAATCGAGACTCATCAGACCAGGCAACGTTTTTCCAATCTTCTATTGTCCAATTTTGGTGAGCCTGTGTGAAATGTAGCCTCAGTTTCCTGTTCTTAGCTGACAGGAGTGGCACCCGGTGTGGTCTTCTGCTGCTGTAGCCCATCTGCCTCAAGGTTCGACGTGTTGTGCGTTCAGAGATGCTCTTCTGCATACCTCGGTTGTAATGAGTGGTTATTTGAGTTACTGTTGCCTTTCTATCAGCTCGAACCAGTCTGGCCATTCTCCTCTGACCTCTGGCATCAACAAGGCATTTTCGCCCACAGAACTGCTGCTCACTGGATATTTTCTCTTTTTCGGACCATTCTCTGTAAACCCTAGAGATGGTTGTGCGTGAAAATCCCAGTAGATCAGCAGTTTCTGAAATACTCAGACCAGCCCGTCTGGCACCAACAACCATGCCACGTTCAAAGTCACTTAAATCACCTTTCTTCCCCATTCTGATGCTCGGTTTGAACTGCAGCAGATCGTCTTGACCATGTCTACATGCCTAAATGCATTGAGTTGCTGTGATGTGATTGGCTGATTAGAAATTTGTGTTAACGAGCAGTTGGACAAGTGTGCCTAATAAAGTGGCCGGTGAGTGTATATATATTTTATTCAAACACCCACCCTCCGTACTGCATGCGTTCGCCAACTGCATCTCTCCGGCCGGCAGTCTCGAAGGAGACGCCTCCCCACTTTCGTGACAAGGCGACTCCAGGCCGAACCACTGCTTTTTCCGACATCCATGTGACGAACACAAGCCGACTCTGCCCCCCTTCCGAAGACGGCGTTGCCAATTATGATCGCTGCTCCATCGAGTCCGGCCATAATCGGCTCTGACGAGACCGAGGCGCGAACCCCCGGCCCCCAGTGGGCAACTGCTTCGACTCAAAACCGATGCTTAGACCGCTACGCCACCGCGGACACGTCATGTGACTATTTATGACATACAGTCGCGTCATTTCCTTCGCAGCGTTCACTGCTCTGCCCTAGGTACACACTAGCCTTCTCCAGTGCAGAGTAATGCAACCGGTTATTTTTTTTGCACGGGGCGGGATTCGATACGGGGTGTACTGCACCACAAGGCGACATCACTAACCGCTCGGCTAAAGGGTCAGACCCGTTAGCTAGGGGCTAACGTGTCTTATTGGTAGTTTACAGTCGTCACCCTCCCCGTAAGCGCGCCCTCGGTGATTTGTTCTTCCCGCGCTCCGAAGAGACTTGTGAGGATCTGCACACTTCCGGATTCCACCGCTGCGACCAATGTAACCGGTTATTTTCTTGCCCGGTGCGGGATTCGATACGGGGTGTGCTGCACCTCAAGGCGACATCACTAACCGCTCGGCTAAAGGGCCAGACCCGTTAGTCTTATTAGTAGTTTACAGTAATAATAGTCTAAACGTGGTTTCTGATTATTTCCAAAATGTCGGGTTACACACGCTGTTTCAGGCGCACCATGACTACCACCGACGCGTTGAGGTCACAGGCGGTTGGACACCGGCGACTTTGAATTGTTTGAAAAATAGTATTTAAGTTGTTAAAACTGGTGTCAGTCGTTTCTTAACAGATATACTAGCAATGCATTGATATCTCAGTTGGGTATTTATCTTGACAGACTATATAGTTTAAAACCGTGGCGGTCAAAATGACCGCCCACGGTCGTTCCGGTAGTTTTTAAGTTCCGGTCGTTGTTTGGGACTGTTTCAATGGTTAACTTCAGTCCTTTCTTTACATTTCACGTTGCATAGGCCTTGTTACGTTTGTATGATTAGCAATAGGTGTGTTCCGTTTTGTTTTTCAGGTAATATTTTCACTGTTTCAATTTTGCTGTTCAAGTTCCACCATGTCCCACTGAAGTTTAAATTATATAAAATCGTATTATAGTTGGTAAAATGTTGACACACTAACAATTGTCAATGCATCTGAGTGCTTTGAATGGCTGTTGCAGCTAGAAAAACGCTCTATAAATGCAATCCATCCACTCATTTGGGTATTTATATTGACAGAATATAGAGTTTAAAAACTGGCGGTCATTTTGACTGCCTGTGGTCGTTTTAGGTAGGAGTGAAATCCCCAGTCGTTCTTTAAACCTCGTCAAAAATGCACGACTTGTTTGTCATTGAGCAGTCGGGCCTCAGTCATATTTAGCATTCTTATCTAAAACTAATTCCCAACTCAGATTTATGGGTTTGTTTTTTTTCTTCTTCTCTTTCCTATGATATGAGTAAGATAACAAAGTCTTCATACAGTACATCGAGACTCCATCGACTCTCATTACTGAGTTGTGCCTGGGTGGGTCTGCTGACTTTACACTGTTTGCAATAGATGCCACCTGTTTGGGGATAACGCATTAAAGCTCAAAATGAAAGGTAATATCCAGTGACCTTTTCTAAGGGACCTATCTACATTATTCAAGCTGAGCGCAGCACAGATTTCACACTAAATCGGCTAAATGATGCAGCCTAGTCATGTTTTATTCATCCTGCAACTTCCTGGGTTGCATTCTCCCAAAGACGAATGGTGGAAGGTTTTCATAGAAAAAGTGAGATAAAACAAAACTGTTATAATAGAGCATCTGAAAATAGGTGGCACTATCAGAAAATGGGACATATTACCATTTGGCAGTTCATATGCCTCCTTTATTGGGAAGTTTGGTATCTAATCGCCACTTTGACAGAAGGCAGTAAAAACAAATCTACCCTTAGGGCCAATCCGGTGTATTTATCGAAGAGAACATGGATAAGGAAGAGGAAAATTATGAAAGCAATCTGAAGGCGTGTTCAATTATAGGACCCTCATTGATATGAACAATTTACAAATAGTACATTCACATCATCAATTTATTTACCCCCCCTCCCCTTTTCTCCCAAATTGTAACCGGCCTATTACCCCACTCTTCTGAACCGTCCCGGTTGCTGCTCCACCCCCTCTGCCTATCTGGGGGGGGGGGGCTGCAGACTACCACACGCCTCCTCCGATACATGTGGAGTCGCCAGCCGCTTCTTTTCACCTGACAGTGAGGAGTTTCACTACGGGGACATAGCGCGTGGGAGGATCCCGCTATTCCTCCCAGTTCCCCCCAACCAGGCACCCCAGCCGACCAGAGGAGGCGCTAATGCCGCAACCAGGACACACACCCACATCTGGCTTTCCACTCGCAGACACAGCCAATTGGGTCTTTAGGGACGCCCAACCAAGCCAGGGGTAACACAGGGATTCGAACCAGCGATCCCCATATTGTTAGGCAATGGAACAGACCACCACGCTACCCGGACGCCCAACAAATTAATTATTAATGAAATAATGACTAATAATAATGAATAATTGAGTAAAAAACAAACCGTGCTCGTCGCGCAGGGGCCCAGTGAGAAAACGGGTAGGCAGCCGGATTTCTGTCTCTGCCCAAAATTTAAGAAATGCCAATTCTGTGAAGTTTCTGCCAAATACAGTCACTGGTTTATAGACTGTTACCGATGACTTGCAGACATCTGTGCTCGAAATTACTTCAGTAATCAATTTCTCAACCTCAACACTGTGAAGGGAAAACGTTCACTCTGATGGCGTCATTAATTATTCTGGGATGCTGTGATTTACAAAACATTTTTATTGCGTTAACATCATCTACGGGATTATGTAACGTAAATCCAGTATAATGCGATCAATTGTGTATCATATATGCATATATAAAATGTTTACTGTGTTTACAGCTGCAGGTGATCACATCATTTGTCTGTAATGAGCACCATGTGGACGGCTGACCCCTAACCTCTTGGTTTCTTGGCCTCCCATCGTTCTCTGTGGAAAGACTAATAGCTTGTGTGCATGTTAAGCGTGCATATACGTCTGCGTGTGCGTATGTATTTATTGGACATGGGGTTTGAAAAGCTGTTGAACATCATATGCTTCACAGATCGTTGTTTTCTGTGCACGATGACTTGACCTTGACCATGAAGAGGTATTTGGCAAAGTTATGCGGCACGTCAACCATTTTTTTTGGGGGGGGGAACACCTTCCTGAATATAGAAGTAGTCTGACAAATGTAAACACATTGACTAACCTTGATAAACCCATTGAGAAAAACAACTTGATATGTTTTTTGCACTAATCACAATACGAAACCCATTTTGGTTTCATCAACTAATTATTTAGCTACTGGGAGCTGTAAAACCCATTGGGTAATTTTGGATTTAACAACTTTGTTGTTTCTGATGCTTCAAATTCATGGCAATTGCTAAATTAGATACGTCAAAGACAAAGATTTATTCATTTGTCAAATATCTATTTGAAAATATAATGAAAACTCAATACTAAATAGGGAGAAATCCAATTATTTGTCTGGGTTTATTCAGTAAAGTGGCAAAAGGAAAGGAAAAATACCCAGCTGTGCCGCAATGTTAATTTTTTATTCTACTCTTATCTTAGTCATGTTGTCTAGTGATGAATAATGAAAAAAAAAGTTGTTTAATGGAATAAAAACCAGTTTGAGCAAGAAGAGGAAAACAATTTATTAGATCTTACTGGACCAGGCACATAACAAGCGTTAGGGAAGATTTCTGGATACGGGATCAATAATTTTACATCTGATAATATCTTACTGAATGAGGCAAAGATGAAAAACCCAATAGTGTAAAAACTGTTACCATAATTAGGGCAAATGACCTGGACGTGACTTTGATTTCACTTTTTTTGTTGTCCTCTAAGCATGTACACTTAACTTGTGTACCTACCCCGTGTTGGTAGGCAACAGAATAGACCCCTACTTTCCATGTGTTTCCCTTTTCCCCTATAACTATTTTCAATTAATAAATAATCTACTAAGCCCTGTGATGGCCTGGCGGCCTGTCCAGTGTGTCTCCCCGCCTGCCGCCCAATGACTGCTGGAATAGGCTCCAGCATCCCCGCGACCCTGAGAGCAGGATAAGCGGTTCGGATAATGGGGGGGGGGTGGACCTGGACGTGAAAAGGGTACCAGAGATGAATGATATTGTTACTGTAAACCAATCCTCATCTATAATCTATCTGTAATCTTTGTCCTAGGAATTTACCGATCACCATTATACTTACGTCTCAGTTTACGTTAGTGATATTGGGTTCCCCAATCAGCAACAATGGTGTTTCACTCTTCCTCTCAGCCCTCAATGGAGGATGCATATTGACTCTTAATGCAGTTCAAGACCTGCCTTTGAGTCTGTACCTGTACTCCTCAAGACTTACAGATCTTAAATAAATTCTCTGATGCCATAGGTTTGAATGTGATCAGTGTATGGTATGATGTTAAGAGACACAGAATCAGAATCATGTTTATTGGCCGTGTAGGTTTGCACATGGAATTTGACTCCAGATTCGTGGCTCTCTCTGTGTACTTAGACATACAACACAACACAACAGTCTTCAGATATATACACTCCTGACTATATACAAGTGAAATAAGAGGTGATAAAGTGCAGTGGTGCAGGGAATATATCAGAGATGCTGAAATAGATGTTAGCAGGTTGCTACATACATGCCTAGATGGACATGACAGAGCATACAGTATATGTACAATGTACAGTACAGTATATACAAAATGGTTGGATTTGTTGACAGTGTTAAGCGTTCATTTGAATGACAGCCCGCGGAAAGAAACTGTTTTTATATCTGGTTGTTTTGGGGTACGGTGCTCTGTAGCGCCTACCAGAGGGGAGGAGTTGGAACAGGTTGTGACCAGGGGTGTGATGGGTCTGCAGTGATGTTGCCTGCCCGTTTCCTGACTCTGGAGGTGTCTAAGGCCTGAACGGAGGGCAGGTTGGCACCAATGATTTTCTGTGCACAGTTAACTGTCTGCTGTACTCCGTCCCTGTCCTGTTTGGTGGCCAATCCAAACCAGACAGTGATGGATGTGCAGAGGACAGACTGGATTATTGCAGTGTGGAACTGAACAGTTCGTGGGCGTTTCCACCCCCTGCTCCAATTTGTTACCAAGTTTACAGCAGGTCAGTCACAGCGTTAAGATATTATCGCTTGGCAAAGTAGATTTGTATTCATGTGGCAAATGTATGCCCTTTGAGGACGTGGTTGTTGAATATAATGTCCATAGAAAACATTTATTTTCAAATATCTACAAGTAAGAAGTTTCATTTTTTCTTCTTCTCAGGATTAGAGACTCGATATGCTACCCTTATCTCCCTTGGGAAAATAAATATGAAAAGATTGTTTTAGTAGGGGCGTGACTTCACTATCATATGCAGTCAGATTCAAGGAAAGGAAGTGTGGAGGAATTGGAGGAAACGTCTTGAGTGAAAGATTGTGTGAAGGCCTGGACATAAACTCAGAAAGACATGATTAAAATCACTACTTTACAATATTGGTTGATGTGTACACATATAACATCCCTTATAGATACAGTGTAACTAAACTAACCTGATTTAAAGGTTCTGCGTCACAATGTGACAAGATAAGGGATGTTGGGAAAGAAAAGGTATCATGTGAGAGAGACTAATGTCTGGTCCGCACGAACAAGGCTATTTTTGAAAACGGGGTTTTTTCCCCCTCCTTCGTTCTTAAAAGAGACCCCATCCACACACTGTTTTTTTTTTTTAACTACGTTCAAATGAAAACAACACTACATCACAATACGTAGGTGTCAGAGGACACGTTTTTGCGAGACCGAAATACGTGTATATGGACACGTATTAGTTGCCACTGGGGCCGCAATCCCGTCTTCTGGCCACTGGGGGCGCAAGAAACAGGGCGGACAGCGTCATGGTGGCAGCAGTCCTGCAACCAACGTAGTAGAGGAATGCGGGAGGTGCGGCAAGACGCAGCACACCGATGAGGGGAAGTGTCCTGCAATGAACGGTAGGTGCAACAAGTGTCATAAAAAGGGACACTCGGAGCGTGTATGTCACTCTAAAGCGGTGAGAGACGTCACTGAAGAGGTTAAACAGCTGTACTTTCTGGGAGAAGTTGGCAAAGACAGCAGTCAGGAACATTCGCTCCGCCATCTTTGTTCAGTATTTCTGACATTCTATTGCGTCATGACCATGGTCGTGACAGACCTAGTAGGCTACAGGGCGCCCCTAGCGGCATCTGTGAGATACGTGTCAGTGAACACGTATAAGTGACTTGCAGAAGCGTGTCCATACACACGTAAAGAGGAGGCGACCGGTCCGGATGAAAAACACAAAAAAAACATGCCACTCAACACAGTGGACTCGCTGTCAAGAGCATGCCAAACCAGCAGGGGGCGATATAACCCCAACCGTAAAGCCATGTTGGGCAATCAGAAGCCTGGAAAAAAAGGCCCAACAAAACAATAACAACGTTTTCCCTGTCTACACGTCAACACGGAAAACGGGGTTTCTGGACGTCTTCAAGCTGGAAGGGGGGGGGGGGGTTTACCGCCAGGCTCGTTTTCAGTTACTAAAACGCAGTTCGCGTGTGGGCGAAAGGCCGAAACGCCCAGAAAAAAGGCCGCGTTTTTTTCCGAAAGACCCGCGCATGCGTGGACCGGTCATAACTCCCTATACCGTGCCTCTTGGGTCGACGTCCTGCACGTTACGCTCTCACAATGCTGCGTTCAAAAAGGGAATAATGTGTATTTATAGATGTGTGTTTTGCGAGCAAAGCCTGTAATTGCGTCACGGTGGCTGAAAATAAGCGGAGCAAGTATAGGGCGACGGCTCAAGGAAAGTGCCAACAGGCGGGATAACAAGAGATATAAATCTAACGCTTTGGGAGAGACGCGGAGTCCCTTTCTCCGTTTCCGTCAACACCCGGATGTCGGCGCTGCGCTCGAGCGGAGGGCGTGGCCGAGGGACGGCTATGCTCAGCGCTGATGGAGAGCGCTGCGCTCCTATCTGCATGTGTTGTTTGTGTACCACTCTTGTTCTCATTCAATTATTGAGAAAGACAAGAGAATAGGTATTAGAGAGGTGTGTGTCATACTTTGCCTCGGTGCAATGTTATGTTGGACAAATAACATTTGTTCGCGTTGTTTTGAACGTCACAGTAAATTACAGCCTGCTATTTCCTCTTTATCGAATGTGGAAGTCTTTCGTTCCCCCCCCCCCCCGCGCGCGCGCGCGTGTTTTTACCATCACAAACCCTGCTCGTGATAACGCTACAAAGTGTCTGCTGGCTTAATTTGGAGCATGGCGTATGGGAGATTACGTGTTATCTTAATCAGGGAGTAAAACCCGAGTAATTGATATGCATTCTTATGTCACAGGTTGCTCTTCTTTTTTTGTTGTTGTTGCAGCGAACCCCCCCCCCCGGTCCTCTCGGTATCTTTTCTGCCACCAGACATCTCCAGTAATGAAAACAGTCTGTTACACGTCTAATGATTTTCTTGACAATTTGCTGGTTCTGTGCTACTGCGAGGGAAGACTCGAACGGGGTGCGGCGGCGTCTCTGCGCCGGGTTAGCCTTCCTCGTGTCCTTCCTGTCAGTCACTTGTTATGATCCATCCATCATGCTGTGTATAATTACTCTCTGCAGCCTGTCACTGCGGCTTTCACAGCCTGTGTTCAGAAGAGAGGCAAGCCTGGCGCATGTCTATTCTCAGAGTGCCTGCTAAAGTGATTAGCGCCAGAGTCAAGCAGGCCAACCTCATCAGCGACCAAATGAAGACATTCGAGAGGCGTCGAGGTGCATTGGCTCCCAACTGCGTGGGGGTGGGAAGTTTCTGTCACGGGCTTCCTCTCTTTGCATGGGGGACACCATGATGCTACTGTATTGTTCCTCCAAGGCTTGCTGTAATAAGGAGGTGAAAGGACATGATGTGCTTTTTACGTCATGTTTCTTTATTTGTAATTTGGGGGGTGTATGATTCAACATACCATGTTATCCTATTGTCATCGGTGACATAGAATAAAATTATTTACATTTGATGCATAAACCGAGAGGGAGAGAGAGAGAGAGAGAGAGTGAGTGAGTGTGTTTTGGCTGAGCGGTCGTATCACATGAAGAGCAGCATGCTGTGACCATATGCTGGTCCAGGTGGACCCGGTATCCCAGCAACTGTATCAAAGCAGGAGAGGCAGTGGAGAGTAAATCCAGAGGACTTTCAAGGCAGAGAAGTCAGGGGAGTACATTGCAGCTATCGTCTGTCATCAGATGAGATCACCCGGCCTTAGTGAGCGGGGCTCGCTGTCCGACACGTCCACCGGGAGCTCACTTGGACTCCGGCCTCAGAGAGACAATAACACAAACTGGTAGAGACACCGACGCGCCATGCTTAAATTTGATATTCGGCCAAAGGAAGGTGCATACTCATCTGAAGAATGTCCCATTTGCATTGAAACAAATGGTGAGAGCCACCGAAAGACAGTGCAGACCGGTGCGTTGCACTGATGGGACTTTTAGCTGTTGAATTAGCAATCCTTCATCAATAGCTGGTCTTTGTCAGGTATAAAAAGTGTGACTTAAAAAAGGGAAGTTCGAGTGAATGTGTTGACTCCGTTAGACTGCTAAAGCGGCTTCCATCCAATCTGCAAGCATTTTTTCCCGCATCTCCTCGATTTGTATTTCAGCGTCGCACGCTTTCCTGTTGCAGTCTTCATGCTATTGCTCTGTGGTGAGTGTGACTCAAACAACACGAGTCAACACAAACATTCCCACCCAAGTAAACGAAATACATAGGCAAAGGTATACATACTGCATAAACGAATACAGTGTGTTAGGATCTCTTTATGCAGCCCTTGGACGCTACTGGCTGGGGACTGACCCGAGAACAGTTCTCGTATGTTGGTGGAGCTTACTAGCGGGGAACCTTCCTGTAATTGTGCACAAGGTTCCCATGTGTCTCTCTGAACCCAAGGTCAGACAAACACATGGGAACCTTCCTGTAACCAACCGTGCCCAAGCCTCCAACCGCCTGCCTCTCGATGGCACTCAGCATCATTGCAAATAGCCTCCTGTTTTCCCTTTCACAGATTGCGATCATTCATATATATTGCTATGCAGGACAGTTACGAGTATTGCTGTTATGTGTTAAGTATTATGTGAACAGCCCATTTACAGATTAATTGTTCAGCCGTCTGTGTTGCTTTTCACTTTGCCACCTTTGTGCCAATGCACTGATATAGCTCTTGTTAGATGTTTAAATTTAATGCTACTACTGGGCGTCCGGGTAGCGTAGCAGTCTAGTCCGTTGCCTACCAACACGGGGATCGCCGGTTCGAATCCCCATGTTACCTCTGGCTTGACGGGGTGATGGGGTGTTCCTTCAGATACAATTGTGTCTGCGGGTGGGAGGCCGGATGTGTCCTGGTTGCTGCACTAGCGCCTCCTCTGGTCGGTCGGGGCACCTGCTCAGGAGGTAGGGGGAAGTGGAGGGAATAGTGTGATCCTCCCACGTGCTGTGTCCCCCTGGCGAAACTCCTCACTGTCAGGTGAAAAGAAGCAGCTGGCGACTCCACATGTATCGGAGGAGGCATGTGGTAGTCTGCAGCCCCTCCCCAGATCGACAGAAGGGGTGGAGCAGCGACCCGGATGGGGCGATATAACCCCAACCATAAAGCCATGTTGGCTAATCAGAAGCCTGACTAAAGTGGGGTAATTGGCCAAGTACAATTGGGGAGAAAAACGGGGGGGGGGATTTAATGGTACAACTTACTGTGGCTGGATAATTTAGTTTTCCATCTCTCAGAACAGAATGGCTTGTATATCAGCTAATGCTGGCGTCTACACTGGGACCAGCAAGACAGGTGACTCAGCTCTGTCACATGCACACCACCATGACCTGAACCCATTTTTCGTGTGACCACATGACCAAGTCCCATTATATAGGCCTTAAACAACTGATATTACTGAAATCAGTACAGCAGGTTGCAAGCTAGGTAAAAGTATTCCTTTACTTTTCACAAGTTTTGAGTCCCCTTATCTTCAATGTTTTCCCGATACGTGAACCTTCGCCAGTGCTCTGAACAAAACATTTGACCACTGAGGTAACGGGGGGCTCCAAGTGTGAAATAAGAGTACTTGTGAGGTTGTATGTTCCTTCACTTGCTTACCTTTTCCCATCGGATTACACCATATTTCTTGATGATCTCCAAAACACTTGCATGGCCATGCATTACACACTCATGACAACACTGTTGTTGAAATTGCTAATGCTTTTGTGCACAACATGCGCTGGTTTATGTATGGCTCCAGTTCAGAAACGCTAACCCCGCTTGATGAGGAGCGTTTTCTCTCCCAGAAGTTGTGCTGTGACCCTCCCAGCAAATGCAGTCTGCTGTTTGATTCCGTTGCCTTTTCCATTGTTTCTTTATTGAACTTACTACGGCATACTCATGATGAAGTGGAATCGGCTCTCTCTTTCCTCTAAGAAAAGAGCTGTTAAGCAGATGATGAAGGGGGAATAAATGGACCTTAATGGAAAATGAAAACACCCAACAAGCACATTTTTTCGAGTCAAATTGCTACTTTGCCAGCCAGTTGCTTCAGAGATTCAGTTTTCCGTAGAGACACACAAAGCGGCTTGCCCGACAGATAGGAATATGCTGAATACGACGCGTGCATGGGTCAGCCGGTATCCTCCAAACCCGGCAACACATTCTATCATTAACCCATTAGGTGCTTTGTATAATAGTCATATAAGTCTGCCCGGTTTTAACCGGCTGACTCTACGGCAGGCAGCCCCCCTTGTTAATGCTGCGTATAGGAGCTAGAGAATGAAGGATCGACACTGAAAATGTTGGAGCATTTTTTTTTTTTGCGACTTCTGGAATGAAGCCCAGACAGCAGCAACGCCAAGTTTTGAGTGTTATAGCTCTCTGCGAGGGAGAGCCAAACCAGAAACCTCTGCCATGGGTCTCCATACATTTGTGTAAAAAGTAGGCATTCCAAGGAGATTTAGGAAGTATGTAGGGAAAATAAAATCATAATTAAACGACTACATTTGAACTCTGAGTTGTTAAGGGCTTACCAAATTTATCTAAACAACATCATTATAACGGACAAATCAGTGTGCACACGGCACCGCAGCTATTGCTGTATTAGGGAAGTAGAAAGAATTGGATGCGAGACGGGAATACTTTGTCCCAGTGTGAATGTCGCACGTGATGGTTTCAAAGTACCGCAGGCCTCAACACTGAGCAGTTTGCATGCACGATGAGGGATACGGACGGCTTTGTAGTTTCAATGGGAAACGTAGCTGTAAAGTTGCAACGTGTTTGCTTTAAACGGTAAAATTAGATAAAATATCTGCAGCAAGCTCGTTTGGCAGAACAATAGAGAAACATCAAACAAATACCAATCTTTCACCGCCACTGCATGGTTTCAATCCGTTGCCCTAAACTGTAAAATAAACACTAAATCAGTGTAAAAGCTGCAGAACAGTGATGGTGAATGTTCCCTGACACCTACTCAATACGGTCAGGCCCGAGTCTCAAGCTGCAATCTGTCTCTAATCTTCCACAGTCAGAGTCTGGCTAATAGAGGGGAAAGGAAGTCGGCGTAGGCAGCTGTGTCGGCCATGAAACCCCACACACTAACGCTCCCGAGTCCTACGGTCTTTTTGCATGGAACGCATTTTAGATGAAATGGAAAAAAAAAAAAAATCTAAATGTGGATGGTGCACAGCGCCCGGCGCAGGGCTAATGAGCCACAGGTGGGGTTTGAATTCCCCAGTGCTGCAGCCCACAGCTCCAGATGAACGCTTTCACAGGCGGCTAGCTGGAGCTCGCTCTTATTTTAGAATACCTTTCCGTTCAAACGAGCTTCTGCTGCTGCCGTTAACGCTGTTGCTAAACATCTCAAGATGCAACCACATCGCTGTGCTTGCTTGACAGAGACTTGGACTTGTCTCTTGAAATGCGTGTTGTAAGTAGAGTGTGTTTAGGGTGGAAAGAGAAGACGTTCGTTCTTAATTTTAAATTTGCTGTTTAATCTTGGGGGGGGGGTGGGAAGGGGGGGCAGTTTGTGTGCGTGCAGTGCAACAATCGGTGCAGAGTGGGTACGGAAGAGCGAGGTGGGCCCTCCATATCTGATAAGGGTGGTAGGACATCTGCGTTATGTTGGATGTGGTTAGATGCTAATTTGGGAGAGGCGAGAGGGGCTAGCACCTTTGGCGTCAAAGGTCTCAGGGGTGAATTCCTCCATGCTCCTGCAACGGTCACCCTACGAAGAGAGCCCTGAGAAACTCGAGGGGAGCGGGGGAGGGGGGGGGAGCGGAGGGAGGCGAGGGCGGCAGACAGACGTATCCAGGCCATGCGAGAGAGCACTGACCACAGGCTATGGGTGCTTGAACTTTGTGGTAAACTTGGGAAATGAGGTTGCCATCCCTCGCAATTTTCCCTTCAGCCAGAACCACAGCTCATATGGTTAAGATTGATCCCAGATCAAAGAGAATAGCCAATTAGACACAGTCACCCATTTCTTCTTAAATCTCTCCCTCAGATTACTGAAACAAAAATGTGCTGTAGAGGAAACGCCAAGCACCAGAGGTGAGATCTACAGGTGCACTTCTCAGGTGCGGCACATAATGCACCCCTTAAGATGTCGTGTGAGCTACGCGCCTCATCTTTAGCAGATATTACCGGCCAAGCGTTGGCTTGCGTTGCGCTTTAATGAAGGCTTTAGATGTCGGGAGGGCGTCATTTTGGAGTCGTTTGGAGTCATTTGGAGCGAAATGAGTCTATCCTTTCACTTTGGCTAACCCCCCCAGGATACCCAAGAACTTTGAACTCTTCTAGACCTCCGGTGTGTGTGTGTGTGTGTGTGTGTTGCTTCATGACGGGGAAACCCTATATGGGTGTGTGTCGGTACGCTGATACACTTGGAGGGTAGCTGAGTTCAGTTTACAATGCGCCAAGGTAAAGAAGTCGCCATTAAGGAGACGATACACGCCTCACACGTCGCATCCTTTTGTCTCCGTCTCGCCCGGCCTCCGCCGTAAATCATCAGGCAGTAGCAGCACATACCTGCAGGGCAGAAATGAACACCGGAGTACAAATTAATGCAAAGTGATGTAATGGCATTGTCCTGCAGGTTTTGCAGCTTCTGTTATTTTTGGAGAGCAGAGGATCTCAAAAGGGGAGAAGAAGAAAAACAACTTCTGAGCAGCGTAGTGTGACGGTTGAGAAAAATGATATTTGATATAACATAGGGTTTTCTTTTTTGTGTCTTCTTTTACTGAGGGTTATCGTTTGATCTTTTGGCTCAACGGAAAGTTTTACAGCGAAGGCATCTCCCCTCTGCGGTTGGTAAACAGAGCAATACACATGGAGATTATGGGGCTGTCCCCCTGGAACATTCCATGTCACCACAAGCGTAAAGCATACTTAGGATATCAAAAACTGAAATTAGAGGCGTCTCTCTGGGAGCTCTGGTGAGACTAATACAGATATATCTAAACCACATGACGTATGTATCCATTTAGGGTTGGACGCTGGATGAAATGGCCATGCGGAGGGGATAGCCTGGATCTTGTTATTGCCGGAACTGAGAACTAAGAACTGTAATTCATTACAGTGAAACTTAGAGAGAAGTGAAAAATGCGAGGCGGCTCGTGGAGGTAGGACATGTCTCACGATTGCTGACGGCGACGCAACCGGGGTGAACTTGGAAATGCATGCCACGACATAGTAGTCTTGAAATGGGAAATTTGAGTTCTTGCGTTTTCAGCCAATAGTCAAAGTTTAATTGCGCAGCTCCGAACGAATGGCCAGCGTGGATCCCTTAAGATCATATAGGCGTGTACATACAGTGCAATGCGGCGGATGATGCAGCCATGATTGACAACGCTGTGCTGACACGGTCAGCGGGCGAGGGGGAAAGAAAAGAAGACAGGCTACGCCAAGTATTCAGTTACTAACATCAGAGCACACATCACACAGAACAAGTTTCCCCTCATCTCCACCCCCCCACCCCCCCACCCCTTTACTTGTCTTTTCTGTCCCCCCCCCCCCTCCGCTCTCTTGTCTCGAGGAAAAGAGCTCTTGTAACCCAACAGAGAGACACTGATCCCTGAGCGCAGCATCTGCTGACAAGCCAGCCTCCCATTCGGCCTTGGCTGGAAGCATGGGCCGCCGAGAAACCCGATCCAGCTTGGCACGGTCTCAACCATCGCTTCCTGCCCCATCCGGGCCCACACAGCTAAGTACTCTTAATTAAAGAGGTTAACTTGTCTAAGATGTGACCGAAGGGGGGGGGGGAGAAAAAACTGAACAATCACATCACTGTTTCTACCTCTCCAACAAAAGAGGCTGCCTCCCTGACGTGGTACGATGTGAGCTCTGATACTTAAACAATCACATTAAAGGAATGAAACGGGTAAAGGATCCTCTTTATATGGCTCTCGATATGAGCCGACCACCCCACTTGGTCCAGACGGCTGCGGGAGGAGAGGCGCGGGGATGAGAGGGAGAGGGGAATTCATGATGTGCTCTTGGACAGCGTCTCGCTCTCCGCGGCGCTCGGGGAGCCCGGAGAAAAACTGTAACCGGAGAGGAGCAATTTTATTATGCTTTTGGTCGGTTGTCAGCATGCATATTAATGAAGAGTTAGGTCATTGCCGGAGACATCTGCATTGGCCTGTGGGGCTGCCTGCTAAACGCCAGAGAAATTAGAAATGTAAATTTATACCCAGAGATACAATATGAGAGATTCTTCTCTGTTGTTTTAGGCCCTCGGAGCCGCGCGAGCTCCCATTCTCCGGAGGCAGCCCTGCGGAACGGCCTATTCATTGCAGATCGACCAGATTGCAAATGACAGACCGTGTACAACAGGCGGGCCGTGTCTCTCAATGCAAAACCTCATTTGGGTCTGCTTCTTTACCATCCGTGTAACTATCAATGTACACAACCGTAAAAAAAAAAACAACCAAACAGTCTCCTCGCTGTCTGGATTGAGATTTTGAATTCCAAGACGTGGACAAGAGACAAACCCGAAATTGGAAATGACTAATTATACCTATCAGCGATGCCTTTTTTTGGGCCCCCCCCTTTTTCTCCCCAATTGTATCCGGCCAATTACCCCACTCTTCCGAGCTATCCTGGTCGCTGCTCCACCCCCTCTGCCGATCCGGGGGGGGGGGGGGGGCTGCAGAGTACCACGTGCCTCCTCCGCTACATGTGGAGTCGCCAGCCGCTTCTTTTCACCTGACAGTGAGGAGTTTCACCGGGGGGACGTGGCGCATGGGAGGCTCACGCTAATACCCCCTGTTCCCCCCTCCCCTGTGAACAGACGCCCTGACCGACCAGAGGAGGCGCTAGTGCAGCGACCAGGACACATACCCACATCCGGCTTCCCACCCGCAGACACGGCCAATTGTGTCTGTAGGGACACCCGACCAAGCCGGAGGTGACACGGGGATTCGAACCGGCGATCCCCGTTTTGGTAGGCTACAGAATAGACCGCTATGCTACCTGCACGCCTGGCTATCGGTGATATCTTAATAATTTGATTTGTATGAAGTTATTAGTTTTCCAAACCTTTTCATTGCATAGCATAGATAGGGATTAAGGCATAAGTATTCATGTTATATTGTCATTTGTAATAATTTGTCAACATGCATGCGCAGTCTTATTAATGTTTCACCATTAATTATGTCAAATATCAATTGAAAGCCTTCGGCTTGGTTCCCTTGAACCTTAAGATAAGTCTTTCAGTAGCAGTTTAGCAAACCACACTCTTACACAATGAGTGGCAGACAAAACCCTCTGTAAGTGTCTATTGAGAGCTTTCCTATAAAGTCTGTGGCTCCCCTCGTCGATAGAACTGATGCCGGCCTTCCTCCTATGGTGCGTATTGATTAGCACAGCTGGTGTATCTACTGTAATGGAGTCTCTGTGGATCCAGACGCACACAACAGGCAGGTTCAGCTGTCAGGTTTAACATATCAGCTATACCAGACAAATTTTCATTAACGCCGTCAAAACACATCTGGCTGTTGAGTGGGTCCTGAGGGGGCAAGGGGCACTCCGCTGTGTTATCATTAGCTGTCAGGACATGGCCTAACTTTGGCTTCACACTATGAGACAGAGGCCAAAACATCCAGAGCAAAAACAGCTGTGAATAATTCCCATTTCCACGCTGAGCTTGTCTTTCATCCAACAGAAGAAAAAAAATCCCTAAGAATAAATAAATAAATAAATAATAGACTAAATTTAACTATATAGTAAAGCGACTCCTTGGCGGGGAGGGAAGATCTTTGGCACACAAAAAAAAAAGGAAATTGAGTTTCTCGGCGCAATCTCCAGGTAGGATGCCATGCTGCTCTGCTGCTGTTGTTCTCTTTTCTGGTTCCTTCGTGTTTGTAGCCTGCTGAGATCAACGTCTAGAAACGATGGTAATCACCAGGACAACATGCAGCAGCACATCTCATTAGTGTACATGCATAGCTCACCCCAGGATTCCTGTCCGGATTTTAACGGAAGCACATTAGTCTTAGCCTGTGTGCGAAATAGCGCTATCATTGATCCAGCGCTTGCCCTCTGGGCCGCAGAGAGGCCAGACCATAGATTGAGGTAAAGGTGGCTGCACCAACAATGGGCTGGGGTTGACACCCCCAGCCCTGCACACACCCACACGCACCACCCATCCTCCATCAGCTCTCCTCTCTCTCTCTCTCTCTCTCTCTCTCTCTCTCTCGCTCTCTCTCCGGGCTAACAGTGCAGTCACATAATAAGCTATGATTGCCGCTCAATCTTTGTCTCTTTCTGAGCCAGCCCATTCGAGTCGCCTAGCCTCTGGATTGAGTCTGCATGTAAAAACTCATTACTGTTGGGTGATGGATGAAGCCTTTTCCCAAAGTCCACGGCTGTAATAAACAATCAATGGGGAAGCATGCGTAGCACAAATCATCGAGCACTCTGCCGCTGCGGCATCAATATTCAGTATGAAGGGCCTTGTTTTCCAGTCTCAGGGTCAATACTAATAGAGCAGCGCATGGATTGGACATCCATGCGCTGTCCAATCCATGCTCTACTATTCTGCGTTGTGTCTGCAGAATAGCAGAGCATGTTCCCGAATCTTCCATTGCATGTACAGCATCTTGATATGTGCACTTGAAATGGATAACGTTTGCAGTTTGGCCCAACGATGACCAAAGGGGCTAGTTTCAAATAGAAGATGAAAAAAAATGTTCCCCTTCACCTTTATTTCTAAAACAAAGCGCCACCATCGAGCATTGCCTATACTGACAATGGCAGCAGACGACGGACGAGGTGGGCGACGCACACCGAGGGTGTCAGGGGAATCAATCTGTCTGAATAAGTGTCATGGTTAGAGACTTGAGCTGGTGACCAGAGAGCTGACATTCCCTGATTTGTGGAAAAAGATGTTTAGTGGAAGGTGAACGGGAAAAAGATTTCGTCTCTTTCCCGGAAAGTTGAGTCAGTTCATCCGGTCACAAAGTGTAGTGGGAGAAACGCTACGTCACTCATCTAAGCCAGTGTTTCTCAACCGGGGGTCCGCGGACCCCTAGTGGTCCGTGGTGTAATTGCAAGGGGTCCGTGAAAATAAAATATCTTTAAAAAAAAGATCTTATGACATTTACAGAAATAGGATTATTTTACTCAAATGTGACTGAGACCTTTATCTACCTAAACTATAAAGGGTAACAGGACTTTTTTATCTAATTACATCTGTTTCACAAGTGTAATTTATTGTATTTTAATAAGAGATCTCGCTCCCGTTTGCATTGTTAAAAGTTACTGCATAAAAATTCTGTTGTTACATATATCTGAAAGTTACTGAATACATATTCTGTGTTGTTACATATATCTGAAAGTTACTGAATACATATTCTGTTTTGTTACATATATCTGAAAGTTACTGCATAAGAGTTCTGTTTTGTTAACTATATCTAAGTTACAACTGAAAGCTCTTATTTTTGCCCCAAAGAGTGAATAAATGCTATAATGCAATTTAAAATGCAGTTTCTACTGTTTCTATCAAATTGCAACCCCCCTCCCCCAAGATCATGTGGAGGGGTCCTCAGGGTAGATCAAAAATACGCAGGGGGTCCAGGACCCCAAAAAGGTTGCGAACCACTGCTCTAAGCGGCTTCATCAGTCTCAGCTGACTTAGATGAGCGATGAAACGTCTCTCCCACTAAACTCTGTGTCCAGATGAGCTGACTCGACTTCCTGCGATTTCCTTACCTGGATTACTGAGCATGCATCAAGACATTTCCTCTCTTCCAACAGCCACTGTCAATGTCCTGTAGCGTATCAGTCGTTCAGAAACACGGTACGTGACTGTGTCTGAGACCCTGTGGGACGTCTTTGTGTGTGGAAATCTTCCCTTTTCCTACCATGACCTAGGATGATGTATGTAGGAATACTGCATCCAACCTAGTAAAAAAAAAAATGCAGATGTAATAGAGCAGTGGTTCGCAACCTTTTTGGGGTCCTGGACCCCCCTGCGTATTTCTGATCTACCCTGAGGACCCCTCCACCTGATCTTGGGGGAGGGGGTTGCAATTTGATAGAAACAGTAGAAACTGCATTTTAAATTGCATTATAGCATTTATTCGCTCTTTGGGGCAAAAATAAGAGCTTTCAGTTGTAACTTAGATATAGTTAACAAAACAGAATTCTTATGCAGTAACTTTCAGATATATGTAACAAAACAGAATATGTATTCAGTAACTTTCAGATATATGTAACAAAACAGAATTTTGATGCAGTAACTTTTAACAATGCAAACGGGAGCGAGGTCTCTTATTAAAATACAATAAGTTACACTTGTGAAACAGATGTAATTAGAGAAAAAGTCCCGTTACCCTTTATAGTTTAGGTAGATAAAGGTCTCAGTCATATTTGAGTAAAATAATCCTATTTCTATAAATGTCATGGGATCTTTTTTTTAAAGATATTTTATTTTCACGGACCCCTTGCAATTACACCACGGACCACTAGGGGTCCGCGGACCCCCGGTTGAGAAACACTGTAATAGATGATGCAGAAGGCTATAATAGATAAGTCTGTTCATCATCTCTGGTTTATCTTGGAAGCCATTGTAAAAGTAACAGCCGCCTGTCTGGGTTGCTGGACACCTGACTACATGACATCTTGATGCATGCTCAGTAATCCAGGTAAGAAGATCACAGCAAGTTAAATCAGTCCATCTGGACACAACGTTTATTGAGAGAGAAACGTTTCATCACTCACCTAAGCGACTTTGTCAGTCTTAGCTGACTTGGATGGGTGATGAAACATTTCTCCCACTAAGCGTTGTGTCCAGATGGACCGAGTCACCTTTCTGGGAATGACTACATGGCGTTTAGCTTGAATAATGAAACGCCAAAGGCCTTTAAACGTCATGCTAAAGAGCTGCTATATGTAGTTGTAGTTAGTAAACACAAATAGCAACTAGACACGGGGCATCCGGGTGGCGTAGCGGTCTATTCCGTTGCCTACCAACACAGGGATCGCTGGTTCGAATCCCCGTGTTACCTCCGGCTTGGTCGGGAGTCCCTGCAGACGCAATTGGCCGTGTCTGCGGGTGGGACGCCGGATGTGGGTATGTGTCCTGGTTTCTGCACTAGCGCCTCCTCTGGTCGGTCAGGGGGGGGGTAGCGTGATCTTCCCACGCGCTACGTCCCCCTGGTGAAATTCCTCAGTGTCAGGTGAAAAGAAGCGGCTGGCGACTCTACGTGTATCGGAGGAGGCACGTGGTAGTCTGCAGCCCTCCCCGGATCGGCAGAGGGGGCGGGCAGCGACCAGGACAGTTCAGAAGAGTGGGGTAATTGGACGGGTACAATGGGGGAGAAAAGGATAAATCACAGACCAAAAAAAGCAACTAGACACTCACATGCCTGATAACATCTCTCGGCTGTATGGAAATAAGGCTAAGGCATTGCCTGGCATGGCTCGTTGCTCGAGAAAAACACGAGTGAAATGGAGATTTTATGCTTTGCTAGACAACAGAGGTCTGCAGATTGCAGATGTTCACAAGAGCGAGGGACGATGCAAAGGGACGACTGCGAATTGCTGTATCTGGTTTGATCATTGCGCATGCGGCTAACCAAGGTTGTTCAAGAAAGCGCGGGTTTCGACCTTGAGGTAACGTTAGCAGAGCCACTGACATGCATAACGGTGTTCTATCGTGTCTCCAGTGAGACTACCGGTAATGTAAATCAGACTAAACAACGCAGAGCTTTGTATGTGCACGCATCATGCTCTCTTGAAGCCGAAACAAGGGGTGATTCTGTTTACAGTACCTGTAAAGGTTCTTGTTTGGAGTGCGGCGGGAAGGAGTAAACACATGCCGGCATATTGCAAACACATGGTACACATGTGACAATCGATTACAACTGAATACTCTGAAGTGTGATCCATCTGTTATCTCTTAGGGCAGTGGTTCTCAACCTTTTTGGGGTCCTGGACCCCCCTGCGTATTTTTGATCTACCCTGAGGACCCCTCCACCTGATCTTGGGGGAGGGGGTTGCAATTTGATAGAAACAGTAGAAACTGCATTTTAAATTGCATTTTAGCATTTATTCACTCTTTGGGGCAAAAATAAGAGCTTTCAGTTGTAACTTAGATATATGTAACAAAACAGAATATGTATGCAGTAACTTTCAGATATATGTAAGAAAACAGAATATGTATTCAGTAACTTTCAGGTATATGTAACAAAACAGAATATGTATTCAGTAACTTTCAGATATATGTAACAAAACAGAATTCTTATGCAGTAACTTTCAGATATATGTAACAAAACAGAATATGTATTCAGTAACTTTCAGATATATGTAACAACCGAATTCTTATGCAGTAACTTTCAGATATATGTAACTAAACAGAATATGTATGCAGTAACTTTCAGATATATGTAACAAAACAGAATATGTATTCAGTAACTTTCAGATATATGTAACAACAGGATTTTTATGCAGTAACTTTTAACAATGCAAACGGGAGCGAGATCTCTTATTAAAATACAACAAATTACACTTGTGAAACAGATGTAATTAGAGAAAAAAAATCCTGTTACCCTTTATAGTTTAGGTAGATAAAGGTTTCAGTTACATTTGAGTAAAATAATCCTATTTCTATAAATGTCATAGTATCTTTTTTTTAAAGATATTTTATTTTCACGGACCCCTTGCAATTACACCACGGACCACTAGGGGTCCGCGGACCCCCGGTTGAGAAACACTGCTATAAATGTCATAGGATCTTTTTTTTAAAGATATTTTATTTTCACGGACCCCTTGCAATTACACCACGGACCACTAGGGGTCCGCGGACCCCCGGTTGAGAAACGCTGGTTTAGGTAGATAAAGGTCTCAGTCACATTTGAGTAAAATAATCCTATTTCTATAAATGTCATAGGATCTTTTTTTTAAAGTTATTTCATTTTCACGGACCCCTTGCAATTACACCACGGACCACTAGGGGTCCGCGGACCCCCGGTTGAGAAACGCTGGTTTAGGTAGATAAAGGTCTCAGTCACATTTGAGTAAAATAATCCTATTTCTATAAATGTCATAGGATCTTTTTTTTAAAGTTATTTCATTTTCACGGACCCCTTGCAATTACACCACGGACCACTAGGGGTCCGCGGACCCCCGGTTGAGAAACCCTGTCTTAGGGAGTACTACGATAAACGTCTATTTGTCCATGCATTGTCTTTACCTGCGCGATGTTTACTCCTTTTCAGGGTCGATGGGAGACGGATCTTATCAAAACATACTTTGAGCGAAGGGCAGGGAAACACCTTGGACTTGTTACCAGTCCATCGCAAAGCCAACACACAATCACTCGCACGCACGTCCATGGAAAATGTAGAGTATCTTACTCACCTGGCATGCATGTGTCTGGACTTTGGGGGGGGGGGGAAACCAACGAAAACATTGGGTGAGTGTGCCTGTCATTCTGTTTTATTATTCCTTTACATCTTTTCCCTGTCTATTATATCAAGGTTTGATTTTTTGATTACTTTCATTATTTATCTATTTTCACTCCGTCCGTTTTCTTCTTTCTGTCTTTATTACCTTCTTTGCTCTGTGCACTTCTGCTTATTGGGAAAGCACATTGCGTTGCAGTTCAATTTAAGAAAAAAAAGTGCAATATAAAAAGTGATTCGTTTAATTAAGGCACGCTACTCCCCCATGATGAGAGTCTGGCTTCACACAGTCACCCGGTTGGCCGTTTACAGTCGATGCTGCAGATTGGTCAAATTCATTAGTTGGTGTCATCCTGCAACACATTCTCTACAGTGTTTATACTCTTTTTTTTGGGGGGGGGGTTCCCCCCAATTGTATCCGGCCAATTACCCCACTCTTCTGAGCTGTCCCGGTCGCTGCTCCACCCCCTCTGCCGATCCGGGGGAGGGCTGCAGACTACCACATGTCTCCTCCGATACATGTGGATTCGCCAGCCGCTTCTTTTCACCTGACGGTGAGGAGTTTTTCCAGGGGGGCGTAGTGCGTAGGAGGATCACTCTATTCCCCCCAGTCCCCTGAACAGGCGCCCTGACCGACCAGGGGAGGCGCTAGTGCAGCGAACAGGACACATACCCACATCCGGCTTCCCACCCGCAGACACGGCCAATTGTGTCTGTAGGGACGCCCGACCAAGCCGGCGGTAACGCGGGGATTCGAACCGGCGATCCCCGTGTTGGTAGGCAATGAAATAGACCGCTACACCACCCCAGTGCTCATGTTCTGTCACCGTCATAGTGCCCAGCCACTTCACTTTTCTAGCCATTTCTCAGGTTTTCGTCTCGCTTAAGCCCAGTCTTAATTGAGGGCATTTATCTTTTTTTCATATCGTGCTTCCTTTATTTCATACACAAGGGCACCCGGTATGATGAGGGACGCTGCCAAGAATAACCAAATTATTCCAAACAGAGTTTTACTTATTGTATTGCAGCGGATTCGGGGGACAACGCAACCACGGGAACTGCCGCGGCCGGGAAGCGAACCCGTATCGCCCGCACCGCAGGCGACATCGCTAACCGCTCGACTAAAGGGTCAGACCAGCGAGCCGGCGGCCAGCGTGTCTTCTTATTCATGCACGTTACACCACCCCCCTCCTTCGAGAAGCGCGTCCCCGCGTTTAAGCATATCAGCTTCTTCACGCCTCAAGGCGCATGCGCTTCTGATGGCCTTACGGTCGCTCCGTCCGACTTCTGACACCAATGTAGCGAATTCGGGGGGCAACCACAGGAACTGCCGCGGCCGGGACGCGAACCCGTATCGCCCGCACCGCAGGAGACATCGCTAACCGCCCGACTAAAGGGTCAGACCCGCCAGCCGGCGGCCAGCGTGTCTTCTTATCCATGCACTTTACAGTATATTTGGTATCCTCGAGTTTTCAAGCTGTTTTCTAGTATGTTAATAATACTGCTAATAATATATATATTACTAGTAAGACTAGTAATATATCGAAAAATAGATGAAAAATCTCTGTTTAAATGATAATACCTGCAACGTATCGACAGCGAAACAAACTAACGAACAACATGCTGCTGGAGGTTGAGTGGCCCGTGGTTTTAAAAGTGGCCCTAAAAGTGGCCCGCTATGAAAAGTAATTGGGGAACCCTGTCCTACACCATTGTTTCTCAACCGGGGGTCCGCGGACCCCTAGTGGTCCGTGATGTAATTGCAAGGAGTCCGTGAAAATAAAATATCTTTAAAAAAAGATCCTATGACATTTATAGAAATAGGATTATTTTACTCAAATGTGACTGAGACCTTTATCTACCTAAACTATAAAGGGTAACAGGATTTTTTTCTCTAATTACATCTGTTTCACAAGTGTAATTTATTGTATTTTAATAAGAGATCTCGCTCCCGTTTGCATTGTTAAAAGTTACTGCATAAAAATCCTGTTGTTACATATATCTGAAAGTTACTGAATACATATTCTGTTTTGTTACATATATCTGAAAGTTACTGCATAAGAATTCTGTTTTGTTACATATATCTGAAAGTTACTGCATAAGAATTCTGTTTTGTTACATATATCTGAAAGTTACTGCATGTGAATTCTGTTTTGTTACATATATCTGAAAGTTACTGCATAAGAATTCTGTTTTGTTAACTATATCTAAATTACAACTGAAAGCTCTTATTTTCCCCCCAAAGAGTGAATAAATGCTATAATGCAATTTAAAATGCAGTTTCTACTGTTTCTATCAAATTGCAACCCCCCTCCCCCAAGATCAGGTGGAGGGGTCCTCAGGGTAGATCAAAAATACGGAGGGGGTCCAGGACCCCAGAAAGATTGAGAACCACTGTCCTACACAGCAACACTGACAGCAGGCAGAATTAGAGCGACTCGAATTGGAGGTGGCGGTAAACAATGGGGTCATTGTTTTCTCTCCACGCGAGCCTCTCGCGCAGTGAAACGCCGATTGCTGCACAAAATGAATGCATCATGCACACAAGAGGCTCGTTTGGCACACCCGTTCCTCATGCTAAACTCGCCCTTACCTGCTGACGAGTCGAGAGATGAGACAACGCGGCCCAAGCGCCGCACGACACGGCCTGTCAGGCTGCTGCGCAAGCAGGAAGCGGAAACGTCCCTTCTTCCTCGAGGGCTGCGCGTGTCGTTCAGTCCTGCGAAAGCCGCTCCAAAGACGTCTTACAATTTACAAACTAAAACGTTAAAAGACCAGATAAAAGAGAATGACCCTCCTATCGGGGGAACTAGTAACCCGAAAGAACTGCGGCGCAACAGCGCGCTGCCTTGTTTGCTGGATTAAAAACAAAGAAAGGAGAAACAGCAAACAGTAACCCCTCTCAGAAGTCGCCCACGACACCTGTGTGTGTGCCAGATCCTAACCACGGAAACGTACCTGGGAGTAAATCTCGACGAGAGTTGCAAGACCAGGATCTCGGAAGGGTGAAAACTTGCACGAGATTCATGGTGTGAAAGGAGGGGGGAACTCCTGCCACCCCATAAAGCAGGGGGTCCCCAATTACTTTTCATAGCGGGCCACTTTTGGGGCCACTTTTAAAACCACGGGCCACTCAACCTCCAGCAGCATGTTGTTCGTTAGTTAGTTTTGGTGTCGATACGCAAGTGAGGGGGGCTGGACTAGCCCACCAGGGGAAATGCGGGGTGGAACTGATAGTTACAGGGTAGCATTTCTTGTTGGATTGATTGCTGAAATTATGTTTGGAATAGTGTTCCCAAACAAAAAGTGCAGAAATACCAGAAGGAAGAAACATTTTTTTATTTCCAAAAAAAAAATTTAAAAGGTTTTTTTTGGGGGTAGGGAAATAAAAAAAATTCTTCCTTCTGGCATTTCTCCAAAAATTCTCGCGGACCATAAATCAACCCGTCACGGGCCGGACGTGGCCCGCGGGCCGCCTATTGGGGACCCCTGCCATAAAGGCAAGGCCCACATAAACAGCTATAGCTCTCTCAGCCCTGGCCCAGATGCATGACCTAGCAGTTTAGCAAGGCCTCCACTGCAGCCTTTAACTCTGTGTATGTATGTGTGTGTGTGTGTGTGTGTGTGTTTGGGGGGGGATATGTTTTATTAATTTTCAATTAATAACTCCCACATAGTTGCAAACAACCAACACACACATCTGCACATGTATGTGCATCAGGGTGCGGACCTTTAACCTGTATTATAAATGAAAAATATTCCAGTTACATGTCTCAGTAAATAAACATTAATTTGTTTTTAATGGCTTTCAAGGCCAAACGCCCCCCAGTGCCGCCCCCCCCCATGAAACACTTGTTATTATAATTCAAACAACGCTTCCCTCCCTGCAGCCAGGACACATATCTCCCTTAACGCGAGATTTAACTTCCCCATTTCAGAATTGCTCCATAAGCACCGAAGAAAAACTGTCCGTGAATGAAAACGAATTAGATGAGGGGAGAGAGAGAGAAAAAAAAGTTGAGGAAGATTCATAAACCCCGTATTAATGTAACTATATTAACACAAGAAGAGCCTTACAGTATTCCACGGGGCAGGAGTTGGGGTCTCTGGCATAATTAGATTTTTCTCTCTTCCCTCGCCCGAAGCTTCCCAGGGCCGCAAAAACAACGCTGAACAGTGTAGTAGACAAATATCAGAAGTCATTACCAGTGTGTGTGTGTGTGTGTGTGTGTGTGTGTGACGGAGCCACAGATGGTGAAGATGTAACATGGCTTCGGTCATACAGTTGTCCCCCCTCCCCCCCTTTTTCTCCCAATTGTTGCTGCCCCCCACTCCCCTCTGCAGATCCGGGGAGGGCTGCAGACTACCACAGGCCTCCTCCGATACGTGTGGGGTCGCCAGCCGCTTCTTTTCACCTGACAGTGAGGAGTTTCACCGGGGGGGGGGGGGATGTTGCGCGTGGGAGGATCACGCTATTCCCCCCGAACAGGCGCCCCGACCGACCAGAGGAGGCGCTAGTGCAGCGATCACCAGGACACATACTCGCATACAGCTTCCCACCGGCAGACAAGGCCGATTATGACTGTAGGGACGCCCGACCAAGCCGTAGGTAACACGGGGATTCGAACCGGCGAGCCCCGTGTTGGCAGGCAATGGAGTAGACCGCTGCGCTACCCGTTAACAGAGATGTTAGAGCAGTGTTTCTCAACCCAGTCCTCAAGGACCCCCTATCCTGCATATTTTCTCTGCAACCCTGAATAGGTACCTGTTTGTAGTTATTCAACCAATCAGCAATGAATTTTGTCAGACGTTGCACACCTTGCATAATGAAGTGCTGCGGGATGATTGGTCGAGTAAATACAAGCAGGGCTACCTATGCAGGGTTACGATGAGAATCTGCAGGATAGGGGTTCCTTGAGGACTGGGTTGAGAAACACTGGCCTAGACATTTGTGGTGCGCTTTTTGGATTTCCTTTGTTGTTGTTGTTGTTGTTCGTGCTTTTTTATTGCAGCAGTCTACACTAAAATATGTCTGAATAAGCTTGGATGATCCGATATGTCTGAATTTCCCCAGACGGCTGCTGCACATGTGCAGAATAAACTGCACGCAAATGCAGTAAAACTGGTCTGTTGCTGCACGGAACTATGCAACTATTCATGTTCAAAGGGAAAGCCAATTAATTCAATTTTATTGTCATTAAAAACAATGTGCAGGCACATGTTAAAAATGAAATGAGGGCTGTGGCTTCACCAGACAGTGCAAGACAGACACAGACAAACACAGCAAACACAGTATAAGATATACTACACACATGAAGACCAAAAAGCTAAAAATAAGTTAAAAAAAAGAGCTGGAGTACAAAATATTTAACAATATCTACAGACGTCCAGTGGGTAGCCAGGTTCAGGTGGGCAACAGCTAGTGGAAAGAAGCTGTTTTTGAGCCTGGTAGTGCGGGCTCTGAGGCTGCTGTAGCGCCTCCCAGAGTGCAGGGGGGAGAACAGTCCATGGTTGGGGTGGCTGGGATCTCTGCTGATGCTCAGACCCCTTCGAAGGCAGCGTTTTAATTTTATTTCAGTCGAACTGAGATGTGACTAAATTGACTGAACCCAATTCAAGCTGGTTCTGGATTCACAAACATTTGCTGAGGTCTCTCATAAGACAGGGATGAAGAAAAAAAAGGAGGTGTGCTCTGCTTCAGATCTGTAATGTCATCCTTAAATTTAATGGTATTCCAGTTTAGTTTGAAACCGATGGACAGGAATTTTAAACGGCGTCTAAATGAGCCCCTAGGGCTCGGGCGGGCTGATCGGAATAGAGAGCTGTAAGTGACCTGTCTCTTGGAAATTATGTCCACAGTAAATGTGAGAACTACTTTTACTCTTCCCACTATAATCAGTAGCACTCTATTCAATTTCATTCAATTATGCTTTATTGGAAACTCAGCGAAACACAGCGTTGCCAAATTAAATGTTGCCAATTTGAGGGAAACAGTGCAAGTTAAAAGCGACGAGAAAATACGTGTTCTCATGAGATCTCTCTTCCGCCCCCCTCACTCACTGTCATCCCCATCTTTCGTATGCATATATGCATGTACATGCAAATGAAAATGCACACACATTAGACCCCCAGACGCACACGTGCTGGAGTGTATCACTCACTAACACACTCAGTCTTGTTAAGGGTGGTCTGAATTCTTCTGTCATTCACTCCAGTTTTGTGTAATGTGTGCGTGTGTGTGTGTGTGTGTGTGTGTGTGTGTGTGTGTGTGTGTGTGTGTGTGTGTGTGTGTGTGTGTGCGTGCGTGCACGTGCATTCAGGTGTTCTACAGAGGGGAGATAAAAATCTTTGTCTGCCCGTCCTCCAGTTGGGCCTTTGAATCTGCCAACAGCAGAGAGACTGACCCCAGAAACCTGCTGGCCCGATGTGTTTTATAGCAGAGACTCTTCTCTGCAGAGTTAGAAGCAGCGAGAACAAAAGACTTCACAGAGAGAATGGAGAGGAAGGATATCCGACTTATTCGTTTATTTGTTTTCTTCATATTTTCAAATCAAAATTCAAACCAAACAAGGTTGAATCAGTTCATCCGGACACAACGTTTACTGATAGATACGTTTCATCACTCAACTCAGGGCCATCTTCAGTTGAAACTGACTGCGGGTACCCCCACCCCTTATAAACGATACAGTACAATACAGTTGCCTAACGGCCGAAACCATCGACCAGTTTCATATGCAAATATGGCTGTGACCATTAAGTAGAGTTTTAAAGGTCATGTACACTATTAACGGAGGACTAGGAAATCTTGCAATCGCAGCGTTGTAAGATGGCGACAGATGTATAACGACCGAAACCAGCGACCGGTTTCATGTGCAGATATCGGTGCTCAAGCATGGGTGTGGGCTCACATGAAACTGGTCATTGGTTTCAGTCATTATACACCTGTCACCATCTTACAACGCTGCGATTGCATCATTCCCTAATCCTCTGTTAATAGTCCACATGACCTTTGAAACTCTAGTTAATGGTCACAGCCATATTTGCATATGAAACTGATCGATGGTTTCGGCCGTTAGGCAACTGTATCGTACCGTATCGTTTATAAGGGGCGGGGGGTCCCCGCAGTCAGTTTCGACTGAAGATGGCCCTTAGTTGAGTCACGAAACGTATCTGTCAGTAAACGTGGTGTCCGGATGAACTGATTCAACCGTCTTTGGTTTCCTTACCCGGATTATTGAGCGTGCGTCGAGACAAAATGAAAACCACGTCGAAAAATGAAGAACAAGCAACAGAAAAAAGAAGAAAACAAATCTTCTGCACACCGGGCATGCTATAAAATACTTGACATTAGCCATTCAACATGGAAAAGGCTTTCCCCTCTGCATTAGACCCCCACGGGTATTATATATAGTCATTTTAATGTTCTGCTATGAAAAACTAGTCTGAAAACAGCAGAGGGCACCCCGGGGCAGTTGTCTTATAAATCACGTTTTGATGCACACTACACGAGCTGCCTATAGTAACAGCTTTACTGGGCAAGCTCTTTACAGAAATGTTAAGCGGGGCTGGTGATTATAGCTTGGCTCCGAGTCTGCCTGGTAAATATTAGGCCAAAGTCGTGTTGTTCAACTGCTTTTACATCCGTACATAAAGATCCCTGTGGGCAACACATTTTGTTGGTCACAATAAAATGCCATTACCATTTATGCAGTTCACATAGACAATTTAAACCATATTAGAGGTAGAGAGACGCGGGTACGAGCGTGTTTGTGTGCAAGTGAGAGAAAGAGAGTGAATATGTGGTGGTGTTATGATGCTTTTGTGTGTGTGTGTGTGTGTGTCTGGGCAGAGCCCATGGGCCTGGCTGTGATTAGAGCCTCCATGTTAAAATGGGAGGCAGCTGAGGCTAAAGCTGGAACTGGTTAGCGGCTGCCGACGAATGCGGAGAGACCAGGAAGATTTTTTATCAAACACATGTGAGCGGTGCAGGGATGTCATTTATTTTCCCAGGACTCTAATGCACGCACACACACACACACACACAGACACACACACATGCATGCATAAAACACACTCAGACATGCACACATTCGCACCCATACACACAACTCACCCACACATGCATGCATAAAACACACTCAGACGTGCACACATTCGCACCCATACACACAACTCACCCACACACACATGCACACACACACACACACACACAAAACCCACCCACCCACACACACACACACAAACCACCGCCTCCCTCACCCCCATGTCTCCAGATAGATACTAGTGACACATGAGGCCTTACACACCAACTCCACTACATCTGTCGTCGGTGGGAGAATGTGGGATCTGCAAGTCGGTGCCACAAACTGCCACTCTGCCACCTCAAATGACAATGGAAGACGCTAATAACAGGAGGAACCATAAGGCCTTATCAGATCAGAGGCACAATGAAAGCGTGACTTATTATTGCCGGCTAAACACCCGCAATGGGAGAGGCCCTGGTGGTGTGTTACAGGGGTTTTGCTGGTGGTTTGATGTCCGCTGTTGTTTTTGATTTCGCCAAATCTCTCTAGGTTTGAGGGACGGCCCTTCTTGCTTTACAACACGTTATTTCCATTGCGATCCCTCGCTTGTTTGTTGGTTCCTTTCGTTTGTTGGACTACTCGGAAATGAAAGTGTGTGTGGCTGTGTGATGGGGGGGGCATGCGACGGGGAGTTGAGGAAGTGAGTAATAGCTGGCTTTCGCAGTTGCGCGTGGTTGGAGCAGATGATGTGATGAGCATTTTGTCTCCCCCCAGAGGTGTAAGAGTTTTGTGCCCCCCTCCCCCTTCTTCTTTTTTTTTGCTGCACTCCCTTCAATCACCTCTCTGTCTCTGGTTTTCTCTTCCCTCTTTCCCCCCCCCCTCTTTTATTCCACCTCTTAAGGCAAAAACAGGCTCCACATGTGGCACTGATCACCTGCCTTATGTTCGATGCAAATCATCTTTTTCCCCCTTTTTGAGGATCCCCTCAGATTTTGTGGCCCTCACTCTATTTGGTTTCATACGCCTGGGTTGACCCAATATGTATTGTTAATTCTACAATATATTCTTTCTATCAAAGCGCGTCCGGCGGATAAATCCCAAATATAATAACGTATCCGCCATAGTTTCTCTTAAATTCAGCCCATGTGTTTTCTATTTTTGCCCCGTCTTACTTTTTCACGGTACAGTAATGCCATGAAATCTCTCGGCAGATATCTCTACCAACGTGCGGTGACCTAAACCCTGTAGTCGATGATAAAGCCAGAAAAAGGAGCAAACACCGTCTCGTAAACTACACGAGGGGACTTTTCTGAAGTCACGGGACAGATGGGGGACGCTCTTTTTAAAAAAAAAAAAAAAGTTTCATATTTTCACTGCTAAATGAGCACGGGGTTGCATGTTTCGTCTCGCATGTCCCCGCTTAATAAGTGTTTAGATCATGTCCCTTCATGGTGTTTTGCATGGGAACTGTGCACCCGCTTCTTCCCACCTCTCCCTGCTCTGAATTAACTGAAAACATGTTTCCACCGCTGATAAGTATCAGAGAGGACAGGCCACAGGATTACTTTGGATCTCTAAACCACTTCTCTTTTTCATTTATCCCCCCCCCCCTTTTATTATCATTCTCGGCTAGAAGATAAGAGAAAGGTCGAGTGAACACCAAACACTGGGAGAAGGTCACATACTTTCGGTATCCCGTGGAGGGGAAGTCCCACGGAAAGAAAAACTTTGTTGAAACGTATTCGATACTACTTGACTCAATCAACTCGGGAAACATGTTTTGGGGATTGATACTGGATGTAATTTGTCTCTGTTTTGTACAGGCGGATAGGAGGGACGCGTAAATGGATCCCGGCGGGCCTGGCTGATATAAAAGCGGTCTAATTCCGTATACAGCTGATCAATGTCAAGGATGCATTAGAGCGATCAGGGTAAAATGGGACGTTGAACTCATTTAATAATGCCTAGATGCTAAAAGCTTTGAACCTTCCTGCTCCGTGCCCCACAGTTAATAGACCTAATGAAATAATAGATGGCTATAATTGACTGTGATAGAATACTCTCCAGTCGAAACTCAGTTGAAGACTTGGAACAAGCTGTATCATTCTGATTGGGAAATAATGTGCAGCGTTTGTGCGATTTATTGTCCCGTTAACTCTGTAAAAACTGACATGCGCGGGCAGCGCCGGGCCTTCAGGTATGGGGAGGCTAAATTTGCGAAACATTGAAGAAAAAAATAAAATCGTGTTAGGCCTAATAAGCTTACCTTGCTGAGTGACAAATTGTTTATATCCCATTTGAAAAGCTCTGTGAAACCGACCTGTCACTGTCTCTTCACGGTGCTGGGGGGTGGGGGGGGTTATCTATTTACTGTGCCAGAATAGAAACTCTGTTCTGAAAGAAGTGCTACACCTTTCTGCTCCTAATGGCCAACGATAGAACGACGTGTCTGCAATGGGCCTTGTTTCTGTGCCATTGCCTTTGAGCGCACCTCGGAGGACCGGTCTGCTCAGGTCCAAAAGTCTACGGTCAGTTTAGATCAGTTTACAGCTTCGCCTCAGTTGACTTTTTGCTCCTTTGACCCCAAATTATTTGAATGTTTTTTTTTAATCACGGCATCACTCCTACATATACACATACCCCATTCCTTTACATCGCAGGGCAGTTGAATTACTGTCGCAATCAGTAAAAAGGAAATAAAACTAAAAGTACAGCTAAAAAGATAAATAACTGACCCCATATTCGCTTCATTGCTCCATTAATGTGTTGGATGGTTCTTTTAATCATAGGTAGGTATGTAGGTAGATAGATAGATAGATAGATAGATAGATAGATAGATAGATAGATAGATAGATAGATAGATAGATAGATAGATAGATAGATAGATAGATAGATAGATAGATAGATAGATAGATAGATAGATAGATAGATAGATGGTTTTTTTTAGGATTTATGTTAGATTTACGTTAATTTCCCCCCCCCCAGTGCTAATTCTTTGCCTCTGAATAGCGCCACCTATGCTAACATGCATGGTTGCTTTCAAATGTTCCTGCTGGTATACGAGCTTTATGCTGTCAATCAATCAATCAATCAATCAATCAATCAAATTGCATTTTTTTTCATAGCACCATGAAACCTCAGTGTATCACCACAGATTGAAGCACAAGTCTTCCCTTTAAAATAGAGGAATTTTGTTTCAGCTGCAACGTCTCAGCAACACCTTCTGTCGCTTGTACTACCGAACACCTTAAAACTACTAACCTATACCATGTAGCAATAACGTTGAGCGTTACCAGTTATTGGAAAGGCGATTCAAATAGGATAGGATTCTCGAATATGACTTCACGCGAGTTAAAATGCTAACGTTCAAAGGCCTTAGCGGGCCGTCTGCCATGTTGGTACGGTAGGTGTGAATGCGGTGGGTCTTCAGCTGTTTCACATCACTGATAATGAGATGCTCCCCCCCCCCGACCTTGGCAGTCGCTCTGGGTCTGAAGTTGATCAATGACACTCTCCCTTTGACCCTTATCTGGTGTGGGCCTTTGCATATAGCTGTACATCTGGAACAGAGATCAGGGCTCTTCACCGAGGTTTGGATGAGAATGTGACCAGACTGTGTTGCTCGATGTGTTACTGCCAAGCCACCAAAGTTGCTCACTTCCTCCAGAAGTTTCCACTATGGGAAAACAACCTCTGAAGTTTGACACGTCATGGTCTGTTGATGGATGAGCTATGAGGAAAGAAATGGGAGAAAATATCCTATTTGTGTTTTTCACCTCATTTTTGCGTATGTTCCCAAACATTCAAAATATGCAAACGGTTAAGGTTTTTTTTATTATTAGAAGCGTCAGGGTGAAGATGATAGCTCCAATTTTGTGCCGCACATAACACAAATGTGTAAACATGCACATCTAAATTAGGAAGCCTCGAAACACCTTTTCCCTGCCTCTTTTTGAACTAGTGAGGTAAAAAAGCGCTGTGGATCTGCCTACAGTTTTAGATTACATGAACCACTGAAATGTTACTTGTAGGGAATTGGGTTGTTGGACCAAATGATAGGAATGGGATACAGCGATGAAAAATAAATAAAGAGAAACCCATGTAAACAAGAGCAGAGCAAAACAGGGTGTAATACATCAAGCAGCCGACACTCACAGCATCAGACATCAATATATAGTATGAGTGAAAGAAGGCATTGACAGAAATATTTATAACACATGTGCAGACTGCATGTCGTCATTTCTTTAAAAAGGCACATTTAAAGACGATCGCTATCTCTTTCCATTAACATTTCTGTTCACATTCAGAATTAGCCAGAAGCTTCCCTTTTCATTCTCAAAGGCGGTTGAATGATTACATCTGCTGTTTCTGGATTTCACAGTTATACTTGCTGGTCTGGGATCAGATGCTAACGGGATCTTTCTCTTGCTCGTTTACCTTTTGTCCTGTTGAATGACGGAAAAACACTATGGTGGGTGGACAGCCCACTCTCATTGTAGAGGTATTCTGTCTTTATAAAGATATTACATCTTCGGGGCGTCCGGGTGGCATGGCGGTCTATTTCATTGCCTACCAACATGGGGATCACCGGTTTGAATCCCTGTGTTGCCTCCGACTTGATCAGGTATCCCTACAGACACAATTGGCCGTGTCTTTGGGTGGGAAGCTGGATGTGGGCGTGTGTCCTGGTGGCTGCACTGGCGCCTCCTCTGGTCGGTTGGGGCGCCTGTTCGGGGGTAGGGGGAACGGGGGGGGGGGAATAGCATGATCCTGCCATGCACTATGTCCCACTGGCCAAACTCCTCACTGTCAGGTGAAAAGAAGTGGCTGGCGACTCCACATGTATCGGAGGAGGCATGTGGTAGTCTGCAGCCCTCCCCAGCTCGGCAGAGGGGGTGACAGCGACCGGGACGGCTCCCAAGAGTGGGGTATTAGCCAGATGCAATTAGGGAGAAAAAGGGGGGGAGGGGAAGTCCAAATAAATAAAAAGACAGCTTCAATTTCAATGTGAGGTGTCAGAAAACAACCAACATTATTTCAAGAAATATTGTTGAGTCTTTAAATCCTCCATCCTCCTCGGCCCCTTCCCTCCATTCCCAAGATCAGTCCTTGGATTTTCAGGTGAAAGAACGGTTCGAGTGACATAGCGGCAGCATTTTTTGTTAAGTCTTCTCAGTGCTGCTCTGAGGTGGTTTTCAGTCCCATGGGCAGAATAATGACAATCGATTCTCTGTTCATCAGCAAAGCCTTCATTTGGAACAACTCTGCCAGGTCCACAGTAACGTAAAAGTTAATATTTCATGCCAGTTATATTCTCTGCCTCTTCAAATGAAGTAGCAAACGTTTCTTGAGTACAGTTCACACGGCGTAACAGCTTCATTCGGTAGACATTTGTTGGCAATGATCGGAGCCCATTTCTTGACAAATGAAATATGCAACGCAAGGAGCAAATTGATTGACCATGTCAACAGTTTTCCTTTTGCTTCAGGTTTCGGCCTTAGAAAGTCTCACGGTGTGCCCTGAGGAAGCAGATGCAGCAGAATACTTAGCTTCCTTCTCTAAATAATGTACACTGATCAGCCAAAACATTAAAACCACTGACAGGTAAGTGAATGTTGATTGTCTCGTTACACTGGCACCAGTGGTGGGATATATGAGGCAGCAAGTGAACAGTCACTTCTTGAAGTTGATGTGTTGGAAGCAGGAAAAATGGGGAAGCGTAAGGGTCTGAGCGACTTTGACAATGGCCAAATTGTGATGGCTAGACGACTGGGTCAGAGCATTTCCAAAACGACAGGTCTTGTGAGGTGTTCCCGGTATGCAGTGGTCAGTACCTACCAAAAGTGGTCCAAGGAAGGACAACTGATGAACCGGTGACAGGTTCAAGGGCACCCAAGGCTCCTTGATGGACATGGGGAGCGAAGGCTAGCGTGTCTGGTTCGATCCCACAGAAGAGCTACTGTAGCTCAAAATGCTGTAAAAGTTAATGCCGGCTATGACAGGTGTGGGAACACACAGTGCATCATGGCTTGCTGTGTATGGGGCTATGTAGCTGCAGACCGGTCAGTGCCCATGATGATAATAACAATAATAATAATAATAATAATAAACTTTATATAGCGCCTTTCAAAACAAGGTTACAATGTGCTTTAGAGAACAAGATAAAATAATACACACAGTCAAGATAAAAATCACGAGAACATAGTTAAAACATTGAACACTGAACCCAATAAAACAGTGAATGATAAAAACAAGTGAGATAAAAGTGATAAAAGTGGAATATGGAATTGGCCAACTACAGATTTACTCTAAAAAGCCTTCCTGTAAAAGTCAGTTTTGAGAAGTGATTTTCATTTCCTCGGGGAGTTCCACAGCGGTGGAGCTGAGGACCCCTGTCCATCACCGAAAGCACCTACAATGGGCAAGTGAGCATCAGAACTGGACCACGGAGCGATGGAAGAAGGTGGCCTGGTCTGATGAATCATGTTTTGTTTTACATCACGTGGACGGCCGGGTGCATGTGCATCGTTTACCTGGGTAAGAGATGGCACCAGGATGCACTATGAGAAGAAGGCAAGTCCGCAGAGGCAGTGTGATGCTCTGGGCAATGTTCTGCAGGGAAGCCTTAGGTCCGGTCATTCATGTGGATGTAACTTTGACACGTACCACCTACCTAAACATTGTTGCAGACCAGTTACACCCCTTCATGGCAACGGTAGTCCCTGATGGCGGTGGCCTCTTTCAGCAGGATAATGCGCCCTGCCACACGGCACACATTGTTCAGGAATGGTTTGAGGAACATGATGAAGTGTTCAAGGTGTTGCCTTGGCCTCCAAATTCCCCCCATCTCAATCTGATCGAGCATCTGTGGGATGTACTAGAAAAACAAGTCCGATCCATGGAGGCCCCACCTCGCAACTTACAGGACTTAAAGGATTTGCCGCTAATGTATTGGTGCCAGATACCAGAGGACACCTTCAGAGGTCTTGTGGAGTCCATGCCTTGACGGGTCAGAGCTGTTTTGGCGGCACGAGGGGGGCCTAAACAATATTAGGCAGGTGGTTTTAATGTTTTGGTTGATCGATGTATGTTAATCAGGCATATAGGTCCAAGCTCGGCAGAGGGGCGAAGTGTTGCCTCTACAGTGTCTATGTTCCCTCAACCCTATTTCATTGAACTTACCTCAACTTAACCTAAGCTTTCTTAACCTGACTTAATCTCAACTTTTATATAACCCTGACCTTAACCCAACGCTGACCTCAACCTAACTTTAACCGATAGCTAATGTATTTGGTAGCTAACCTACAGGGCTGAGGGAACATGGTGCCGACCCCTGCCATCATCGCCTGTGACTGTATTCCATCCCCGTGAGCAAAAAATGAGTAATAAACATCGATAATTAGCTCACTTGATTCAACAGCGCCTGCCATCACTGGTCTGATTCTGCATTCAATGCCCATTGGCCAAATAAAGCGTGAGTCTGAGCTGAATTTTCCAAACTTGTCTGTGTTCTGTTTGCGTAATAAAATACAGTTTGTTTGCCTCGCCTTGTTAAAGCCCAAATAAAAACGTGATTATTTTCTGCTTGGGAAAATAAAGGTGGTCGTTGCGTAGGGAATTGGATCTGGGTACTTGCAATAAAACAGAATAGTGCACGTGATTATGCATTTATGTGAGTGCAGCGCGGCGTTATTGCTGTTTGCACACATTGTGTGTTCGGCTGATAAAACTCTGCAGGCGCCACGCTCTCTGTATCGGGTCGTATGTGTGGGTGCAGGCGTGTGTTTCGGGGGGTTTCCTGACACGGAGCTGCATTACTCATTATGTGTTTGTGTAAGTTGTGTATTGCCTTCTAAAGTAAACATTTCAGAGAACCGGTTTTCCACGATACTCGAGTTTCACTACCTACTGTCTCCTTGAGGTTGAATAATATCCAAAATTTCAATTAGGGGCTCATGCTAAACCCCCAGCAGGATGCCTAGTTGGAGCTGTGGTATTGCAGTGCCATGATCGTTCAGCCAGATGTGTGTTCACCAAATGCATGTTACTTCATGGGTTTTAATTCTAGCTTATACTGCAGATTTGTGTTTTTCTCCAGCTACTTCTGTGCTCGTCTGTTCCGAGAGAGAGAGAGAGAGAGAGAGAGAGAGAGAAAGACCAAGGATGAGAGAGGGGGGAGGGGCAAAAATAAATAAAGTTGCATAGGATTTAGTTTTCAATATTTAAAGAAATATACTGATGGGCGTCCGGATGGCGTGGCGGGCCTTCCGTTGCCTACAAACACGGGGACCGCCGGGTCAAATCCCCGTGTTACCTCCGGCTTGGTCAGGCGCTAAGTCAATTTTGTTTGTATAGCCCAATATCACAAATTACAATTACAAATTTGCCTCAAGGGGCTTTACAGCAACACAACTTCCCTACAGACACAATTGGCTGAGTCTGCGGGTGGGAAGCCAGATGTGGGTATGTGTCTTGGTCGCTGCACTAGCGCCTCCTCTGGTCGGTTGGGGCGCCTGCTCAGGGGGAGGAGGAACTGGGGGGGAATAGCGTGATCCTCCCACGCGCTACGTCCCCCTGGTGAAACTCCTCACTGTCAGGTGAAAAGAAGCGGCTGGCGACTCCACATGTATCGGAGGAGGCATGTGGTAGTCTGCAGCCCTCCCTGGATCAGCAGAGGGGGGACAGCGACCGGGACGGCTCGGAAGAGTGGGGTAATTGGCCATATTCAACCGGGGGGAATCCCCCCCTACCACCCACCCCCCCAAAAAAGAAAAACAAAATTATACTGATGATTATCCTTGTACAAATTGTGAGATTCATATCTTGGTTGGTTAGCTGGTTCCTGTGAGGTTTTGCCTCTGCTCCCAAGCGTTGCCCTCCATGCTCAGCAGCAAAGCTGGCTGTCATTGCTTTAAATTATGCATGTCAGTATGAAACCCCGTTGACCAGTTTTGCAAGGACTGAACAGTGTGTAGTTAGTATATACTGTTTCCCTCTGCTGGTTTCTCAGTGTAACATCGAATATTCATGTCACACAGTATTCATGAGAGCGCGTCAATCCATTAATCTCCCGCCATAAGCTTTAAAGAGTCATTACGGCTAATTATGGACGATTAGAAAGAGCAAAGAAATGATCTTACGCTGCATTTCTAACCAGGCACGTCACAGAATGAACTCCAGATCCACTGTAATTATTCAGACAGTAAAAACACTATACTTGAGAAAGGGAAAATTTTTTTTCTTTTCTTTCACATTCATCGCAAAAGCAAAGTAAATCAAAGGGAGGAACAGTAAAATTAAGCGAATCAAGGCAGGACGAATAAAGACCCCTCGCGCAGTGAACACGGTGAAAACACATAAAATGAAGCGATTACAACGCTGCTGTAAAAAAAATATAACATTTGTCTTCGTGTCACAGTGCGTTCAAGCAGTCGGTGGCTCATTTGGTGTGGAGCTAATTGGAAAAGCAAGGGGGCCCACCTGTGTGCCGGGGGGGCGCCTCACCGCATAATGGAGCATCCACATGTTCTACTAATTTGCTTTTATTGCCCTACCCAAATAGGCTTGCATTGTATTGCTGGACGAAAAACAATAACCACTAAAAAGAAACGCAGGGCCACAGCAGAATCAACACAATCACCCTTTTTTTTTTTATACCTCCTTTCATTTACTCTCTCTCTCGTTCCCTCCGTCTTGGCCACATCAGACATTTTTTTCCAATTAGACTCACAGGGTAAAGTGGCCTGATATATATTCATAGCTGGTATGAATGACAGTGGAGTGATGATAATGATCACAATATGAGCTAGGGGAAGCAATTACAGCCACCGCAGCCATAAATAGTAATTGCTGAAATCTCTATTATTGAAAAAAAAAGAGTTGGGGGAAGGGGGGGCTACCAAAAAAAAAACAACAACAAAGCACTGTGCATTACAGCCCACATTCATTGAGGGGGTGGGGGTGGTAGTAACGACCAGCTACAAAACCAGCTACATGATTTAAAAATTTTTTTTTTTTAATGAAAGAGTGTTTGCCAACTTTTCCCGAGCAAGCCATTCAATTAGCTCTTCAAATGAGCGGCCATGCAGATGCGCTATTGACTCTCTGCTCGGTGATCAGTCTTTAAGTGGCTCCATCTGAAATTGACGTTCTCCCCACAAACTTGCAATGGTTGGCGAGTGGTAACGCTGCACCGAGTCAATTACACACTTTAAATGAGTAACCTCTGCATGCCGAGGGGTAACACGCGGGGTTCGTTCGACGCTCCGTAGTGTAACGCGCATGGATAAGAAGACACGCTGGCCGCTGGCTCGCGGGTCTGACCCTTTAGTCGAGCGGTTAGCGATGTCTCCTGCGGTGCGGGCGATGCGGGTTCGCTTCCCGGCCGCGGTAGTTCCCGTGGTTGCGTTGTCCCCCGAATTCGCTACGTTGGTGTCAGAAGTGGGACGGAGCGACCGGAAGCGCATGAGGCGTGAAGGAGCTGATATGCTTAAGCGCGGGGACGCGCTTCCTGAAGGAGGAGGGGGGTAGTGTAGCGTGCATGGATAAAGAGACACGCTGGCCACTGGGTCGTGGATCTGACGCTTTAGTCGAGCGGTTAGCGATGTCGCCTGCGGTGCGGGCGTACACGGGTTCGCTTCCCGGCCGCGGCAATTCCTGTGGTTGCGTTGCCCCCGAATTCGCTACCGTATTTTATACTTAATATGTGTGTGTGTGTGTGTGTGTGTGTGTGTGTGTGTGTGTGTGTGTGTGTGCGTGTGAGGTTATCCCCTCCAGTGTGTTTGGTGCATTGATGACTGCTGCTGCTGCTGCTGCTGCAGTGTGCGTTGCAAAGACAGGGCGTGTGGAGTTGAGGGGGGGAGGGGAGGGGGGGTGATTTATAGTGCTTCTGCAGGGTATAACTCTTCAAATGAATCTGCTGCGCTGCCCGTGTGAATGCATCCTTCCGTAATGCCCTTGACAGAATGGAAAACACAGCCGCTGTTCCATGTCTGAAGACAGACATTTTGGGGCGTGACTTTTGTGTCGGAGAGCTTATAAATTACCCCTTAACGAGTCGTGTCCCGTGGAAGGCATGTCATTCACATAGCTGATCCTTACGTCGCCGAGGGTGTTTGTCATTGAGTAAGGACACCGGGGGGAAAATCGGCTAAAGCCCCAATTTCTGCTCCAAACGTCGGCTAGCGGACAAAAACAAAGTGTCTCGCATTTGCGCTTGTCGCAATGTCGCCGGCTGTCTCCCGGTAATCTATGGAAACGTTCCGCGTCGCGCGCTGTGTCGTAAACAGTGGCGAGCGTGCTCTTTATGAACGAGCGCGCGTGATGCAAACGGCGCTCTCGAGCCAAACCACGGCGACGCTCGAACGCCTCGTCCCTTCGATCCAACCGTCCAATCACAGCCATGCGACATAACGCGCGCGAGTCTGCGACATAGAAAGTGCGTCGTGTACAGCAGGGGTCCCCAATTACTGTTCATAGCGGGCCAATTTTAGGGCCACTTTTAAAACCACGGGCCACTCAACCTCCAGCAGCATGTTTGTTCGTTAGTTTGTTTCGGTGTCGATACGTTGCAGGTATTATAATTTAAACAGAGGTTTTTCATCTATTTTTCGAGTATATTACTAGTCTTACTTTTACTAAGAAATTAAAAAAAAATTTTTTGGAGGGAAATAAAAAAATTCTTCCTTCTGGCATTTCTCCCAAAATTCTCGCGGACCATAAATCAACCCGTCACGGGCCGGACGTGGGCGCGCGGGCCGCCTATTGGGGACCCCTGGTGTACATGACGGCCCGGGAGACTCTCGTGACGTCAAAATTGTCGAGAGACATCGGTCTGCTAGCCCACATTTGGAGTATAAATTGGGGCTTAAGAATTAAGTACTGTGCTGATTCAGAGCACGGGGGGGGGGGCACGGCGGTGTCACAGTGTGGCGAAACACGCGCTTCACCGAGGGGCGGAACCAACTCCAAGAAACTGCAAAACAACGAGGCGCGAGGACGCTAATTAGCTCTCTTATGAGCGACGCTAAGCTATACAGGGGGGACCCATTCACTTTCAGCGCTCCCACAAGCCACGTCGCTGGCTGCTCCCAGTAACCAGGGAGCGAGAGAGAGAGAGGGGGGGGGGAGAAAACCTGCTGACCAGGTGATTTTATTTGCCTTAATTAACGACCAATTTAATATCTTCATAATCTAAATGGAGTCAGGCGCTCTATTCTGTATTTCTATTACTGCTGCCCTGAGCCTTGCAGCTGTGTGTTATCAGCCGCACGGAGAGCAGCTTCCCCAGATAACAGCTTGACCACAGCCCTGTGTGTGTCTGTGTGTGTGTGTGTGTGGTGCGCGCGCGCGCGTGCTTATGCATGGTGACTGTGTGTCTGTGTCTGCGTGTGTGTGCGTGCATATGCATGGTGACTGTGTGTGTGTGTGTGTGTGTGTGTGTGTGTGTGTGTGTGTGTGTGTGTGTGTGTGTGTGTGTGCGTGCATATGCATGGTGACTGTGTGTGTGTGTGTGTGGTGTGTATGCGTGCATATGCATGGTGACTGTGTGTGTGCGCGTCGGCGTCGTGTGTGTGTGTGTTTGTGCTTGCATGTGCACGTGTGAGTGTGTGCGCGTGCACACACACAATAGTTGTCTAAAAAGGAAGCAACCGATAAAGCAGCGGGCCAAACTAATTAGGCAGTTCTAGAACCAGTGTGTGCTAGCCTTCCGTTTCCATGAAACTTTCTAATGAGTGCGGGTCCAGCCCGCTCTGGAACTGGCTGCTTTTCATGCCATAAATGAGACTTCCAGACCATACCGTGTCTGTGTTTTGTGCACGTGTATGTCCTTATATGTATGTTTGGGTGTGTGTGTGTGTGTATATATGTTTGTTTTCTGGGTCATTTGGCTGTTTCAGTGTTTCTGTGTGTGGTGTGTGTGTGTGTGTGTGTGTGTGTGTGTTCCTTGTCTACTTCGGGTTTATGACGCTTTAATGCAGGCTGGACTGTTTCATTACTCTGTCTTTATGTCCGGACCCCTTACATACTAGTGCAGCACACACACACACACACACACACACACACACACACACACACACACACACACACACACACACACACACACACACACACACACACACACACACACACACACACACCTTCACTGGATACGACACTCCATGAATCAGCAGTACGTCTAATTTCTAAGCACATTAAAGGGAGGATGGCCGCTTAAGTCTCCAAATGAAAGGCCTAATGTCCTGCTATCGATTTCCCCTACTTTAAATTTGTGGCTTATTTATGGCCGTGTCTCCCCTTTTTGTGAGGGAGAGAGAACTAACAAGAGAGACACACGCTGGAGAGGACGCGACAGGCAGGCAAACGGGGGGGGGGGGGACGGGCAGATTCACGCGAGATAGACGGACGATAAAGAAGACAAACAGCCGCGGGGGACACAGACAAACAAGGAGAGAGGGGGGGGGGGGAGTGACGTCTCAATCCGGTCCCTTAATAACATACGCCAACTTCCCCTAACACACTCCCGAACAGCAGGGGCCCCCACCCCACCCCCCCTCCATTAAAGCTTCTGGGGCAAACAACTGTAGGCAAGGTGCCCAGGCTCCTCGTGGTCGTTTATGATAAAGGTTTACAATACCTCATATCTTGAACTAATAAAGCAGTTATAACGGTGCGTTTCTCTGGCTTTATAAGCACACAGTATCAGCTATCTGTGAATTGTTTTTGTTTTTTTTCCTCCACCTTTTTGGTCAATTATCCCGGTCGCTGCTCCACCCCTTTCTGCCGATCCGGCATCCGGGGAGGGCTGCAGACTACCACACGCCTCCTCCGCTGATACATGTGGAGTCGCCAGCCGCTTCTTTTCACTTGACACTGAGGAGTTTCACCAGGGGGACGTAGCGCGTGGGGAGGATCATGCTACCCCCCCCCCAGTTCCCCCGAGCGACCAGAGGAGGCGGCTAGTTCATTGACCAGGGCACATACCCACATCCGGCTTCCCACCCGCAGACACGGCCAATTGTGTCTGTAGGGACGCCTGACCAAGCCGGAGGTAACATGGGGATTCGAACCGGCGATCCTCGTGTTGGTAGGCAACGGAATAGACCGCCACGCCACCCGGACGCCCTGATGAATCTTTATCCATATGCATCCTGCCCATGCTAGGGCGGCATGTTCCAGAGGTAGAGCGGGGTTGTTTAGTCATCGGAAGGTTGCTGGTTCGAGCCCCAGCTCCTCCAGAGAGTGTGTCGAAGTGTCCTTGAGCAAGACACCGAACCCTTAACTGCTCCTGATGAGCAGGTTGGCGGAATAGTCCTGTATGGATGGACCCTGCTGCGTCGGTACTTCTGTGTCATCCTATTTAAGTATTTTCTTTTCTCCCTTTGTCCAAGCAAGGTAGGCTCAGCATTCCTCCTCGTTGCCTTGCTTTATACTCATCTGGTACAACCACAACCTTGATCCGCTGACAACTCTACAGCCCCCCCCCTGGAGTTGTCAGAGGGATCGATGCCTTGCTCAAAGGCACCTTATAGCAGCCGCTGAAGGAAGGGGAAGTGATACTCGTTCGTTGTACCTCTACATATTTCCCCAGCCTGTTTAGGGAGCCGTGCCATCTGCCATGTGGCCAGTCACCTCCTCCAGATCCAGATCCAGATCCAGATCCAGATCCAGATCCAGATCCAGATCCAGATCCAGAGAGACTTCCCAGTAGATTTCCTTCATGGTGCGCTGCAACGCGGCTGTAGCGAGCCGCGATGTCTTGGCCCAAGGTGAGTGGCGTGATATTCCGGACTCGCGACCTTTCTTACGGCGCGCGCGCGCAGTATGGGCTGCACAGACGTCACGTGGCAATGCAGACATGTGAGGCTGAAAATGAGCCGATCTCGCTGCATCTAAATAACACTGCACCTGCCGTAGAGACGGAAAACAAGATTGCGGTCGTGTTTGGAGACTGCCAGTACAAGTGTGTGCCTCACATGTATGTTTCCGAGCCCGTGTCCTCGTCCGTTTTCTTGCACGCGTCGGGCGGGTGATGGAAGTGGGTGCAAAACTTGCCTACGACAACGTTTAGCGCAAGTTTGCACGACCCCCCCACCCCCCTGAAAGCTCGCGCGAGGTGATACAATATTTGGACAGCCCAGTCCAATTTAGCCCGTCATATCTCCATCTGTCTCGCTCCGTATTTATTTCGAATGGGGATTGAAAACCGAGATAGGCCAGCTGTATGTATTTAGAAGTGCGGCAGAGCAAGGCAATCTGGGTGCCCCCCCCGCCCCAAGACTTTGCCCCCTGTTAGCGTGCCAATTTGTCTCCTCTATCCTTCACCTACAGAGTCAAACAGAGTATCTCCTGTCTCAGCCCACCGCCGGCCCGGTTAGCAGGTTGTTTTAAAATTAATTCATTACCTCGGCTCATATTATAGCGCTTTAGACTGGGGGGGGGGGTGAAAGAAAGCTAAAGCATATATACAGACCATCACTTTCCAGCGTAACACCTGGACACTCTTTGACGTGGGCTGTTGGCTTTAATTTGCGGCCCCGCGGCACAGACCGTGACAGCCGGTAGGTCTGTGAGAGTCTGCGCAGCCACCTCGTTGATGGCAGAGACGGGCGCCGTTCGTGTTTCAGCCTTATTTCCCGTGCATATTCTTAGTGGCCAATCGATCCCCTATTTTAATTCAAACACCCACCCTCGTACTGCGCGCGTTCGCCAACTGCGTCTCTCCGGCCGGCGGTCTCGAAGGAGACCCCCTCCCCACTTTGGTTGACAAGGCGACTCCGGGCCGAACCACTGCTTTTTCCGACACACACACAGTGGTGCCCCCAAGGGGTGGGCCAGGGGTGGCCACGGCCACCGTGATACTATCCCTGCCGCCCCCCCAGCCACGAGTCGCATATGCAGAATATGCTTCTGATTATGCATAATAAGCTTCTATCTGATATTTTACATTAGGTGCTGTTCATTTGAATCAATAACGTACATTTTTCTTAACTCTCATATTGGCAGTTTTCAACTAGCCCATACAGTATACTGCAACAGCATCATAGAATTCCCGAAATTCAGTCATGGCTTTTGGTTTTGGTGTGCCACCACAAGATTTTCAGTGGCCCCATTTGGGCCCCCCCCCTATGAAAAATATCTGGGGGCGCCACTGCACACACAGAGACGCGTTCGCGTGACGAACACGAGCCGACTCCGCCCCTCCCTCCCGAAGACGGCGTCGCCAATGATCGCTGCTTCATCGAGTCCGGCCGTAGTCGGATCTGACGAGACCGGGGCGCGAATCCCCGGCCCCCAGCGGGCAACTGCATCGACGCAAAGCCGACGCTTAGACCGCTACGCCACCGCGGACGTCGACGACGTTTTTGATTGAAGTTTAGCCCAGACCGTTTACATCTAACACGAGGCTAGCGTGGGGAAAACGCTCGCCGGCGCTGTCCAGAATCTCGCATCATATACTTGATTATGGACCCGAACCGATGAGGGTTGTGTTTTAACAGCTGTTCTCATTTCAGCCTGATTGGGGGGGGGGCGGTATAGTCGCAATCGCTAATCATCCCCCAATTTGTATCGCGGAGCACGTCGCTATTAGAAAAAAATATTAGGGCTTAATCATTATTATTGCTGGTTTTCCACGTGCTCCGCATAAACACCAAAGCTCGGCGGCTCAGAATGATTACGGGGCTTTTCAGCGCAGGTGTCTGAGGCGCGTTTGCATAAATATGAACAGTATGACACGTTCTGCCTCGCCGGGAACACGCGGTGTCGGGGACAATATAGCGTGTGTACATGGTCCGCGCCGGAGAGACGTGTGCTAGCTAGCTAGCAGCAAAACTAAATAATGACAACACAAGACAAACAAATCCAGCCTGGCAACGCCGAGGCTGACACCCAAGGTCTTCCATCACTGCTCAGCTGCTGCCGCTCTGGCCTCCACATCTAAGCAGTTTGCCCTAAAGCCTCAGACCTTGTGCGTGTGTGTGTGTTTGAGAGAGAGAGAGGGGGGGGAGAGGAGGTGAGTGAGAGGACGCAAGAGTGAGTGTGTGTGTGTGAGAGAGAGAGAGAGAGGGTGAGATAGGGAGTAAGAGTGTGTGCGCGCACATGTGCGTGGGTGTGCGTGTGAGAGAGAGAGAGGGAGCAAGAGTGTGTGTGTGTGTGCAAGTGGGTGTGTGTGAGAGAGAGGAGGTGGGGGGCGCGAGTGTGTGAGCGTACGTGCGTGCATGTGTGCGTGTGAGAGAGAGAGAGAGGGAGCAAGAGTGTGTATGTGTGCATGCGTGGGTGTGTGTGTGTGTGAGAGAGAGAGAGAGAGAGAGAGAGGAGGGGGGCGCGAGTGTACTTGCGTGCATGTGTGCGTGTGTGTGTGGGTGGGGGTGGGGGTGTGAGAGAGAGAGAGAGGTGAGAGCGGGGGAGCAAGAGTGTGTGGGGTGTGTGTGTGTGTGAGAGAGAGAGAGAGAGAGAGAGAGAGAGAGAGAGAGAGAGAGAGAGAGAGAGAGAGAGAGAGAGAGAGAGAGGCGAGAGTGGGGGAGCAAGAGTGTGTGGGGTGTGTGTGGGGTGTGAGAGAGAGAGAGAGAGAGAGAGAGAGAGAGAGAGAGAGAGAGAGAGAGAGAGAGGAGGTGGGGGGGCGCGAGTGTACGTGCGTGCATGTGTGCGTGTGTGTGTGGGGGTGTGAGTGAGAGACAGACAGAGAGAGAGAGAGAGAGAGAGAGAGAGAGAGAGGCGAGAGCGGGGGAGCAAGAGTGTGTGGGGTGTGTGTGGGGTGTGTGTGGGGTGAGAGAGAGAGAGAGAGAGAGAGAGAGAGAGAGAGAGAGAGAGAGAGAGAGAGAGAGAGAGGCGAGAGCGGGGGAGCAAGAGTGTGTGGGGTGTGTGTGTGTGTGTGTGTGTGTGAGAGAGAGAGAGAGAGCGGGGGAGCAAGCGTGTGTGGGGCGTGTGTGTGTGTGTGTGGGAGTGAAAGCAGGCTGCCGCGCCATTTTCAGGGCCTGTGACATTTCCGCTGAGTGCTGGTCACCCACGGCTGCACTGGTGACGCGCACGTGACAGAAATGCTGACCCCCGTCGGTCAATCCTACAGCCACACTGCTGACCCCTCGGTTTCTGCGCAAATTCGGGAGCCGCGCCCTCAGCAGTCAGACGTGCTTTGCGGGTCATTACCCTCATCACGTGTGTCGAGCCAGCATGCCAGGCAGGAAACGCGCGTAGATTACGCGGTGGTCTACCTCCGGGCAAGCTCGGACGCTCCCGACGCTGTACTTGAATTCCCGAATCGTGTCATTCGAAGGGGTGTGTTGTCACGGATAGTGCGCCGCCGCGGCCGAGAGTCTCCGTGGAAAGCCGGCCAATTCATCTAGAGCCACTCCGCGCTGAATATTCATCACTGAATGTTCCCAGTATCAAGCTGGCACCCAGTCCCGACAGATGATGGATGAAGCGCCACCTGGGCTATCTCGCTTGCTGCTGCTGCTCTCTCTCTCTCTCCCCCCTCTCTCTCTCGCCCTCCCCTCTCTCTGTCTCGCCCAGATATGTGCAACTCACATGATTTATATTTGCAACGCTTCTTCCTATTGATCCACTTTCCAGCCCTCCTTCCTTCCTTCCTTCCTTCCTTCCTTCCTTCCTTCCTTCCTTTGTTCTGCCTCCGGGTCCCTCGCTCACCTGTTGTTTTCCTTATACGTCGTGCGCCTCGATCCCCGACGTCATCACAGAGGGGTTCACGTAATCGTCTTCTTACATTTATTTCTGATTTTCCTCCCAATTTAGGGGCCAATCGATCCCCTATTTTAGTTCAAACACCCACCCCCGTACTGCACGCGTTCGCCAACTGCATCTCTCCCGCCGGCAGTCTCGAAAGAGTCGCCTCCCCACTTCCGTGTCAAGGCGGATCCAGGCCGAACCACCGCTTTCCCCGACACACCCAGAGACACCTTCATACAGTGGCGCCCCCAAGGGGGGACCACGGCCACCCTGATACTATCCCTACCCCCCCAGCCACGAGTCGCATATGTATAATATGCTTCTATCTGATATCTTACATTAGGTGCTGTTCATTTAAATCAATAATGTATATTTTTCTTAGCTCTCATATTGACAGTTTTCAACTAGCCTATACAGTACACCACAACAGCATCATAGAATTCCCGAAATTCAGTCATGGCTTTTGGTTTTGGTGTGCCACCCCCAAGATTTTCAGTGGCCCCATTTGCCCCCCCCTCCTATGAAACATGTCTGGGGGCGCCACTGCATTCATATAGACGAACACAAGCCGACTCCGCCCCCCCTCCCGACGACAGCGCTGACAATGATCGCTGCTTCATCGAGTCCGGCCATAGTGGGATCTGACGAGACCGGGGCGCGAACCCCCGGCCCCCAGCTAGCAACTGCGTCGACACAAAGCCGACGCTCAGACCGCTACGCCACCGCGGACCCCACGTAATCTCAACAGGCACGTGACACCTGTCGTTTGCCGGTGATGAAGTCGCGCGGCGCTTCTCGAGCGCGTCGCGTTTGAGGTGCGTCTGAGTCGTCTGCGGCCTTTTAACTGTAGCATCTCAGAAATGAAATTCATCTTCTGCCGTTGGCATTCGATTAACAGGTCTTATTTAAAGAACGCTTATCTCCCGAAACAGATGCAAAAAAAATAAAAAATAAAAAATACATCCGAGTAAAAATGTAATCACGAAACTTCTTTTGAGAGATGAGATATACAGTAATCAAGAGGTGGGGGAAAGTTTTTGGTGACGGCGCTCTTTTGTTTTCCCTTTATCTCAGCCTGCCGGCCAGCCATCGGTCCCGCAGACGTTATGGACACCAGATCCTCCACGCCTCCCTACATTCCTCCGCCAACCTGATTATTTTCTGAGCTTTGATAAGTGACTGGCGAGTTTAAAAGAGGTAGAAAAAAAGGCAAAAGAATAAAGGGAAAAATGAAACCCAGTGTCTTTTATGACTTTGACCTTTCGCAGAGCCGACCGCATGCTTTATAATCCCCCTTTCCGACTCAGGACTCATTAGGAAGGGTTCGCTCTGACATGTGGAATTCTTCACGCGAACGCGCGCGCGTGCACATTCCGGGCTCTATGGCGGTTATGAGTTTGGCTCGGCGAGCAGGAATGACATCATGAGGCAGGCGGCGGTAAACACCCTTGATTGGTGGACGGCTCGGGCTGCCAAGAAAGTGGGTGTCACTGTTGGTGGTCTGCAGTGCCTCGCTAGAGTCCTGCCCAAGGGCAACTCAACTAAATAAGTACAGCCCTCTCTCTGCCGAGGTCGAACCGGCATGTGTTGAACTGGCGGGGCTGATTAAGGCATTTGGGCCTGCTGTGTTTGTTTGAACAGAGGCGGCTCACATCCCAAATCCCTTTTTTACATGACAACCTTGTCTTGTGGACTTGGATGGGTAGCATAAATATACAGTCTAGTGATGTTTGGTTTGCAAAGTGAAACACCCATTTTGGGCAGCAAACGACACTATGTCAACTTCATTTGTGCGCGCGTGCGTGTGCGTGTGTGTGTGTGCGCGCGCGCGCGAGTGTGCATGCATGCATGCGTGTGCATGTGATGGCACGCCATATTGGTGTAATTTTTTTTCTTCTGAATTTCCCCCCCAATTGTACTTGGCCAATTGCCCCACTCTTCCGAGCCATCCCGGTCGCTGCTCCACCCCCTCTGCCGATCTGGGGAGGGCTGCAGGCTACCACGTGCCTCCTGCGATACATGTGGAGTCGCCAGCCGCTTCTTTTCACCTGACAGTGAGGAGAGGAGTTTCGCCACGGTGATGTAGCACGTGGAGGGATCACGCTAATCCCCTCCCTCCCCGCCCCGAACAGGTGCCCCAACCGCCCAGAGGAGGCGCTAGTGCAGCGACCAGGACACATGCCCATATCCGGCTTCCCACCCGCAGACAGGGCCAATCGTGTCTGTAGGGACGCCCGACCAAGCCGGAGGTAACATGGATATTTGAACTGGCAGTCCCCGTGTGGGTAGGCAACAGAATAGACCGCCACGCCACCTGCACGCCCCATATTGGTGCAACTGAGGGAATTGAACAACCAGTCTTTAAGCCACACTTTTCTATTTCATCCTTTTGTGTTACAGGGTGAAATATAATTGTATTGTCGATGGCTTGCACCACAGCAGCTTAGAACTGTGGACCGAAGCCGAACAGAGTGCTCAACTCACAATAGTAAGGGAGCGAGAGAGGAAGGCAGAAAGAGAGGGAGAGAGATGGAAGGAGAGAGGGTGTACAGTTCAAGTGCGGTTGCAGAATATGTGACAACGAGAAAAAAATGTCCTCCCCTGAAGTGGAACCCATCTTGTTTCGACGAGATCTATGAGGCCTTTGGGGAGAATCTAATGTCGGCTACTTCACCGCAACGGCCGACCCTCCTGATATTAACTGTCTGTTGTTCAACACAGACACAACCTATCGCTTTATTTATCGTCTGAGAGGAAACATTTAGTGCACACACCTGCACATGTGGATGCGTCTGTCGTTGGTGTGTAAGGGTGCATATCAGTCTGACAATGCAGCTGGGGTGGTGTCTCGCGTACATGTGTGTGTGTGTATGTTTGCATGGGGCGTGCATGTGCATGTGATCCACATGTGTGTGATGAAGTGCTCCGTAGATGTAAGAGACACACGTGGCCTGGGATTAAATCAAGCTAATGTAGACTTATCCACACCGAGTGTGAATGGAGTTACAATAACACAGTCCTCCTTTTCGTGTCACACTTCCCCCCTGGCTGCCTCAGGATGAAGACACAAGGCCACAGATGCTTCAGTCTACACCACCATATTGCACACTGATAGATATTACTGCACTACATTGCAGTTCATTGTGCTACCAGCTATTCAAAGGCTAAAATATGCGGTGATGTTCTGCAGCGGTTTCTGTGCTGATTCAGAGCCGGAAAATGCGGAGCACTCTCAGTCGCTGAGAGGAATGACCCAGGCACTCGGGCAGAGCCGAAATCAGCCCAATCAATTACGCAGAGAAGCACAATAGCTGTGGTACCAAGGAACACAGGCCCAAATGGGCAGTGCAGCCTGCCTTTTATGTTTTCTAACACTGAAGATGAAGTAGTCTTTATTTTACTATAAGTGGGACACGAGGGGGGGGGCAGTGGATGTTCTTGTTTTGTAAAGCAATTACCACATGGGTCTGTTGGGTCATGGGGACATAAGGAAGGGATTCATACGTACTAAATGTAGTATGTACGGTATTTGACTAAGAAAAGCCTCCATTGTTCTCCAGGTGGGACCAAAGCGGATCAAGTGTTAGCCGTTTCTGACAAGATGGTCCACCTTTCTGTCTTTACAGCAAGGTCAGGGAAAACGTAATGATTCCCACATGAAGTAACAAATGAGGGTAACATTTTACACTGACATAAAATACTTGAAGACACTCAAAACTGAATAAAGCCATTGCTTGCATTGAAATGCTTCAAAAAATATGGTTGGAAGAGAATGGATATACTGTATACTGTAAGGATGTAGCAGATAGATAGATAGATAGATAGATAGATAGATAGATAGATAGATAGATAGATAGATAGATAGATAGATAGATAGATAGATAGATAGATAGATAGATAGATAGATAGATCGATAGATCGATAGATCGATGGGTCCAGTAGTTTACGATCCATCGATCGATCGATAGATCATTATATTAATTCATTGGCTTCTCTGAGATCATAAATGGCGTGTGAACTCAGAAATCCCATTCTAAAGCTAAGAAAATTGAGAGTACCCTCAGTAGAGTGCAGACCCCCACCAGGCGCATCGCCCCCCTTCTACGGTGCTCAGACTTAGGTGAAAAACCAGATGAGGAGTTTGCACTCAATTGCGGTCTAAAACAGCTTTTCAAAGGTTTTGAATCACCGCAACCATGAGAGGTCCTTGGCCATACAGTCATAACTGTGCACAAAAATTATTAGGCTGACAGATCCAGTAGTATGGGAGGATTGCAGTGGTGAGAAACACACACACACACACACACACAGAAAAACCAATGTTTTTCCTACCATTATAAGACTTTTGCACAGCGTTCAACTCAGTTGAAGGGGAAATATGAAAAAAAGGAAGTTTTTAACATGCAAATTACTGATCTACTAAATGATCCTATATACTGTGTTTTTAATTAGTCCAGATCTATTTATCGAACCATATAGACCTATGCACTGAAATCTAACGCGGTTTTAAACCCATTCATAAATACACAACTCAGGTAAGTTTAAATAATAATATCTTTTAATGTATTTTTATAGCAAAATCCAATTATCAATACAAAATATATGAATTAGTATACCTCTAATGTACCTTCAACTTATATGTCCAATTACCAGTACACAATAACAACTGTACTTTCAATAGGCCTCTATGAACACACACACACACACACACACACACACACACACACACCGGCAAAAAATAATAATAAATGAAACAAAAACCCCTCGTTACAGGCCTGAGTCGATGCTTGGGAGCGGTGAGACCGGTCACTTCACTCTATGAGCATAACAAGCGGTGGTACCTTACAAGTGGATCTGTAGCTGTAAGTCCCTTGGTCCCCATAGCAGGGCAGGATGCAGGAGAATGGTGCAGAATGGATGTTGAATGATGTCCATGTGCAAGAATGCCCATGCAGAGATATCCTACATAGCTAGAGGACCTATGAGCGATGCCCACGAAGCTCAGAGCGCTCCCTGGTTTCCTCTGTTTGGCGAAACTCTTTGCAATTTGTCTCCAGTCAAACTTCATCTCGTTGTGTTAGCTGTACTAGCTAAACAGTGGCTAACAGTGCATTCACATTGCTAATGAAAGACACTCGGCTAAGCTAGCCTACACATGAACAGCATGCAAACTTCGAGCTGAAACTTCTGCTGCTCAACATGTAGCGTGAATGTCCGGCTGTAGATTATCTCGATGACAATCAAAGAAACTCACAACCCTACTATGTTGTAAATCTCAAACTGTTGGCTCATTCACGACGGCTTGATCTGGTGAAAACTCCATACGTCCTTCTCTCTCATTAGACATGTACATTCTTCCATTTCCACCCCCCCCCCACATTCTTCCATCTTCCATCAGGAATCTTCTCCTCCCTCACGTCTCATCAACCAATGACAGACAAGCATCAAGGTATTTTTTTTCAGATACCACATGATTCTAATTTATTGCCACCATTAACTTCTTCACAATAAAAGCTTCCGTCTTATAACCATGAACTTCTGGAATGGCGAGGATGCAAGGAGTGGAGGTGACGAAGGCATATGAGTTTAAATACTTGGGGTCAACTGTCCAAAGGAACGGGGAGTGCAGTAGAGAGGTGAAGAAGAGAGTGCAGCCAGGGTGGAGTGGGTGGAGAAGTGTGTCAGGAGTGATTTGTGACAGAAGGGTACCATCAAGAGATAAAGGGAAGGTTTACAAGATGGTTGTGAGACCAGCTATGTTGTATGGTTTGGAGACAGTGGCACTGACGAAAAGACAGGAGGCGGAGGTGGAGGTGGCAGAGTTGAAGATGCTAAGATTTTCACTGGGAGTGACGAAGAAGGACAGGATTAGGAACGAGTATATTAGAGGGACTGCTCAGGTTGGATGGTTTGGAGACAAATCAAGAGAGGCAAGATTGAGATGGCTTGGACATGTGTGGAGGAGAGATGCTGGGTATATTGGGAGAAGGATGCTGAATATGGAGCTGCCAGGGAAGAGGAAAAGAGGAAGGCCGAAGAGGAGGTTTATGGATGTGGTGAGGGAGGCCACGCAGGTGGCTGGTGTGACAGAGGAAGATGCAGAAGACAGGAAGAAATAGAAAGGGATGATCCGCTGTGGCGACCCCTAACGGGAGCAGCCAAAATTAGTAGTAGAAGTAGTAGTCATAGTACCAGTAGTAGTGGTAGAAGTAGTAGTAGTAGTAGTAGTAATTCTAACATATATATTCCACAGCATCTTTTTAAACATGAACTTATATATGTTTAACCCTTGAAAATAGTCTCTTTTTAACTTATTTAAAGCAATAATGTATTTCAATATGATTATTTATAAACATGCATCATCTTTTTTAACTGGGTTATACAAAGTACTACAGCAACACCAGGAAAGGTACATTAGGAACCAGTTCTCTAAAATCTCTTACAATATTCTGTGAAACATACTGTCAAACAAGACGGTCTGTTTATGCCAAGACTGCCTAAAATAATATCTTCTGTCATTCCTTGACCAAGAAGAGAATATCCCTTTTTTTGGGCCAGGCTTACCTACCCCACATTTTCAAAGTAGTTCTGAGGTGTTTATCAGAAGTCTGTCTGGTTGTGTTGGGGTGTTATCCTTACATTTACATGGGCATGTAATTGAGAAACTTAGTAGTATGTTCATTCATTAGTCAGCCTTGCCTCCTGCATCCCTCTCCTCTTCTCTCTGCATTAAGTCTGACAGTAATGACTTGCCGGCCCTTCCCTCTTAACTGGCCTGATGAATGCTCGAGGCGAAGCCCACACTGGCTGCCCAGGTAAAATGGAAACACGCTGTTGCACTTTCTCTCCGTCTCTCTTCCCTCCATCTCTCTTTGCTCCCTTTCCGCCTTCCTCCTGCCTGTTTTTATTTAGTCAAGATTTCCAGTCGGTTTGCCGGGATGTTTATTTATAGCTTGCCAGTCTATGTCAAAGACGGTGAAGGAGAGCTAACTTTTCTCCTCACAGGTGTACCTGTCAGCAAAAGCATGGATACTTACAATTTGACTTATATTGCCACTGTCATCGGAAACATGTTTTGGTGGGGGGCGTTTAGGGATAGAGGCATTAGAGAACCAATGCAAGTGGTCCCTTCCTGCTGTTTATTGGCGGCACGGCGGCCCAGTGGTCAGCACTGTTGCCTCACAGCAAGAAGGTCCTGGTTTCGAACTCCAGGCCGTCCCAGGTCCTTTCTGTGTGGAGTTTGCATGCTCTCCCCGTGTCTGCGTGGGTTTCCTCCGGGTGCTCCGGTTTCCTCCCACCATCAAAAGGACATGCATGTTAGGGTTAATACTCCTGTCTGTGTCTCTGACCAAGGCAACGGAGAGAAGAAGTGCAGCTGCCCACTGCTGCTATACAATAGGATGGGTTAAATGCAGATACCAAATTCATTGTAAGACTATAATTCGTATTTACAGTACAATGACAAAATAAAGTGGCTTTCTTCTTTCTTCTTAAAGATTTGTAGAAGAAAAGCAAATTTATATACAGACTGGATATGTACGGAACAGCTTTGTGTTTTGAAGTCTAGTTTTCCAGCTTAGCCAAAGGTCTTATTCCATTTGCATGACACAAAACATGTAGCATATCTTCCCAGCCAAAAGTATGTGGCTTATTATTTCCATCTACGTTTGAAGTGCAGTGCATTCGTGTTATCAAACACATGTTGCAGATTCGTGGAACTTCGAGAATTCACGAAGGACTTAGCCTTTGTGGCTCTTTCCCCCTCACTCTATCCCAGAGGGTGGAAAAGATACACGAGTTCAGCTATGTGATTCCTGACTGGACTGCAGAGATAAGAGGCCCCAAATAAATCTCCACCCCTCCAAATGGGTTCCAGTGACAGTGGAAATAAAGAGGTTTTGGTTGGCCAGCCAGATGACTGACGTCTTGGTGCCATTCCCACCTCAGTGACCAGCAGATAAACCCAGGATTAGGGGGAGATAGACATATACACACACACTATTCGACTATTACACACACACACACACATGCACATGCACACTAATAGACATACCGTGCATGCTAACAGGTAGAAGAAGCACATAAATTTGAACAGGCAAGCACATACACACACATCTGACGACACACTCAAATACACATTCAGATGCAAGCACACACAGGTATGCAGACAAACAAAGCTAAGCCTTGAATGGCCCCCATTATGGGTCATATTCTAACTTATCTTTTTACAGTTCCTTCCCTCATCTCAATAATCAGATATTATAATTTAAGAAAAGAAATCCAGGGCTTTGGTGAGTGAGGAAAAAAAATGAAGAAAAAATAGAGAAATGGGAGGGGGGGAGCTGAAAGAGAGAGAGAGAGAGAGAGAGAGAGAGAGAGAGAGAGAGAGAGAGAGAGAGAGAGAGAGAGAGAGAGAGAGAGAGAGAGAGAGAGAGTGAGAGTGAGAGTGAGCGAGAGCGAGAGCGAGAGCGAGAGCAGGGATTTTATCAGGGATCAGAGATGTGTCTGAGCTTCGGACCTCTGTGCTCTGAACTCTTGGCGGCCTGACCTCAGATGATTTCAATCTTTTGCCGGTAGGAGGAACGACATCCAAAGGAGATTCCCTTGAGCGATAACGTCACCAGGTGACTTCATAAAGCCTACACCTGTTTCATATGTACACTGAAGGGAGGAATGTTACAGGTTAACCTATGCCTGATGTACGGCAGTGAAGCAATGCCGGCGCAGTTCTCGGGGCAGAGATTATTTCAGACAACTAGTCAAAACAAGCATTTTGTATTAAAATTCACAGTATGACATCGGTGTACCATCCCGGTGAACGAAAAGAGAAATCTCTAAGGGGTTAACGGCTACATTGAATGAATGTAGTTTTTGGACTCCTTTCACTTGAGTTGTGTCTGCCAAAAGGGGCCACATTTTATGGGCGAAGCATGGGGAAAAAATGGAATTAAACCCAACATGTATGATGCTGTATTTTGGTTTGTTCTTAAGAAATAATGTATAGTGGAGCACTGAGTGTATGGCACTGGAATTTAACATGAATCAATCAATCAATCAATCAACCACATAAACTTACCCCACAAGACAATTTTCTTTCTGCAGCAGATGCTCAGTTTTCCCTCTTAAGTTATAATGCATAATTCTGACATCAGACATATAGTTTTGCATCATATTGTCAGGGAATCATCGTATATAAAACGCAATTTCATAATTCCAGTTTTTCCTCCAGTATAAAGTAAAGTTGTAAGAGCTTTGAGGTAGCCGCGCTCGCATAGCTCCGCAGATGTAAGTACCGTGTACCCATAAGAGACACAATTATCCTTAACGTGGCTATGCTAATTAAATCACCAGCGCATACTGCTGAGCCAGCTGTTGCTTATATGGTGGCTTCCCCTATGGCTCCTCTAGCAGGGTCTGTTAAACCATAAGTCAACACCCAAAATGGGTTGTGGGTCTGTTTGCGTTCAGTCCCCACACGTGAAGAACGCTAGCATGTTTAAAGAGCCTTGGTCCCAAGGTGACTCTGAAAAAAAAGGAAAATAAAATAAAAAGCTTTAGGAATCCTTGGACAATAAGTCTGCATAAAGCCCTGTTCAGATATCTCTCGGAGGGATGGCTGTTTCAGTCCTCCATCTTCCGAGGCACTAGGCAGTAAGCGCTCGTCTAATCTAGCTGCAACGTTTCCCATTTTATGTCCAACCACATTCAATCTCTCAAATTGAGCTCTGCGTTTTGTAGATTGCACGTATTTATTTCGGGGCCCATGTTTGGCACATCATTCATAACGGGATGCCGTCTTTTGCTAAATGCTGGGCTTTATCTCAAATATGAATACGTACAAATAATATGTTTACAGGCCAAACTTGCCCGTTCTTTGAGAGCATGTGCCCGATTGACAGGCGAGGGCTCTTCCTTTCATGTCGGTTTGTTCAGCATTGGCGTTGGCTGCTGATAATCTTTGAGGATAATGCGGTTCGGTTATGTGATTACTGTACCCTGGAGGATGGCCCTTATCTTCAATGGCTCTGCAAAATTCCAGCTGTTTTTTAATTGGTTGCCAGGATGTGTAAACAACAAGTACCTCCCAACAGGGCTCTGTTGTGTGATGGAGAAGTAATGCGTGGCACGTGGCCAGCGACTCAGAGGGCCTGCCTGGGTCAATGCAAGCAAAGAGTTGCTGTTGCAGCTCTCCAAGTTTACTGTTATTATCATTCAGCCTACCTTTTTTTTTCTTTTTGTCTCCCAATTGTATTTGGCCAATTACCCCACTCTTCCGAGCCATCCGGGTTGCTGCTCCACCCCCTCTGCCGATCCGGGGAGGGCTGCAGACTACCACGTGACTCCTCCGATACATGAGGAGTCGCCAGGTGCCTCTTTTCACTTGACAGTGAGGAGTCTTGCCAGGGGGACGTAGTGCATGGCAGGGTCACACTATTACCCCCCCCAGTTCCCCCTCCCCCCTGAACAGGCGCCCCGAATGACCAGAGGAGGCGCTATTGCAGTAACCAGGACCCACACCCACATCCGGCTTTGTGTCTGTAGGGACGCCCGACCAAGCCGGAGGTAACATGGGGATTCGAACCAGCGATCCCCGTGTTGGTAGGCAATGGAATAGAGCCCCATGCCACCCAGGCGCCCTAGCATTCAGCCTACCTTATAGTGAAGTAAATGTTGAGTGCCCCCATAGTGTTCCCATAATTATGCCACGCCCGTTAATTCATGCATCTGGTAAACTTTTAGTCCAGAACTATTTGGGGACACATTTTAATTTTTATGTAATCAAATGTTTAGGTAATTTGGAGGTGCCATAGGGCACAATGTAGTAATACATTTTTTTTCTAAAAGCAACAACGCTAAGGCTGTCTGGTCCATGTGGACATATATCGTAACCCCCACCCCCCACCCCCCGCATCAATGGCCCACTCCGATAGGGAGGTTCAGCATTTCAGCTCACTGATGATCATTGGGTATCACTGAATGACATTTCAGCTAGCCCCTCAACGCCCCCGAAACGAAGCTGTCCCAACGCTGTCGAAATGCAGAACGCGTGCGTTTTGCACTAACCCACTTGCTATTAGAGAATTAGTGCACCGTCTGAGCTCCAAAGGTTTTGCTGTATTTTTGCATCCTGTGAGGATCAGACAAAACAGTCATATTTCATCTAGTGTCTTGCCCTCGGTGAGGGATCGTCTGTCCGCGTAGTGGCAGGCACTGATCCATCTTTACCCCGGCACTTCGTTCAACGCCAAACCCCCAAACTGAAATGTCACTTCTGCTCTCCGCCAACACTTGTCACCTTAGACTACCCTTGTCCCAGGGCTACAGCAGTGAGGTTGCATGCAGCATGATGTCAAGAAAGTCTTAACTCCCTCTATCCTCCATTTGAATCTCATTCACTCATCTCATTCAATGTGTCATTGTAGTATAGGGTAACATGGCTGTGCGAGTTTGAGTCTGTTCGTACTCAAGGGGTATCAAAGTTTCACTGCCACCCCTTAGGCAGTCACCTGCACACAACCTTTTTTTTTATTATATGCACACACGTGAATGCACTAAGCAGGTAAATTAATGAACGCACTTGAGCGTGCTCAGAGGCACACACATGCATACAACCAGGCATGCCACGACAACCACATAGATACGCCGATGAACTGGTTCAACTTTCTGTGCTTTTCTTACCTGGATTATTGAGCATGCACAAAGACACATAGATACAGTAAATGTAAGGATAACACACACAGACACACACGCACACACACACACACACACACACACACACACACACACACACACACACACGCACGCACACTTACTTCCATCTCCAGGAAGGTGTAAGTAACCAATTTCAACTGAGTTGACACCTGCACCCACTTTCTCTTTTACTCTCCTCTTCTTTCTCTCTACCCCCCCCCTCTCTCTCCCTGCCTTTTTATTTCGCTCTCTCCTCTTCTTCCTCACCTGTCAGCCTCAGGAGAATAATTCATTCGCAGTGAAGAGAGGAGCCTTTTACAGGTCTGAAGAGAGGAGTTTCTCCCGGTGACACTCACCTGTGTGAAAAAATGACCAACCATTTTCTTCAAAAGCCAGACATCAGGAAACCACGATGAGCACAGCTGGAGGCAGGAAAGTGCACTTTCAGATAATTCATAGATGATTTGATTTTTACCCCGAAGCTAAAAAAATAGACGAGGTGCCCAAAAGAAGAAGTCAAACTACCTGTTCTTGGCTTGTTTGTTTGCACTCTGAGGTGCTTAAAACGTTGACTGGAGATTTTGTATTTGCTACGATAAATGCTAGTTTAAGCATGTGATTTGTGTAACATTTCCTACTGGAGCAAAGAGACATATAGTAGTCAGACAGCTGAATGTGGGTTCTTCCAATGTACTGAAGGAAGGCAAGTAAATATGAGCTGACACAAACATATGCTTAGCCCCACCATGACTGCTTTTTCTTGCCACTCTGTGCCCTAAAATACACACTTGCCCTCAATCTGTGCAGCATGCTGCAGCATATGGTGAGTTTACGATGACTGTCCAGTCACAGCCACCAACCAATATCAGCCTTTTTAAAACTGAAGACACGCCATCTGTCAAAAAGGTGATCACGACTGCAGATCAACAGTCTTGCATGCTGCATTGTACCAGGAATGTGTTTGTGTGAGATATACAGTTCCATGAATAATGACACATACATACATAAAACGTGTATGTGGTCATGGACAGAACAGATACATGACAAAAGACTAAGACAAGTATTTTCCACTGTGTTGCACAAAGTTAAAGACCAAAAGAACAAAGAAAAAAAAAAAACAACAAAAAAATCCACAAGAGCAACATTGTCTTTTCACTGTGACTATGAATCTTATCATTGAGAAAAATCAAATCTCCTCAACCATTCCATGAGAAAATGTCTTGTTGTTTGTGAAATAACTGTCGGCCTGTTTATCAGAATCAGAATCAGTTTATTTGGCAAAGTATGGGTAGGCCTATACATACAAGGAATTTGATTCTGGTTCCTCCATTGCTCTCCATGTACTTGCACAGAATAGACATACAGCTAAACCAAAGACAACAAGGCAATCATAAATATTTAACTACTATGTACCGATACAGATGTATATAAAAATTATATTATAAAACAAAATGACGTTATAACAGGAAGACAGTAGTTCAGTGGTGCAGAGTGCAAACATGCTGGAATAAATCTGTTAATAGATTATTTTTTAAATACATGAGATAGGTGGACATGGGAGAATATGCATGTATACAATGTACAGTATATACAGTGTGCTTAGATTTATTTTTGATAATGACGATGTGTTAAAACTGTGTTTAAACTATAGTATATATAATTTTATACATATATTAAATATATATAAAATTTAGTATATAGTCATGGATAATCCATCTAGGGTTAGTTAGTGGTTGTGTCAGGAAGGGCATCCGATGTAAAATTTTGCCAAATCAGGATGCAGATTGACAAGGCCATACCGGATTGGTCAAGGCCCGGGTTAACAACAGCCGCCGTTGGTGCTGTGCCCTCACAGGGTACCGATGGAAACTATAAAATCTGCTCTGGCGACCCCTAAGAAACAGGGAATAAGCTGAAAGAAGAAGTAGTAGATGTTCAGTGTTACAGGTATATTGGACGGCAATTGTTTCTGACACTGTATGACTGTTTTAAGTGTTCATAAGAGTGACGGCCTGAGGAAAGAAACTGTTCTTGTGTCTATTTGTTTTGGTGTACCATGCTTTGTAGCACCTATCAGAGGGGAAGAGTTGGAAAAGGTTGTGACCAGGGTGTGATGGGTCTGCAATGATGTTGCCTGTCCGTTTCCTAACTATGGAGATCTACAAGTCCTGAATGGAGGGTGAGTTTGCACCAATGATTTTCTCTGCAGCCACGACTGTCCGTTGTAGTCTCTTCATGTCCTGTTTGGTGGTTGAGCCAAACCAGACAGTGATGGATGTGCAGAGAACAGACTAGATTATAACAGAGTAGAACTGAATCAGCAGCTCCTGAGGCAGGTTGAACTTCTTGAGTTAACGCAGAAAGTACATCCTCTGCTGGGCCTTTTTTGATGAGTGTGACTGTGTTGGAAGCCCACTGTAGGTCCTGAGAGATTGTGGATCCTAGAAACCTGAAGGGTTCCAAAGCAGTGATGTTGAGTATGGTGAGGGGGGCAGTGTTGGGGGGGGGGCTCCTCCTGAAGTCCACTGTCATCTCCACAGCTTTGAGCATGTTCAACTTCAGGTTGTTATGGCCGCACCAGAGGGCCAGCTGTTCAACCTCCTGTCTGTATGGAGACTCGTCACTGTCCTGGATGAGGCCAATGATTTTCAGGAGTTTAACACACAGGTCTGCTGAAGGGCAGTCATTTGTGTAGGTGGAGAAGAGCAGAGGGGAGAGCACATATCCCTGGGGGGGGGTGCCAGTGCTGATTGTCCAGGTGCTGGAATTGATCTTCCCCAGCCTCACCTGCTGCCTTCTGTCTGTCAGAAAGTTGGCTATCCACTGACAGGTGGGGGCGGCACATTGAGCTGGCTGACTTTGGTGAGTAGGACTTCTGGGATGATGGTGTTGAACGCCAAGCTGAAGTCCACAAATAGCATCCTTGCAAACATCCCTGGGACTCGAGGTGTTGCAGGATGTAGTGCAGTCCCATGTTAACTGCATCATCCACTGACCTGTTTGCACAATAGGCAAACTACAGGGGTCCAGCAGGGGGCCTGTGATGTTATTTAGGTGGGTCAACACCAGTCTCTTGAAGGAATTCATGACCACAGACATCAGGGCGATGGGCCTGTAGTCATTTAGCCCAGTGATGGAGGGTTTCTTGGGGACCGTGATGAGAGTGGAGCATTTGAAGCAGGAGGGGACTTCACACAGCTCCAGTGATCTGTTGAAGATATGTGTAAATATGGGGGCCAGCTTGTTTGCACAGGTTTTCAGAGTGGAGGGTGACATGCCGTCCGGGCCTGGTGCCTTCCTGTTCTTCTGTTTCTGGAAGAGCTGACACAAATCCTCTTCACAGACCCTCAGTGCTGGTGGGGAGTCAGGGGAGAGAGGAGGGGTGATGGCAGGGGGTGCAGTTGGTTGTGTGATGTCTGAGTTTGAGCAGGTGAGGGGTGTGAAAGTGGGTAGATCACACCTGCAGTAAAACACATGCAAGTTGCCAGCTAGTTGAAGGTTCTCTACAGTGTAGGGGAAGGTTTCTCTGTAGTTCGTGATGCAGGCCTCTCCTCACAGACTCAGGATTGTTAGTTGAAAACCTGTTTTTCAGCTTTTCAGTATAGCCTCTTTTGGCTATTCTGATCTCCTTTGTCAGTGTGTTTCTGGCTTGATTGTACAGGATCCAATCTCAACTCCTTTTGGCTCCTTGGCCTGACGAAGCTGCCTTAGTTTTGCTGTGAACAAGAGATTATTGTTATTGAAGGTGCAGAACATTTTGGTGGGCACACACATGTCCAAAGCTGATGTAAGATGTTACAGTGTCAGTAAGTCCATCCAAGTCTGTAGATGCAGCCTCAAAAACACTCCAATCAGTGCAGTCAAAGCAGGCCTGAAGCTCCAGTTCTAACTCGTTGGTCCATCTCCTCACAGATTTAACCACACAGGCTTTGCAGGTTTTAATTTCTGCCTGTAGGTTAGGAGAAGATGAATCAGACAGTGATCAGAGAGTCCCAAAGCTGCACTGGGGACAGAGTGATAGGCATCCTTTAATATCGTGGAGCAATGATCCGGTGTGTTTTTGTCCCTGGTTGGACAATTAACGTGCTGTCTGTATTTTGGCAGTTCGTGGCAGAGTTTTGCTCTGTTAAAATATCCAAGGATAATGAGAAAGGAGTCTGGATGTTTGTGCTCCATGTTTATTATCTGGTCAGCCAGGTGTTGTAATGCCTCACTTAACACATGCCTGGGGTGGAATATAGACACCAGAATGAATAATGAAAGCTCCCTTGGTGAATTAAATGGTTTACAGCCAAATAAAATGGTCTGTAAGTGAGGGCTGCATGATTTCTTCAACACTGTGACATCTGTATACCAACCTTCGTCTATGCAGAAGTAGATTCCACCTCCCTGTTTTTTCCCCCATTAGCTCTGTTTCACGGTCCCCATGAAGGAGTTGGAAGTGTGGCAGATAGAGTGGGCTGTCCAGTATATGCTCACCAATTCAGGTATCAGTGAGGCACAGGGCGGCAGATCTGGAAAAGTCAATGTTTGTTCTGTTGAGGAGCAGCAGTTCGTCCATCTTGTTGGCCAGAGAGCAGAAATTCGCCAGGTGGATTGATGAGAGCGCAATTCAAAACCCCCCACCTGTCGCAGTTTAACGAGCGCTCTGGCTCGTTTCCCCCATCATCGGCTCTGGTAAAGTCCATACAGAGCTGCTGCACCTCCAACTAAAAGCTTGGTAAAACCTTCCGGTTCAGTGAAAAACAGCAAAAAACATTTGGTCAGTGGATAGTCGGAGGTTTAAAAGTTCTTCCCTGCTGAATGAGATCAGAGAGTGAGAGCTGGAAGCTAAACTACTACTACTACTTTCGGCTGCTCCCATCAGGGGTCGCCACAGCAGGATCATTCGTTTTCATCTCTTCTTGTCCTCTACATCTTTCTCTGTCATGCCAGCCACCTGCATGTCCTCCCTCACCACATCCATAAACCTCTTCTTTGGCCTCCCTCTTTTCTTCTTGCCTGGCAGCTCCATATTCGGCATCCTTCTCCCAACATACCCAGCATCTCTCCTCTGCACATGTTCAAACCATCTCAATCTTGCCTCTCTTGCTTTGTCTCCAAACCGTCCAACCTGAGCTGTCCCTCTAATATACTTGTTCCCAATCCTGTCCTTCTTTTTCATTACTCTCTATGAAAATCTCAGCATCTTCAACCTTGCCATCTCCCCAGATAGCAAAATTGCTGTGGCCCGGACCCGTCCCGCACCCAACACTTCATCTGGCCCACATACCACGTGGAATGATGGCACTTGGGCGGTCCACATCTGTTTGCCAGATCTGGGCCAGAACCAAGCCATAGCAATGCCGCATGTGCCACATATTTGCCAAAGGTGGCCCATATTTGTATTGTGATATTTGTGCCATATTCACCATTTACCACACGGGCCACTTCAGGGTCACATCCAGATTACATGTTGCTGAGAGCACCGCATCTTTGCCAAAAAAGGCACACATTTGATATGGCATATTTGGGCCATATTTGCTATTATACATGTGGGCCACTTCAGGCTCACATCCATTTTGTCAGGGCCAGAAGAAGGCCATCAGTGCTGTATCATTGCCTGAAGTGGCCCACATCCAGATGCTATCGGAGTCCAGCTCCGCCTCCTGTCTTTTCATTAGTGCCACCCTCTCCAAATGATACAACATAGCTGGTCTCACCACCATCTTGTAAACCTTCCCTTTCACTCTTGCTGGTACCCTTCTGTCACAAATCACTCCTGACACTCTTCTCCACCCAGTCCATCCTGCCTGCATTCTCTTCATCATCTCTCTTCTGCACTCCCCGTTACTTTGAACAGTTGACCCCAAGTATTTAAACTCATCCACCTTTGTCACCTCTACTCCTTGCATCCTCACCATTCTGATGTCCTCCCTCTTGTTCTTGCATATGTATTCCACTTTGCTTTTACTGAATTTTATTCCTCTTCTCTCCAGTGCATACATCCACCTCTCCAGGCTCTCCTCAACCTGCTCCCTAGTCTCATTAAAGATCACACTGTCATCTACAAACATCATAGTTCATGGAGACTCCTGAACTCTTCTCTCCAGTGCATACATCCACCTCTCCAGGCTCGCCTCAACCTGCTCCCTAGTCTCATTACAGATCACACTGTCATCTACGAACGTCATAGTTCATGGAGACTCCTGCCCTCTTCTCTCCAGTGCATACATCCACCTCTCCAGGCTCCCCTCAACCTGCTCCCTAGTCTCATTACAGATCACACTGTCATCTACGAACATCATAGTTCATGGAGACTCCTGCCTGATCTCGTCCAGCAACCTATCCATCACCATTGCAAACAAGAAAGGACTTAGAGCTGATCCTCGATGCAATCCCACATCTACCTTGAACCCATCCATCATGCCTACTGCACACCTCACCACTGTCACACTGCCCTCATACAGATCCTGCACCACTCTTACATACTTCTCTGCCACTCCCGACTTCCTCATACAATACCACACCTCCTCTCTCGACACCCTGTCATATGCTTTATCTAAATCCACAAAGACACAATGTAACTCCTTCTGACCTTCTCTATACTTCTCAATCAACATTCTCAAAGCAAACATTGCATCTGTAGTGTTCTTTCATGGCATGAATCCATACTGCTGCTCACTAAGCATCACCTCCCCTCTTAACCTAGCGTCTATTACGCGTTCCTTTATGTTCATGCTGTGGCTTATCAATTTCAACCTCCGTAGTTACTACATCTCTGTACATTGCCCTTATTCTTGAATATTGGTACCAGTATGCTATTGACTAATGCTATTGACAGAATTTTGTACCATGGATTATACCCAGGGGGAGCTACACCTAGTCTGTATGGTTTACCTATAATACATAAGCAGGATGTGCCATTTTGGTCTATTGTTTGTATGATTAACTCAGTGATCTATAACATCTCTAAGTTTCTGGCATCTACTCTTAACCCACTGGTATGCAGTAATGAACTTCACATTCAGAACACTATGGATTTTGTGGATAAGGTGAGGGACATCATTATGGAGGGGGATGAAACAATGGTCTCTTATGATGTTATGTCTCTCTTCACGTGTGTTCCTATTGATGAAGCAGTGGAGGTAGTCTGCATGAAATTACAGGAGGATCCCACCCTTAGCAATAAGATCATCTTTAACACTGACCAAGTGTGTCTGCTCCTGAAGCTGTCTTCAGTCCACGTACTTCACATACAGGGGGCAGTACTATAGGCAGAAGCAGGGGTGTGTTATGGGTTCCCCAGTCTCACCTGTAGTGGCCAACTTGTATATGGAGAAAGTAGAAAAGGGGACTCTGATGCCCTATCCAGCGACACCACCTAGCCACCAGTTCAGATTTGTGGACGACACCTGGGTTGAAATTAAATCTCAGGACATACCACATTTCACCGATCACATTAACTCTGTGGACAATGACATCAAGTTCACCAGGCAGGATGTGAAAAATGACAGGTTAGCCTTCTTAGACTGTGAATTTGCAAGTGGTGATGGGAGACATTTGATTGTTGATGTTTACCGTTAACCAACAGATACTGATCAGTACTTGAGGTTTGACTCTCGTCATCCATTGGAGCACACACTAGGAGTCATCAGGACGATGTACCACTGATCTGACAATGTTCCCACCGACCCAGCAGCCGGGGAAGAGGAGAAATCCCATATTAAACAGGCCCTGGTTAACTGTGGTTATCCTAACTGGGCGTTTGTCAAACCCAAGGAGATGTCCAAACAGTGCATCGGCCAATCGAAGGGAAGAGAAGGACAACAGCTGCCTAAGCGTAAACCAGTAGTGATTCTGTATGTGGCAGGAGTGTCAGAACAGTTGAGACATGTATTTTCCAAACATCACGTCTCAGTTGCTTTCAAACCCTAAAACACGCTGCGCCAGAAATTGGTCCACCCCAAGCATCGGGTCCCCCAGCACAAACAGACCAATATAGTGTACGCTGTTAAGTGCCGGGAGGATTGCTGTGACTTGAGCATCGGGGAAACCAAACAGACGCTGGCCAAGAGGATGGCACAACACAGAAGAGCTAACATGTCAAGCCAGGACTCCGTGGTACACCCATCTAACAGCCAGTGGCCACTCTTTCAAGGATGAGGATGTGCACATCCTTGATAGGGATGGTTTGAATGGGGAGTCAAAAAGGTCATCTATGTGAAGAGGGAACGACCATCCCTGAACCGGGGGGGGGGGTGGTGGTGGTGGTGGGGGCTAAGAGTACATCTCTCGCCATCTTACAATACTTTGATTGCAACTATTCCAAAATCCTCTGTGAATACTACACATTGCTATTGAAACTAGTTAATGCTCATGCCAATTTGAATATGTAACTGATTATTTTTGGTCGTTTGCCACTGTATTGTTTTATAAGGGTGGGGATACCTGCAGTCAACTGAGACTGAATAAATCACTTAGATGAGTGATGAAACGTTTCTCTCTGTGTCCAGATGAACTGATTCAACTTTCTCTGGTACCAAAATGCTTCTTCTTCACTCCCCAGGCATCCTCTCACTTTCCAAGATTGTGTTAAACAATCTAGTTAAAAAACTCCACTGCCATCTCTCCTAAACACCTCCATGCCTCCACAGGTAGGCCATCTGGACCAACCACCTTTCCACTCTTCATCCTCTTGATAGCTGCCCTAACTTTCTCCTTGCTAATCCACCGCACTTCCCGATTCACTATCCCCACATCATCCAACCTTCTCTCATTTTCTTCATTCATCAGCCCCTCAAAGTACTAATTTCACCTTCTCAACACACTCTCTTCACTTGTCAGCACATTTCCATCTCCATCCTTCATCACCCTAATCTGCTGCACATCCTTCCCAGCTCGGAGCCTCTGTCCAGCCAATCGGTACAAGTCATTTTCTCCTTCCTTAGTGTCCAAACTCTCATACAACTCACAATATGCCTTTACCGTTGCCTTTGCCACCTCGTTCTTTGCTCTACGCCACATCTCCTTGTACTTTTGTCTATTTTCTTCATCTCTCTGACCATCCCACTTCTTCTTTGCCAACCTCTTTGTTATGTCTCGCCGCTCCACACCCGCTCTGCAGTATAACCTTGGCCAAGGCTCAACGTCTCCCCGCTCCACACCCGCTCTACAGTGTAAGCGTACCCGGAGCTCTGCCAACTCCACCTGATGCCTGTTTCCTCGTTACCCCTCCACTCACCTGTTGGCAATCACCTCCCTATATCTGGCTGTGTCACTCTCAGCTTGTTGCCAGTTCGTGCCGTTCCCTGGGAGAGTACTTGTGCTTGTCCTGCTCATCGAAGTTTGTTTACTTACCTGGATCTTCCCTGGAGATTTCTCTGTTAGACCTTCCTCGTTGCTCCCCTTCCCCTGTGCGCTGCTTTCCGTTTACGAAGAGGATTTCTTCACTCCAGCGTTGCTGTGATTTTCCGTTCTCCTTTGGTATCCTCCTGTTTACCCCCCCCCCTCCTGCCTGGATTAAGGGCCGACTCCACTGTTCCCGGATTAAAGGGCGACTCCACGGTTCCCGGTTTAAAGGTGGACTTCGCGTTTCCTGGTGAGAGTGGACTTCCTGAGTTTTCTCTTCAATAAATTAGCCTGTTGGTCCCGCTATATTGTGCCTTCTGTGTTTGTGCTCTTGGGGTCGGGTGCAAACCCTAACAGTACGAACTGGCCATGACGACCCCAGCCAGCACAGACGGCACACCCACAGCCAATCCGGTGCAAGCAGCCCTAGTAAAACAAATTCAGATTACCAACGCCCATTCCCAGCAATTACAAGAGGCTTCGGTTGCTGTGCAGGGTCTCCAGTCTCAAGTTCAACCCCTGCAAGCTTCTGTGGAAGCTTTAGCTGTCCAGCAGGCGGCGATGGCGAGTCAGCAGGCAGAGATCATGCAACAACTGCAGACCATTTCAGCAGCTCTTGCCAACCAGCAGCTGAACCAGCCTGTACCGCCAGCAAGTGCGCCCCCTGTGGCCGCCGCTCCAGTAGATCCTCCGGTTCCTGTTTATTTACCCCGTGGAACCATCATTACCAGTCCACGCCCATTTGACGGTAACTTTGAAACTTGCGCTACCTTCATTATGCAGTGTGAGCTTGTTTTCACACACCAGCCCACCGTGTTCTCCAGTGATGCTGTTAAGATCGCTTACGTGACCAACCTGCTCAGTGGTCGAGCAGCGCAGTGGGCTACGTCTTCTTGGTCCATGGGGGCCAGCTACTGTAACTCTTATAGAGACTTTGTCGCAGAGCTACGTAAGGTTTTCCACCATCCGGTAAGCGGTCGGGATTCTGACTCACGACTGAATAACATCCAGCAGGGCGGCGCCAGCGTCACAGATTACTCCGTCGACTTCCGCCTGGCTGCCGCTGAGAGCGGATGGAATGACCAGGCCCTGCGTGCCACTTTTCGTAGAGGATTGAGCGAGGCGGTGAAGGATCAACTTGCTACCCGAGAAGAACCCTCATCTCTGGATGACCTCATTGCTCTCGCTATCCGCATTGATGGACGTATCCGGGAGAGAAAGCGTGAGAAGGCCTTGCGTGGAACTTCCTTCAATCCCAGAACTACCTCTGCGTCAGACCGAACCGCTGTTCCCGTTTCCCCGGCCAATCCCTCCTCTGACTCTTTCGCGACAACGCCACCTGGGGATGTAGAAGAGCGGATGGAGGTAGGACGTGCTAGACTTACTCCTGCTGAACGGGAGAGCCGATTCAAGGCAGGTCTTTGCCTGTACTGTGGTCTTAAGGGGCACCGACTCCGCGACTGTCCCTCACGGCCAAAAGATTAGGCTTACCAGGACCAAGGGAGATCCTAGTAAGCCGCCTTTCCTTCTCCCGTGGGTCCGAATCTCGCGGCCATCTTGTTCCTATTGCTTTAGTCTGGGCGGGCCAGAGACTTTCCCTTGGAGCCCTGATTGATTCCGGAGCAGATGATAGTTTTATGGACCTTGACTTTGCCTCGCAGGCAGACATTCCCCTTGAGTCTCTTGGGACCCCCATTGATGCGTTTGCCTTGGATGACCGGAGATTAGCCTGTATCACACAGCGGACCGTCCCCGTTACTCTCACCGTTGCAGGTAACCACACAGAGACAATGCAATTTTACATCATACGTTCCCCGCTTAATCCAGTTATCTTGGGACGCCCCTGGCTCAGACACCATGAACCCCACATCTCTTGGTCCACAGGCACAGTCCTTGGATGGGGCTCTACTTGCCATGCCCAATGCCTTCGTGCAGCTCCTAGTGCTACGCCTTTGAGCTCGCCTACTCCCCTGCCTCCTGATCTCTCCTCCGTGCCCCCTGTGTATCATGACCTTGGTGAGGTATTTAGCAAGACCCGTGCTAAGTCACTCCCGCCTCACCGCCCGTATGATTGCGCCATTGATCTCCGTCCTGGGGCTACTCTTCCCAGTAGCCGCCTCTACAACTTGTCACTCCCTGAGAAGGCGGCCATGGATGAGTACATCACCGAGTCCCTTGCTGCAGGTCTCATCAAGCCCTCGTCTTCCTCTGTTGCTGCAGGGTTCTTTTTTGTGAAGAAGAAGGACGGGGGACTGAGACCTTGTATTGACTACCGGCAACTGAACGCAATCACCATTAAGAACAAGTACCCGCTTCCACTTATGAGTTCGACTTTTGAGCCTCTCTCACAGGCGACCATCTTCACCAAGCTAGACCTGAGGAGCGCTTACCACCTCGTGCGAATCAGGGAAGGCGATGAGTGGAAGACCGCCTTCAAAACACCCCGAGGCCACTATGAGTACTTGGTGATGCCGTTCGGACTCACAAACGCACCAGCAGTGTTTCAGGCGTTTATGAACGACGTACTCCGTGACATGTTGGATGTGTTTGTCGTCGTTTACCTGGACGACATCCTCATTTTCTCCCAGTCTCTTGAGGAACACGTCCAGCATGTTCGCAGGGTACTGGAGCGCCTCCTCCAGAACCAACTCTACGTCAAGGCGGAGAAGTGCCTGTTTCACTCCCCCTCTGTGGATTACTTGGGATTCATCGTAGAGAAGGGACGGACCAGAGCAGATCCCCGCAAGGTCCAGACAGTGGTGGACTGGCCGGAACCTACCAACCGTAAGGAGCTGCAGAGTTTTCTAGGGTTCGCAAATTTCTACCGGAGATTCATTCGCAACTACAGCCAGCTGGCAGAACCGCTTACTGCGTTGACCTCCCCAGCCAAACCCTTCATCTGGTCTCCTGCTGCCAGCTCTGCTTTCCAAGTCCTCAAGACAAGGTTCACCTCGGCCCCAGTGCTGCTCCATCCTGACCCCAAGAGACAATTCGTGGTAGAGGTTGATGCCTCGGATTCAGGCGTAGGGGGGGGGTGCTCTCCCAGCGGTCGGCTGAGGACCAGAAACTCCATCCTTGCGCCTTTTTCTCCGGCCGAGCAGAATTATGACGTTGGAAACCGGGAGTTACTGGCTGTAGTGGCTGCTCTGGAGGAATGGCGCCACTGGCTCGAGGGCGCTGAGCACCCGTTTCTCATCTGGACGGACCACAAGAACTTGACTCACCTGAGGGCAGCCAAACGTCTCAACAGTCGTCAGGCTCGGTGGGCTGGCTTCCTTAGTCGTTTCAACTATGTTCTGACTTACCGTCCTGGGACACGCAACGTAAAGGCTGACATCCTGTCTCGGCTACACCCGAAGGAAGGCGCGTTTGAAGAGCCTGAACCCATCCTCCCTGCGGCTAGAGTGGTCGGTGTGGTCACTTTTGGTCTTGAGTCGGCTGTTCGCACTGCCCAACGTGCTCAACCCGCTCCGAGTAACGTGCCACCCCGTCGCCTCTTCGTCCCAGATGCTGTTCGGTCTCGAGTTCTTCAGTGGGGTCATAGCAGTCGTTTCTCCTGTCACCCAGGAGTTAGTCGTACCCAGTCGTTCATCGCTCGGCGCTTCTGGTGGCCAACTATGCGGGAGGATGTCAAGAGCTTTGTAGCGGCCTGCACTGTTTGCGCCCGCAGCAAGGCCTCTCACCAGGCGCCATCTGGTCTGTTGCAGCCACTCCCTATTCCTAGCCGCCCCTGGTCTCACGTGGCTTTGGATTTCGTTTCCGGACTACCACCTTCTCGGGGAAACACTGTGGTTCTCACCGTCATAGACCGTTTCAGCAAGGGCGTCCATCTGATAGCCCTTCCCAAACTTCCTTCGGCTGCTGAGACCGCGGACCTCTTGATGCAACATGTCTTCCGGCTTCATGGCCTGCCATCAGATGTAGTCTCCGATAGAGGTCCTCAGTTCACCTCACAAGTGTGGCGTGCATTTTGTAAAGGCATCGGAGCCACAGTAAGTCTGTCTTCGGGCTACCACCCCCAAACAAATGGTCAGACCGAGAGGGCAAACCAGAGCATGGAGACAGCGTTGCGTTGTGTATGTAACAGCAAGCCCTCCACCTGGAGTGACTACCTACCGTGGGTAGAGTACGCCACCAATTCCCTGGTCAGCTTTGCACCTGGACTTTCTCCATTCGAGGCATCCCTGGGGTATCAACCTCCCCTGTTTGACCCACAGCAGGATGAAGTGGCCGTTCCCTCCGTACAGCTCCACTTGCGACGCTGTCAGCGTGTCTGGAGGACCATCCGGACAGCACTGCTCAAGGCTGGGGAGCGCGCTCGCAGAGGGGCTGACCGGCGACGTACCCCTGCGCCGGAGTACAAGAAGGGACAGAGGGTCTGGCTGTCCACGAAGGACGTTCCCCTCCAGACAACCGACAAGAAACTCTCGCCCCGCTTCATTGGTCCTTTTGAAGTCCAGAAAGTCCTGAGCCCGGCAGCTGTTCGGCTGAAGCTGCCTTCCTCCATGCACATTCATCCTGTCTTCCACGTCTCTCGAGTTACGCCCGTCTCCAGCAGTCCTCTTATGCCCCCGGTTCCTGAGCCTCCGCCTCCGGAATTTGTAGATGGTCATCCTCAATGGAAGGTCCGCCGGCTGCTTAAAGTCCGGCGCTGCGGCCGCGGGTTCCAGTATCTCGCGGACTGGGCAGGTTATGGACCTGAGGAGCGCAGTTGGATTTCGCGGAAGCTCATTATGGATCCCTCTCTCCTCGCCGACTTCTACCGTGCCCACCCGGGGGCGCCAGGTCAGTCGCCAGGTGGCTCCCGTAGCGGGGGGGTACTGTTACGTCTCGCCGCTCCACACCCGCTCTGCAGTATAACCTTGGCCAAGGCTCAACGTCTCCCCGCTCTACAGTGTAAGCGTACCCGGAGCTCTGCCAACTCCACCTGATGCCTGTTTCCTCGTTACCCCTCCACTCACCTGTTGGCAATCACCTCCCTATATCTGGCTGTGTCACTCTCAGCTTGTTGCCAGTTCGTGCCGTTCCCTGGGAGAGTACTTGTGCTTGTCCTGCTCATCGAAGTTTGTTTTCTTCCCTGGAGATTTCTCTGTTAGACCTTCCTCGTTGCTCCCCTTCCCCTGTGCGCTGCTTTCCGTTTACGAAGAGGATTTCTTCACTCCAGCGTTGCTGTGATTTTCCGTTCTCCTTTGGTATCCTCCTGTTTACCCCCCCTCCTCCTGCCTGGATTAAGGGCCGACTCCACTGTTCCCGGATTAAAGGGCGACTCCACGGTTCCCGGCTTAAAGGTGGACTTCGCGTTTCCTGGTGAGAGTGGACTTCCTGAGTTTTCTCTTCAATAAATTAGCCTGTTGGTCCCGCTATATTGTACCTTCTGTGTTTGTGCTCTTGGGGTCGGGTGCAAACCCTAACACTCTTCCTCTATATACTTTGCTTTACTTCCTCATTCCACCACCAAGTCTCAATGTCTTCCTTCATCTGTCCAGATGACACATCAAGTAGCTTCCTAGCTTCCCCCCTCATTATTTCTGCAGTGGTTGCCCAGCCATCCAGCAACTCTTCACTACCACCCAGTATCTGTCTAAACTCCTCCCTGAACTCCACACAACAGTCTTCCTTCTTCAACTTCCACCATTTGATCCTTGGCTCTGCCTTCATTCTTCTTCTTTTTGATCTCCAAAGTCATCCTACAAACCACCATCCAATGCTGTCTAGCTACTATGTTCTCCCTTGTCACCACCTTGCAGTCTCAAATCCCTTTCAGACCGTACCTCCTGCATAAGATGTAGTCCACCTGTGTGCACTTTCCTCCACTCTTATACATCCTCTGTGTTCCTCCCTCTTCTGAAATACGTATTCACCACAGCCATTTCCATCCTTTTCACAAAATTCACCACCATCTGTCCTTCCACATTCCTCTCATTGACACCATATCAGCCCATCACCTCCTCATCACCTCTGTTCCCTTCACCAACATGCCCATTGAAGTCCACTCCAATCAACATTCTCCTCCTTCGGTATACGCTCCACCACTTCACCCAACTCACTCCAGAATTCTCCTTTCTCTTCCATCTCACGCCCAACTCGTGGGGCATATGTGCTGATTACATTTATCATTACACCTTCGATTTCCAGTTTAATACTCATCACTCTGTCCGACACTCTCTTCACCTCCAACACACTCTTGACATACTCTCCCTTCAGAATTACCCCTACCCCATTTCTCCCCACACCCGCACCATTGTAGAAAAGTTTGAACCCACATCACGTTCCTGGCCTTACTCCTCTTCCAGCTGGTCTCTTGCACACACAGTATATCTACCTTCCTTCTCTCCATCACATTGGCCAGCTCTCTCCCATTACCAGTCATAGTGACAACTGGTGAAGGGCGCGAGCTGGAAACTAAACAAATAAACAGAAACAAAAAAAGTACTATAGAGAGCAGCAGTGCCATCTTGATGTTTATTGGATCAAATCACCATGGAGACAAGGTATTGGGTTTTGTTTTTTGTTTTTTTGGGGGGGGGTGGCCTTGTCTTTAATGGTTTTTGGGATAGGCATTTTGAAAGTAAATGGGTATATTCAGAAAATGGCTGAAATTAAAGCCAAATTATCACAGGACTGTCCAAGATTGTGACATTATTTCAATGCGCTATCATTCCAGCAGCTAGCAGAGAAAGTAATGTTTCTTTGTTATTATCAGGACTGCTCAGAGGAATAACGTCCTACTTGCCTTTATCTCACCCTTGTGCTCAGAGCTGTGAAGAGTAACCATGGAAAAAGCGGCGGCCATAGCTCTGGCTGGGCTGAGGAATTTCCGGAAAGGAATTACATCCCATCTGTTCCGGTGCTTATAATTAGTGGTGAACACTGAGGGAGGAAATTAATCTACTTTGACAAAACAGCAGTTACAAATGGAGTAAAACAGCCAGCCTCCTTGATTTGGACATTGCACATTAAGTCTGCAGTTAATGACCACTTGAACACAAAGTCATAGGAAGGCAAAAATAGAGTTGAATATGACACTGCAGAAAGAGAAGTTAGAGAGGTTGCTCATTAAGTTCTAGCTTTGTGCCCTAAATTACACACACACACACACACACACACACACACACACACACACACACACAAATACTACGCATGCTGAGGCTATTTGCTGACAATGAGCACGCAGACACATACAGGCATATATTTACACACACACATACACACACACACATAAAATCACGCACGCATGTTAAGTAAGATACAAAGCGGGGCAGGTGGGAAAGAGGTGCTTTGCGTTTAATGAGTCGTGTCTAGGATGTAACGTTGTCTATCTCAGATGGTCGCTACGCTGCTGCACTTTCATGGCTTCATTTAATCCTTCTACTCAGCTCTCCTTGCTCCCATAGCCTCTTATCATGGCAGAGTGGGGATACTCCTTTCTCCCATCATCAATCACTGAAGCCTGTGCCCTGTCACCCCACTGGCGGAGGTGCTGTGCTATGGGCTGTTGTTTTGTTCTGTCCGCTGCATTTGAGTTACTCTATTTATGGTTTAGAGGGTCGTGTGGGCTGGCCTTGGCATGCACAAAGCGTCTTGATGATCTGGATGATTGTTAATTAGAAATAATTAACAAACTCTAGCAATCATGTTCAGAGAGACTGGTTTATGACACCGTTGTTCTCCAAACAGTAAATCTCAGAACAGAGTTAATTAGTTTGTGGTTGTTACAAACAATTGCTATGTACAATTCTGCAATTCAATGAGTGTGATTCTATAAACAGAAATAGAAAATCACAAGCTTGCTAAAGTTTGTAAAGAAAAGAAGTTGTGGCCCTTGCATCTAAAATAACAACAAACCCACAATAAACTACTTTTTAATCAAACCAAGTCAATAGGTAAAGTTGGTCTTTGTGCCAAGGTACATTACTTCCTTTAAATCCCTGCACCATGTATTTATTTCAGTCACTATATTTCAACGTTTCTTATTCTGGTGCCCTTGATGGGTCACCTAAAGGGACATTTCACCAATGATGTTGTGTATGTGCAGTCAGTAGGGCTGATGAGTGGCTTGTAGTGGATTGAAGCAATAAGGCCCCGCTGTGTAGTATATTGACGTAGAAATTGGTGATCTGCTGTTCAAAGAGTCTTTCCAACAGCGCCTACATGTACCAGGATACATTGCACGTAAGCCTCTGTGTCTTCGTCCATGAAATCCTCTTCGCTAATGCTGTGGGACGTCATTTCCACCATCGGAAACGTAGCTTAGCCTAGAGAATGAGGATGCACCCCCCCTTTTTACCCCCCAGTTGTACCCGTCCAATTACCCCACTTTTCCAAGCCGTCCCGATCTCTGCTCCACCCCCTCTGCTGATGTGGCGTCACCAGCCGCTTCTTCTCATCTGACAGTGAGTTTCACCAGGGGGACGTAGCGCATGGAAGGATCACGCAATTTCCCCTACTTCCCCCTCCTCCCCCAAACAGGCGCCTCGACCGACTGACCAGAGGAGGCGCTAGAGGAGCGACCAGGACACATACCCACATCCAGCTTCCCACCGGCAGACACGGACAATTTTGTCTGTAGGGACCCCCAACCAAGCCAGAGGTAACACGGGGATTCGAACTGGCGATCCCCATGTTGGTACGCAGCGGAATAAACCGCTACGCTACCCAGACGCCCCGACGAAGCACTTTTTGAACACCTTTCCACAGATCTTAAAGCTTCTGTGTATTTCTAAATAGTGGCATTCACGTTTGCCCCAAGCATTGGAGTGAATCATCATAAATTATTTCACATCGATATTTGTTTCTGTGTGCACAAATTGTGAATTCACAAGAGACGTGATCTAGGACAGTGGTTCTCAACCTTTTTGGGGTCCTGGACCCCCTGCGTATTTTTGATCTACCCTGAGGACCCCTCCACCTGATCTTGGGGGAGGGGGGTTGCAATTTGTAGAAACAGTAGAAACTGCATTTTAAATTGCATTATAGCATTTATTCACTCTTTGGGGCAAAAATAAGAGCTTTCAGTTGTAACTTAGATATAGTTAACAAAACAGAATTCTTATGCAGTAACTTTCAGATATATGTAACAAAACAGAATATGTATTCAGTAACTTTCAGATATATGTAACAACAGAATTCTTATGCAGTAACTTTTAACAGTGCAAACGGGAGCGAGATCTCTTATTAAAATACAATAAATTACACTTGTGAAACAGATGTAATTAGAGAAAAAAGTCCTGTTACCCTTTATAGTTTAGGTAGATAAAGGTCTCAGTCACATTTGAGTAAAATAATCCTATTTCTATAAATGTCATAGGATCTTTTTTTAAAGATATTTTATTTTCACGGACCCCTTGCAATTACACCACGGACCACTAGGGGTCCGCGGACCCCCGGTTGAGAAACACTGATCTAGGATATCTGATAACCTTCAGTATGATTTAAGGATAAACTTCAGCGTGACTTAACCATACATTAAGCTTCACTGTAGTTAAAACTCGAACTACACCGTGAATTTAGCATATCGTGTATATTCATACATAATTGAAGCTGTGGTCCTTTGACCTGGCCCAGATCTGAATCCTTGTACTTAGAGGCTTCAAGCACACAGAGTCAAAAATTACCTTACAAACTAGATCTCCAAGGAAATCAGATCTGGCTCTTTTTAAAACACCCTGAGCGGAGGTCATGACCGGATGTATCACTCCTGTTACTGTTCCTGTAACAGTAAGCAGACCAGGTCCACCAGTCATCTGCCCCTTGCCAAGATTAATGGCCGATCTCACAGGTCGGGGTCCCATTATGTGGTTTGTCCATCGCCACCTCATTACGAACACATCTTTCACTGTCAGCCAGGAGTGGGAGGTGCTCGGACGGTGAGACCCCTACGAACCATTCTCAGTCAAATCTGATATGCACTGTACGCCACCTGGCTTAGACCACTGAGTCCACCCTAATCTCCGACATACTTATGTATGTGTGCTTGCATATGTCAGACACACTCAAAACAATATCCCCCTTCATGCAAGAGCTACACCTTTCCATGGGCTCCTGCAACAGAGGTGAGTTGGTGCAGTGATAAACTCAGCTGGTCAGCAGATATATCATTTTGAAGACAGACACCACTTCCCCCCCCCCTTTTCTCCCCAGTTGTACCCATCCAATTACCCCACTCTTCCGAGCCGTCCCGGTGACTGCTCCACACCCTCTGCCGATCCGGGGAGGGCTGCAGACTATCACATGCTTCCTCCGATACATTTGGAGTCGCCAGCCGCTTCTTTTCACCTGACAGTGAGGAGTTTCACCAGGGGGACGTGGCGCGTGGGAAGATCACGCTATTTCCCCCGGTCCCCCCCCCCCCGAACAGGCACCCCGACCGACCAGAGGAGGCGACCTGGAAACATACCTACATCCGGCTTCCCACCCGCAGACACGGCCAATAGCCTGGGTGCGTAAGATGGCGTCGTTCGACTTCCGACGTATGAGTACTTGGACAAGAACTTCCGCTCTGTTTTGTTGAGAGAAGAGATGGCTTTGTTTTACACCCGGTGTTTGCAGGACCTCCCTAAAATCACGGTCAACGATGTACATCACATCGTGAGTGCTTCCTTGGTAGCTCAGACGAGCAAAAAAGAAAAGGGGTTTCAGATGTGTATTTCGAGCTACATCGACAACTACGAGGGTGAGTAACGGCATCCTTAGAACTATGGTAGCGCTAGCTAGCTAGCTAGCTAGCTGGCAGCGGCGATTAAATGAAATGATACAAATCAGACATACCTGATGTAAAACCGAATGTCCTCACCGGAACCTGCAAATCGCCTCAGACTGAATTTGGACTGTAGCTGGACGGTCTCTAGTTGTTTCTGGAGCACTTCTATTTGTTTCCTCATTGACTCGTTTGGGCCAGGGCATCATCCAAAGCGGCAGGATTAGGAGCCACGCAATAGTCATGGTCTTGCAGGCAGCGGCTGACACCCATCTCATTATCAGAGGAGTCCAGAACTGGTAGAGGGGCGACAGCAGGACGCTCCTGGCGCTCCAACACACCTAGCCTGGGTGCGGGTTTGGAGTACTCATTCCATGCAAAGAGTGAGGGGACAGCTCCTTTCCTGAGCCTCCTTAATACACCTGTAGCTGGCACAGTGAAATCTCCCGGTTCAAAATGCAGACCCCACACCTTTGTACTCTTGCATCCCTCCGAATCTTCACTTCACTAGCGACTTAGCTCTTTCCTCGCAGTTACTGGGGAATGAATGGAAACTTAAAAGAGAATTATAGCGCGCCAAATTCGCACACTGTGGCACACAACAGTGCTCAGTGGAGCCTGATTCACGGCGTTGATACTTGAACGCCCCCTCTTTGCCCTGCTTGATCCATTGATTTTTCGGACGAAATTAACATTTCGGACGGATAAGTTAGCAGCGAACTGACGATTCAATAGGACGTAAGCATCCGGTTGTACCGGAAGTTCTTATGCAAACAGCCACATCCGGAAGATCCGCAGCGCGACATTAATGCACCGAGCCTGTTGTGTCAGTAGGGACGCCCGACCAAGCCGGAGGTAACACGGGGATTCGAACTGGCGATCCCCGTGTTGGTAGACAACAGAATACACCGCTATGCTACCCGGACACCCCTACAGACACCACTTTTTGATGGTGTCGTTACACTATAATAACAATAAAAAGTTCCTAGCAATAAAGATCTTGACCCACATCGTTAGTTTATCACATGTAAAGTTTTCTATATATAAATCTGTCAATCAAACTCTGAACTTGACCATCTGAACTAGGCTCTCCTTATAAGCCGCTTTCTTTGTTCTGTGCTTTCTATTGGAATACTCTTACTGTATCCCCCTCTCCACTGCTACTCTTCATGGCTTATTTCACTCTTAACACACAGGGGTTCTACGCAAACCCCCAAACACCCAAATAAGGACAACTGAAAGCATGAAGCAGATCACCGGGCCTACTGAATGTGAAGGAGAGTCATTTTTCTTTTCCAGCGGCTGAGTTGGATTTCAGTGCAAACTAAACCCAAGAACATCACTGGAAATACCACTACTACATTCTCACACAAAGTAGCTTTAAAACAATCCGCCATGTATTGTTATTTTAAATGTTCATTCATGCACCAAATGTTGCCGCAATATACATGTGAGATGGTTTACTTATAAATTGTTTTTGCGTGCCTGATTGTGTCTATGTGTGTGCATGCGCGCATGCGTGTGCGTGATTGTGTAAAAAAAAAGTATCATACGGTTAGCATCACTTTTGTCAGTGTGGTGCAGAAAAGAGGATTCCCAGGCTGGTCCCGGTGTCTGATAGCCTGATGAGAGACTGTAACTAATGGCCTGATGTCAAGCAAGGGGTAACGTATGGCTCTACACAGCTGGATAAATACCATAATGGCCAATGTCGTGTGTGTGTGTGTGTGTGTGTGTGTGTGTGTGTGTGTGTGTGTGTGTGTGTGTGTGTGTGTGTGTGAGAGAGAGAGAGAGAGAGAGAGAGAGAGAGAGAGAGAGAGAGAGAGAGAGAGAGAGAGAGAGAGAGAGAGAGAGAGAGAGAGAGAGAGAGAGAGAGAGAGAGAAAGACAGAAAGGAGACGTTTGTGTTTGTGATGGATTCTGAATTGTGTGCTTGACTGAGTGTACGTATGTTTGTGTGTGTGTGTGCATGCGCACGTGCGTAGTTGTGTGTGTGTGTGTGTGTGTGTGTGTGTGTGTGTGTGTGTGTGTGCGTGCGCATAAGCTTGGGTGTTCATGAACCCAAAAGATTTTTTTTTCCTACACACAGGAATCCCAGCATCTGAGTTTTTTCTCTCATGGCTGTAACGAGTGCCCTGGTTAATAATTCATAAGGAACTCAACACGCTGAATGATAAGTTATTGTGTTTTTGCGGATCCATTCATCTTCATAGTGACTAATCTGCCCTATGCTGTAATGGGACTCAGGGCTCTGTGGGCATAATGGTAGTCAATGGCATTTTCTGGCGAAGTGATTGCCTTATATTCCCACACTGGCACACACCAATGTGCACGTGCGGCCTCAAGATTTCAATGAGCAGCAGCGGTACACATGTGCGATAAAATCCAATAAGCTTGAGTGAATGCAGGTGTCCCATCCCAGACATGTATCCACATGGTTAGCTAAGTAAGCTACATGTAAGCAGTTATTTATGACAAGACTCTGGAGAATTACGTGATCTAAGCAGCTTCTGTTATTATCACTGTAATGCGCATTACAGAATTAAAACTAGCTGTGGATATTCTCCCGGTGTGTTTGTCCATCCATATTCATGAGGAAGGAGGGAAGAAAAGACCGAGGTTTGCCCGATTGTCAGTACATTAGTCTTCATGGCCTTCTCAGGGATTCAGCGAGAGTACACCTCTCTGTCTGTCTCTCTCGCTCTCTCCCTCCCTCTCTCTCTCGCCATGTCTCTCTCTCGCTCTCTCATTTCATGAAATGCATTTTTTTCCACAGGTTTCACCATATTTGATATTCAAACTGATGAGCACTAACAAACAGGGGAAGGAGACCTGAGATAAAACTAAATCGGAAAACATCTTTGATATGTGTACATGTCAGAATATAGTTTCCTACAATCAACGAAATACAACTCGATGAGAATCAAGAGAAGACAGCATAATTGGAGAAGAGCTGTTTATTCTATGTCACAGCTTCTGTTGTCTCTGTATTAGTTTGTTTTCCTGTCACATTAGATATATTAGATATATTGTGGTGACCCACATCTATATAACGAGAGACATTCACCTAAGAGGACGGTGTACCTTTAAGGGAAGAGGCGAGGAGTCAGGTGATGCACTTCCGCTTCCGGTTCACAGTTCAGTGTCGTTGTCGAATGTATGACATGCTAAGTTGGAGCTAGTAAACTACCTCGACAACGTCTACTCTCACGTCTCCTGTCTCGTTGTTTTCTAACTCCACAATATTTAGATATATTTTCTTAAGTCTGAGGTGTTTGCTCATCATTTGTTGCAGACTTCCTGAATAATCGTTTAAGTTCATTGCAGTACGCATGATACTAACCCAAAAATGTTGGCACAAATCAAGGGTCACAGTTTCCTCCCCAAAAAAGACAACATGGCAGATTGTCGTCAAAGAAATTTTCCAGGAAATTTATCCAAAGCAAAGGAAATTGTTGTGGTTACACCGCCCCGAGCTGCCTCCCCGGCACGTTCAAGCCACTCCCCCAGCTCGGACGTGCCGGAAACATCCGAGCGCTCGGCTCGCGCTCTGAGGAGACGAGCGCTGCACTGCACCAGGTGTTTGCCATCATCCATCAGGCACACCTGTGGCAATCAGGCAGCCTTCTACAAGAAGCCTCCCAGAACGTCTCTCAGTGCTTCGACGTACTGAACCCTGTGACTCTCCCTCCGTGATTTCCACGGCTCCCCTCGTCCCCAGCGACCTTCACGTTTCTCCCCGGACCTCTCCTGCGATCTCCCCCCTTGTCCCTCTAGCTGGACCCCTCCTTTCGGACTCGACTTCCCGGATCTCGGACCTGGACGTTCTCGGACAACCCCTCTTGGATCACGGACTGGACACCTCTTGGTGCACGCACATTTTTTTCAACACCTCCTGGTCATTTACATACCGCACCACACATTGGCTAAAAACACTCACACCTAGTTATACACGCAAACCACGGGACACCACACATAGTTTATTCACACATCCCACTAACAGAACGCCTTTTTTTCACCATACATTTCCTTCCCACAATAAAACCTCCCTTTGTAGATTTTGAAGTCATCTCGTGTCTGTCTGTCTTGGGTTTCGCCACACGGGTCAGGTTCTGGTGCGCGAGCATAACCGAACGTCGGAGCCATTATCGACCCAGGCAAACCCAAGGAGCGGACGGTCCCTGTGACGCCCCAGAGCCCCGTCCCCCTAGAGGCAGTAGTAAGAAGTCACAGTTGCCAACTTTCCTCTCTCCGCTCAGAGCTTACTACTGCCTTCACCGGAGAGATCAGCGATCTTCAGTCCGGCTCCCAGGCCGCGACGAGCGCGTTAGATGCCCTCACCGCGCAGATCGCTGCACTCTCCACAGCGGTCTCCAGGATGAGCGACCACCCTGCCCTGGCCTCGGTCTCTGCCCCCAGCTCGGCCTCCGGTTTCCCCGTTTCTGGTCCCGACGTTCCCCCTCCTCCGAGTCAACCCCCACTGGACCCCCGGTGCGAGCCTAACCTCCCAAGGCCTTCGGTGGGGAGTTCGAGCTGTGCAGGGGTTTCCTTGGTCAGTGTGAGCTCCTGTTCAAACACCAGGCAGCTAGGTATAGGACAGGAGAGACCAAGGTAGCCCTTGTCATGTCCCTCCTCACCGGCAAAGCCCTCAGCTGGGCCATAGCGGCGGTAGGCCATACCGAGCAGCTCGCCTCGGACTATGGTGCCTTCCGCCGCGAGTTCAATCTGGTGTTCGACCACCCAGCTGACGGGCAGGACGCTGCCGGCCGCCTCCATTCCATCCAACAGGGAGCCAGGTCGGTGGCAGATTATTCCTTGGACGTAAGGATACTCGCGGCAGACAGTGGGTGGGATGACACTGCGCTCAAGAGCGCGTACAGGAGGGGGATGAGCGAGCCCATCAAAGATCTCATTGTTCGGGACCGCCCTGCCTCCTTCAACGAGCTCGTCGCCCTCCAGATGGACGAACGGCTGCGGGAGCGGCGCCAGGAACGCGCCCCGCGCGCTGGCCCCTCCCATAGACCAACCCCCGTCTGTCCTACCGGTGCCTTCCCTGGGTCAGCGTCCCGTGGGCTCTCTCCACCCTCACACTCCCCCCTCGCAACCCTGGGTGGCTTCTGGATCCAGGCCGGAGGAGGAGCCCATGCAGTTGGGTCGGTCACGGCTCCCGCTGGAGGTTAGGGAGCAGAGGATGCATGGCTGCCTCTACTGCGGGAGGTCGGGCCGCTATATCAAGGCCTGCCCGACTCGCCCAAATAGACCCGGCTCACTAGTGAGGAGTGTCCTAGTGAGCCTGACGACCCTTCCTCAGCCCCAGCCCAAGAAGGAGCACAACCACCTTTTTCCGGTCACTCTCACCTGGGGTAACCACTCACTGTCTGTTGGTGCACTCCTGGATTCGGGGGCGGACGAGTGTTTGATGGACATCTCGCTGGCCCGGCAGGCCGGCATTCCACTCGTCCCCCTAGACACAGCCCAAGCCCTAGATGGTCGTTCACTTGGTAAGATCACACACAGCACTGCTTCCCTCACTCTTTCGGGTAATTACGTGGAAGCTATCCGTTTCTTGGTTTTGCGCGCCCCTGGTGTTAGGAAGACCGTGGTTGGAACGGCACGATCCCTACATCTCTTGGTCTACTGGGCGGATTTTGGGTTGGAACGTTGCGTGTCATGCCAACTGCCTTCGCTCCGCCCACTCCCCGTCCAGCGGCCTCAGACCCGTGCCTCCTCCCACGGATCTCACTGGTGTTCCTTCCATTTATCACGATTTAGCCCCTGTATGTAGTAAAGACAGTGCACTTTCCCTCCACCCTCACCGTCCCTATGATTGTGCCATAGATCTCTTTCCCGGGGCCGCCCTTCCCACCGGTCGGTTGTATAAAAACTCCGTCCCGGAGAAGGAGGCTATGCGCAATTATATCAGAGTCCCTGGCCTCAGGAATCATAAGGCCCTCGTCTTCACCGGTGGCGGCGGGCTTTTTTGTGGCAAAGAAGGAGGGCAGCCTGAGGCCTTGCATAGATTATCGAATGCTAAATATCACGGTGAAAAATAAATATCCACTCCCCCTTATGAGTTCCACGTTCGAGCCACTCACTCACGCCACGGTGTTCACGAAGCTGGACCTGCGCAGCGCGTACCACCTGGTGCGCATCCGGGAAGGGGATGAATGGAAGACGGCCTTCAACACCCACCTAGGGCATTTCGAGTACCTCATGCCCTTCGGCCTCACCAACGCCCCGGCCGTCTTCCAGGCATTGGTCAACGACGTGCTCCGGGACATGCTGAACACGTTCGCGGTGGTGTACCTGGATGACATCCTCGTGTTCTCCAGGACTGAGGAGGAACACCGCCAGCATGTCCGCCTGGTCCTCCAACGGCTGCTGGAGAACAGGCTCTTCGTGAAAGCCGAGAAGTGCGTGTTCCACTCCGCCTCCGTGGAGTTCCTTGGCCACATCGTGGAGAAGGGGCTCGTCCGCACTGACCCCAGGAAGACCCGAGCGGTGGAGGAGGGGGCACGGCCCACCAACAGGACGCAACTCCAGCGCTTCCTGGGGTTTGCAAACTTCTACCGGCGCTTCATCAGGGGGTTCAGCCGTGTGGCCGCCCCCCTCACTGCACTCACCTCCAACCTCCGCCCCTTCTGCTGGACCTCGGAGGCAGAAGCCGCCTTCTCGGCCCTGAAGAGGCTGTTCACAACGGCTCCGGTGCTCGCCCACCCGGACCCGTGCAGGCAGTTCATCGTGGAGGTGGACGCATCGGAGCCGTCCTCTCCCAGCGGTCGGAGGAGGACCAGAAGATCCACCCGTGCGCCTTCTTCTCCCGGCGTTTCAGTCCTGCGGAGAAGAATTATGACATCGGCAACAGGGAGTTGCCGGCCGTCCACGCCGCCCTAGAGGAGTGGAGACACTGGCTGGAGGGAGCAGGGCAGCCGTTCATCGTATGGTCCGATCACAAGAACCTGACCTACGTACGGACGGCTAAGAGGCTCAACCCCAGGCAGGCGCGCTGGGCTCTTCTTCAGCCGGTTCGACTTCACCCTCACCTACCGCCCGGGCACCAAGAACGTCAGGGCAGACGCCCCAGACACCATCCCCGGCCCGGGTGGTGGGTGTCGTCACCTGGGCCATCGAATCAGTGGTGAGAAGGGCCTAGCGCGCCCAGGCAATGGACCCCGGAACCGGGTGCTGGAGTGGGGCCACTCCAGCCATCTTGCCTGCCACCCCGGTGTCTACCGAACGGCGGCCTTCATCCGCAGGGGTTTCTGGTGGCCCACCATGGAGGCAGACACCAGAGAGTTCGTGGCAGCCTGCGCCCGCAGCAAGGCTCTCCATCGCCCTCCAGCAGGTTTCCTGTCCCCGGCCGACCTTGGTCCCACATTGCCTTGGACTTTGTAACTGGCCTCCCCGTGTCCCAAGGCAATGAGACCATTCTGACCATTGTCGACCGGTTTTCCAAGGCCGTCCACTTTGTTGCCCTCACCAAACTCCCCTGTGCAGCCGAGACGGCGGACCTTCTCGTCTCCCACGTCGTCCGACCCTATGGGATTCCCCTGGACATTGTCTCTGACCGTGGTCCCCAGTTCACTTCGAAGGTATGGCAGGCCTTCTGTAAGGGGATTGCGGCCACGGTCAGCCTCTCCTCCGGGTATCACCCCCAGACCAATGGGCAGGCAGAGCGGGCCAATCAAGCCCTGGAGGCGGCTTTGCGTTGCGTTACCACCAGCAACCCCGCCTCCTGGCGCAAGTACCTGCCCTGGGTGGAGTACTCGCTCAACTCCATGGAGAGTTCGGCTACCGGTTTGTCCCCCTTCGAGTGTTCCCTGGGGCTATCAACCCCCTCTGTTCCCCCATAAGGAGTTGGAGGTGGCGGTCCCGTCCACGAGGGCCCATCTCCGCCGATGTCGGCGCGTTTGGAAGACCGCCCGGGCCGCTATGTTGCGAGCTACAGAGCGGGCCCGGAGCAGCGCCAACCGGCGGAGAGTGCCGGCCCCAGCTTATCGACCTGGCCAGAGGGTATGGCTCCTGGCCCGGGAACTGCCCCTCCCTACCCTCAACCGGAAGCTGGCTCCCCGCTACGTCGGTCCCTACACCATCGACCGCATCGTCAACCCTTCGGCGGTGCGTCTCCTTACCTCACTCAAGATCCATCCCGTCTTCCATGTCTCGCGCCTCAAACCGGTAGCCACCAGCCCCCTGTCCAAGCTCCTCCACCCCCCAGGGTCCTCGACGGTGGTGACATGGTCTGGGATGTCGACCAGCTGCTCGCCGTACGCCGCCGGGGGCGTGGGTACCAATACCTGGTGGACTGGGTTGGCTATGGGCCCGAGGACCGCAGCTGGGTTCCCCGGTCCTTCCTGGCCGACCCCGCACTCCTGGAGGAGTTCTATCGGGCCAACGCCATCGGACGGTCGCCCGGTGTCTCCCGTAGGAGGGGGGGGGGTCCTGTTGTGGTTACACCGCCCCGAGCTGCCTCCCCGGCACGTTCAAGCCACTCCCCCAGCTCGGACGTGCCGGAAACATCCGAGCGCTCGGCTCGCGCTCTGAGGAGACGAGCGCTGCACTGCACCAGGTGTTTTGCCATCAGGCACACCTGTGGCAATCAGGCAGCCTTCTACAAGAAGCCTCCCAGAACGTGTCTGTGCTTCGACGTACTGAACCCTGTGACTCTCCCTCCGCGATTTCCACGGCTCCCTCGTCCCCAGCGACCTTCACGTTTCTCCCCGGACCTCTCCTGCGATCTTGTCCCTCTAGCTGGACCCCTCCTTTCGGACTCGACTTCCCGGATCTCGGACCTGGACTTTCTCGGACAACCCCTCTTGGATCACGGACTGGACTTTCTCGCCAGGTGCACGCACATTTTTTCAACACCTGCTGGTCATTTACATACCGCACCACACATTGGCTAAAAACACTCACACCTAGTTATACACGCAAACCACGGGGCACCACACAGTTTATTCACACATCCCACTAACAGAACGCCTTTTTTTCACCATACATTTCCCTCCCACAATAAAACCTCCCTTTGTAGATTTTGAAGTCATCTCGTGTCTGTCTGTCTTGGGTTCGCCACACGGGTCAGGTTCTGGTGCGCGAGCATAACAGAAATGATGAGATGGTGCAGAGTGCTGTGGGGTCACAGCAGTATGTTTTGAAACAGAACTAAAAGGCAACATGGCGTTCAGTGGCAATTTGCAGCTACTTTTGTCCAATTAAGCCCGGGACTCATGACAGTGAAAGCCGTACTCTGCTTTTCTGCAAAACTTTTTCTGTCCATTAGTAAACTAAAACCCACCACAGCTTGTTACTGTGAACCCATGATCCACTGTGCTAAAGTCCTATTTTCCCCATTTCAGAGTTTAACTGAAAGGTGCACTCGGTACACAATGTAAATGTCTTGGGCTGAGATCCAACCCTTTTTAATGAGATTTATATGTGGAAATGCCTTAAGACGTCAGAAAAAAACAATGATGCTCGGCGAGGAGAGAACGAGAGAGGGAGAAAAGGAGAGATGAAAAGATGGCGATGTGGAGAGAGATGACTCACTTTTTCCCTCCATTCATTTGTCAAGTCAAGTTTATTTGGATACCCCAAAATCACAAGGTAGTACTGAAGGGCTTTACAATCAGTACAATACACAAAGGTATAAGACAGTATACGACACACACTGTACACCCTCTGTCACTGGACCCTAGACACCAATCCATAACTCCACAAGAAATACCTTATCAGGGAAAAAATATGGGAGAAACCTCAGGAAGAGCAACAGAGGAGGGATCCCTCTTCCAGGACGGACACACAGCAATGGGTGTCAAATGCACAAACATACCAGAATTAATATGTAACATAGATTATACAGAGTGAAGTAGTGTAGTAGAATATATACAGTTAATGCATAAAGTTTAACAAATTTAAATGTGCTGGGTAATAAAACTGCACAGAGATTGCAAGGCAGATTTAGTGACTCTGTGACCATCCAAGACAACATCAGGAACCCCACAGATGCAGCCAAGAGTCGGCGGGACCCCGCGCCACAAACCCAGCTCTGCTCAGTGGGGCCCTGCAGAGAGAATAGACTTCACATACACACAAGCGGCGAGGCAGACTTCAACACAGCCTTCACACTGAGAGAGAAAGAAGACGCCGAGAGTGATGCCCAAGTTGTCATAACATCTTCAGCATTCTTCTCCCAGTATACCCAGCATCTCTCCTCCGCACCTGTCCAAACCATCTCAATCTTGCCTCTCTTGCTTTGTCTCCAAACCGTCCAACCTGAGCGGTCCCTCTAATATACTCGTTCCTAAGCCTGTCCTTCATCACTCCCAACGAAAATCTCTGCATCTTCACAACATAACAAAGGTGAACCTTCGCCGGCATGGTCGGTGGATGTGATGTTCAACATTGAGGGGGCAACAACACATGAGATGGTCATCGAGGAAGACCTTGAGAGGCCATGTAGAGCATCTATGTGAACCTGTGAGGCTCATTAAGCCATGACCCACATGATGTATACTGAATATAGCACAATCTTCTGAGTCACATTTCATGTTATAAAGTCTTTAACTTTCAGTTCGGAAAGTTTTGTCTTCCCCTTCTTGAAGCGACAGTAATTACTTCTCTTTCAGCGCTCTCCAATGAGGGAAAGCTACACCAATGGTTATCCGTGTTTGTCCCCACTGTCGATCCCCCCCCCCCACTTGTAATTCTCCTCTAAACGCCACGTTTCATTTTCTCTGGAGCATCAGAAACTTTTCTTGGACGCCTCTTAGGTTTTTCCGCCATAGCTTCCAAGCCCGGAAACCTTCTGGCAGAAAGCCGAAGGCAAGCCAATCAGAGGCAAGAAAACGCTTTTGTCACACGGAAGTTCAGCTCTGGTAAGGCAATCATTGCTGGTGGGCTTAAACGCATCACCATGCATAACTTCCTGTGCACCCGCATGGAAATGTAGCGCGGGAATGTCGCCCCAGACACCATATTGTAACGTGAATGGATAAGTAGACACGTTGGCCGTTGGCTGACGGATCTGACCCTTTAGTCGAGCGGTCAGCGATGTCCCCCGCGGTGCGGGCGGTACCGGTTCGCGTCCCGGCCGCGGCAGTTCCTGTTGTTGCCCCCCGAATTCACTACATCGGTGTCAGAAATGGGATGGTAAGACCGTAAGGCTATCGGAAGGGTTATGCGCCCAGAGGTGTGAAGGAGCTGATATGTTTACATATCAGCGTTTAAAAAAATAAAATAATATTAACGCCCTCTAATCAGAGGTGGGTGACCCACCTTCCCGTTTCGTCTTCGCGGGGTGTTGTCCGACGCTGTGCGGGCAATGGAGAGCCATTTCATTCAAAACCCCACCCAAACTGCGTACCACCTATCCTCTTACCAGACACCCTCCACCCAAACTGCACACCACCTATCCAGTTACCAGACACCCACCAACCAAACTGCACACCACCTATCCAGTTATCAGACACCCACCAACCAAACTGCACACCACCTATCCACTTACCACACTCACCACCCAACTGCACACCACCTATCCAGCTACCAGACACCCACCAACCAAACTGCACACCACCTATCCAGTTACCAGACACCCACCAACCAAACTACACACCATCTATCCAATTGCAACACCCACCAACCAAACTGCACACCATCTATCCATTTACCAGACACCCACCAACCAAACTGCACACCACCTATCCAGTTACCAGAACCCACCAACCAAACGGCACACCACCTATCCGGTGATGCTTTGCTACCACCCAGTGGACATCGCATGTGCATTTTCTTCCCAAGCACAGTATGCCCCTGCATAGCTTTGTAACCCGTGAACTGTGAGGAATTATACTGCATACATTGAAATGTAGGTACAGGTTAAAGAGGCCACGTATTCTTACGCCAACCTTGAAACACTGTGGATCCCTGCCATGCAACATAGAGGACTGTATCACTCTGAGAGCATAGCAGAATGCCTCAATCTCTCAAGACAAGATGGTTCCCCAGTATTTGTCAGTGGAGCAGCTCCAGCACTTGACTCTCGATGGTCTCATCGAGAGTTTCAGTCGGCCTTGTCTCGATACTATTTGTTTGAGAGTTTGCATTACTGCTATCGAGCATAACAGGGCAGACGCTGGGATCATCTCACGTCCCACATGAGATAAAATAGCACATTCTCTCAGCCCGCCAACTCTGCCCTCAAACTTGCCCACAGTTGAAAACTCACGTGGGATATCACACAAGGAGATCTAAGATGACGCCATACTTTGATGACTTGCTACAAGCTGCTCGCGCTTTTTTGTTTTCATGTTATATGTCGCTTTTGTTGCGCAAAACGCATTTTGTACAATGCACCTTACATCGTTGTGTTATTGTGTACCATATATTTTGTATATGATGTATCAGTTCACCGTGTACACAGTCTGTGTTTTTTGGGGGATGGCGTGTTGCTGGTGTTCTTGTTGGCTCGTCGCTGCCAGCTGTTTCCATCTTCGGCCTTCGTGAGATTGTTTTACTATTGCTTCTCTATATTCTGCCCTAACCTCTTCATTTTTCCTATTGATTTCGCTATATTTTTGTGCTTAGTTCAGCTTAATGTTTGTGCTTAGTTTAAGACGTCGGGAGTCGCAGAGAAGTATATAGGAGTGGTGCAGGATACGTATGAGGGAAGTGTGACAATGGTGCGGTGTGGGGTTGGAATGACAGATGGGTTCAAGGTGGAGGTCGGATTACATTAAGGATCGGCTCTTAGCCCTTTCTTGTTTGCAATAGTGATGGACAGGTTGACGGACGAGATCAGGCAGGAGTCTCCATGGACAATGATGACATTGTGATCTGTAGCGAGAGTAGGGCGCAGGTTGAGGAGAGCCTGGAGAGGTGGAGGTATGCACTGGAGAGAAGAGGAATGAAAGTCAGTAGGAGCAAGACGGAAAACCTATGCGTGAATGAGAGGGAGGACAGGGGAATGGTGAGGATGCAAGGAGTAGAGGTGACAAAAGCGTATGAGTTTAAATACTTGGGGTCAACGGTCCAAAGTAATGGGGAGTGCAGAAGAGAGGTGAAGAGGAGAGTGCAGGCAGGGTGGAGTGGGCGGAGAAGAGTGTCAGGAGTGATTTGCCACCACATTATCCAACCTTCTCTCACTCTCACACTCTCTCACTCTCAACACATTCTCCTCACTTGTCAGCACATTTCTTTCCCTATCCTTCATCGCTCTAACCTGCTGCACATCCTTCCCAGCTCGGACCCTCTGTCCAGCCAATCGGTACAAGTCCTTTTCCTTATTGTCCAACCTGTCATACAACTCACAATATGCCTTTTCCTTTGCATTTGCCACCTCTTTCTTAGCTTTATTGCACATCTCCTTGTACTCCTGTCTACTTTCTTCATCTCTCTGAATATCCCATTTCTTCTTTGCCAACCTCTTCCTCTGTATATTTTGCTTTACTTCCTCATTCCACCACCAAGTCTCTTTAACTTCCTTCCTCTGTCCAGATGACACACCAAGAGTCTTCCTAGATTTCTCCCTCACTATTTCTGCTGTGGTTGCCCAGCTATCTGGCAACTCTTCACTACCATCCAGTTCCTGTCTAAACTCCTCCTCGAATGTCACACAACAGTCTTCCTTCTTCAACTTCCACCATTTGATCCTTGGCTCTGCCTTCACTCTCTTCCTCTTCTTGGTCTCCAAAGTTATCCTACAGACCGCCATCCCATGCTGCCTAACTACGTTCTCCCCTGTCACCACCTTGCAGTCCCCAATCCCTTTCAGATCGTGCCTCCTGCATAAGATATAGTCCACCTGTGTGCACTTTCCTCCACTCTTATATGTTACCCTGTGTTCCCCCTCTTCTCGAAATATGTATTCACCACAGCCATTTCCATCCTTTTTGCACCGTCTGTCCCTCCACATTCCTCACCTTGGCACCATACCTGCCCATCACCTCCTCATCACCTCTTTTCCCTTCACCAATATGCCCATTGAAGTCCGCTCCAATCACCACTCTCTCCTCCTTGGCTATACTCCTCACCACTTCATCCAACTCACTCCAGAATTTTTCTTTCTCTTCCACCTCACACCCAACTTGTGAGGCATATGTGCTGTTAACATTTATCTTCACACCTTCGATTTCCAGTTTAACACTCATCACTCTGTCCAACACTCTCTTCACCTCCAACACACTCTTGACATGCTCTTTCTTCAGAAGAGTTTGAACCCATCTCCAATGCTCCTGGCCTTACTCCCTTCCCACCTTGTCTTTAGCACACACAGTATATCTACCTTCCTTCTCTCCATCATATCAGCCAGCTCTCTCCCTTTACCACTGTCAACATTCCAAGTTCTGACTCTAACCTCCACACTCCTACCCTTCCTCCTCTCCCGCTGCCTCTGGACATACCTTTCTCCTCTCCTTCTCCTTCAGCCAACAGTAGCATACTTTCCACCGGCACCCTGCTGGCCAACAGTACCGGTGGCGGTCATTGGTAACCTGGGTCTCAACCAATCGAGAATGGAAATCTGAGTTATGATCTGCATATGTGACTTGGCAAAAGTTTTCTTCTGGATGCCCTTCCTGACACAACCCTCCCGATGTAATTGGGCTTGGGACTGGCACTAAGAATGTATTCGCTTTTGCATCCTCAGTGGCTGGGTTTTCATATCTAAAACAAATAATATAAAAGTAATTTTAAACAAGAACAGTGCAAATGATAGCATAAATCTCCAGGAGAGTGGGGTTGTTACCAAGGGAAGACAAGAAGCATCACAAACAGGCTCCAAAGTCATCAGGCGGTCGAAAGAGAGAGAGAGATGATCCATGCTCATCAGACTGTCCATAAAGGAAGAAAAATTATCCTGGAAAGTGAGAAAGAGAGAAACGGGGGGGGGGGGGTGCAAAACATACAAACGGAAGGTTAGGATGGTGGGATGCATTCAGAAAGTTTAGGAACATTCTCGTTGGCAGAACAAAACCATGAGATTACTGCTAAGACCTACAGTTATAAATACATTGAGACTGAGACTCTCTCAAAAGAGGACAGTTGTGACAAAGCTCAGAAGGAAGTCAAACTGCCAAAGAAGTAAGGCAACTAGCTGAAAGCTAGAGTTTACAGAGTCTGATTCTCTGATGGTGACTGAGAGACTATATTCCAAAGAAAGGGGGCGGGGTAAGAGAAGGCTCTGCAGCCTGCAGACTTCTGTTTAACTCCAGGGATAGAGGGGAGGGCAGCGCTTTGAGAACAGAGGGCAGGAAAAGGTACAAAAGGCCATAAGATGTGTCCCTCTCCAACCCCATCCAACTGTCCCATCATCCTGCTGACAGAAATGCATTAACTCAGACACACTCTTGCCCAGAAGTTCCTCCCTCAGCAGCTGCTGTCTCAAACACTTTATTGAGTTATCGAACAGAGAATATATATGACAAATGGAGTCAACAGAAAGGGCGTTGGTTTACATTCCTATCCAAACACTGTGTTTACTCAAGGAAATCAAGGAATAAATCTGTGTCCAGCTCATGTGCAGATCAATAAACTGCCTTGGATACCTTCATATATCGGTCAACAAACACATAGGTAGTCTTGCAATGAATACACAGACCTCATCTCTCCTTTTACCTGCTGATTCCACAGCCGGTGGATTGCCATGGATTTGTCTGACACCGAAATAAGCCAAGTGACCTGTTTGTCCTTTCATTCACATATAAGGAAATGTTGTGGGAGAAGTGGAAGCCAGTAATTGAACTGCCCTCCTGAAGCTATTCAATATGGCTGAAGAGAGGAGGGCACCAAACAAACCGAAAAGAAGCTCTTGTGTGCATTTGAATGTGCATGTGTCTATGTTGATAAATGAGTATGTGCATTGCATTGGAACATTTGCGTGTATGCGCGTGTAGACGTTACTGTACGACAGGCATAGAAGAGTACTTGGGGGTTTGCTTGTTTGTGTATGTGTTTTTTGTGCAGTTTATGTGCTGTATGTACAGTGGCACTGTTATAAGGGAAGGGGGTGGGGAGTTAGGAGGATTCCAAGGGCCCACGTGAGGTTAATAACTTTTGTCAAAGTGATGACATCTTTTCATTGGGCCCAAAATCCCTGGTGGTTCCCATGTGTGTGCGAGAGAGAGAAAAGAGAGAGAGAATAGAGAGAATGTCAGCTTGTTATTGTATATATATCTGTGTTTGAATGTATTGGTCTTTCAGTTACCAGTTGTAGTAGAAACTTAAAAAACACTGGCTAATGCCAACTTACTGGGGAGGTGGAAGCCCCCACAGTGAACGCACACATCCACCAAAGTAGTTCAACCTCCTCCTGCCTCATTCTCTCATGGGCTGCAGGGATATCCATCAGCACCATCCCTTCTTTGATGCAGGGGTGAGGGGTTAGGATGAGGAGGGGAGACAAGGAAGTTGAACTGAAGGGAGTGGGGAAACTATGTTGATGTCTCGAATATGTGTTTGACAGCAACGTGCAACGGTTGCACAAAAGGTTTGACTTTGCATGTGAATTTGTGAATGACTGTGAATGTGTACCTGCCAGGCCCGTAGCCAGAAACATGTTTTGGGGGGGGGGGGTCGGGCAACACTGCCGAAAGCTACCGGTAAATAAAATTCCCATACTGTATACTATAGCCTAATACCCAACCGTACGGTAAATGTCAACGTATTAATGGCCCATAGATAATCATCAATGCATTAATAAATAAAAGTGGGTCTTACCTTATAAAAGCAGGTCCAATCGTCTTTTTTGTCTGCAAAAGATGTCCAGTACCTCTTCCGGCGTCACCACAATGTCTCTGTGCTCCGAGAGCAATGTCAGTCCATTAAGCCGTCTTTCCGTCATTGTACTGCGCATTTTGTCCTTGATCCTTCCCAGACGGGAAAAGCTTCTCTCGACATGGGCACTGGGGACAGGAGCGTGGTCAAAACGGGGAGAAGCTTGAAGATGCTTGGAAACAACTCACTGTTACAGGCATTTAATGCCTCAATGGCATTTCGTGGAACATACGTTGCATCTTTCCATTTATCCCGCCAGGTGTCAATTTCTGACTACAACTTCCAGATGCGGTGACACTTCATCAGGATACAGGTTGGAGAGCGCTTGAGCTGAGCTGTCGTTCAGCATGCTGACCTTAGATGGCAGTAAGGAGCAGAGGTTGGAGATCACATTTCTGTGTTTGCTGAAGCGTTCCTTCATCTGTGATGAATAAAAGTCAAGCATGACTATGAAAAGCTTTTGCCGGTAGTGATTTTCACAGGACTTCAATGGATCTTCATTGCAGTCCATGCCTCTCCGTGGTCGAAATTCAACCCCATACTTGGCTGCTTGGGAAGAGGTCTTTTGGAAAAGCTGCCTGAACTCCATCTCAGAGTTAGCCCTCATCTCATCTACCTGCTTAATAACAGCATCAGCAGCTGAAACGCAACTCACCAAGTCAGAATTTTCCTTCTGAAGGAAGGTGGACAGGTGGTAGGTTTTTGCAAGCATCTTCTCACTCACATTCATGGACAGCATGAATTCTGCATTGTCAATTTAATTAAGGAGCTGAGTGGCTTTGACAGATGTGTCTCCTGTGAAGGTTTCACTGATTTTCTGCAGGCTGGATCGCGCAGGGTCTAAAAGCTCGTTGAATGTAAATATTGCGTCGTGGCGTTCGACCCATCTCGTTTCACACAACTTCGTCAGTCGCGTTTTCTTGCAGTCGGGTGAAAGACGCTCCGTCTCGTGTCGCAGACTGGCAGACCGCAAAGCCGAATCATGGAAAAAAGTGCAGATTTCCGAGACAATTCCAAAGCAATTTCGCACCATTTGTACAGTGCAACACTTGTTTAGGACCAAATTCAAACTGTGGCTGGCCCAGTGCACATAAACTGCTTGCTTGTGCTTCTCTTTGATTTTAGCTTGGGCACCATTTAAACGGCCACTCATGGCAGATGCGCCGTCGTATCCCTGGCCACGTAAAAACCGTAAATCAACGCCTGCATTTGTTAACTGACTTTCGATTGAATTGGCAATTGCCTCCCCGGTTAACTTCTCGATATCAACAAAGGACAAAAAATCCTCTCTGATGCTATATTGGCTGTCATGCTGGTTCACGTATCTGACACAGACAGAAAGCTGCTCCCGCCCTGAAACATCTTTAATTTCATCTGCCAACACAGTGAAACACTGTGCGGAGTTTACTTTCTGCACCAGTTTGTTTGTTATCACATCTCCAGTTATGCTGATTATTTCATTTTGTACATCAGGACTGCAGTAGCTAGCGTTTGCTGCACATTTACTCAAGTGTTGTAACAGTACTGTGTCGCCAGATGTAGCCCTAAACCTGAGTAAAGCCCTGAAATTTCCGTCACTGTGAGTTGGCTCATTCAATGTCACTGGTCCTGAATCAATATCACCTCTCAGGGCGAGTTCTTGGCGACCGCAAAAAATCAACGTTGCAATGATGCTTTTGAGTTTTTCTCTGTTTTCTTGGACTCGCTTTTTTCTCTCTGAATCGAGCCTCAGTGAAATTGCATCCATTTTATTGTTGAGAACCATTTGGAAATTGTCCGCTTTCAAACATGCATCCTTGTGATATGCCTTTTGTGCATGGTCTTTGAACGTCTCTAAAGCATGTTTCCAGTCTGAGAAGTGGACATTAATTAGCTTGCCAGCTTTTCTGTGCCCTCCCTTGCCCACATGCTTGACTGCAAACGCAACACAGTGCTTACAAAAACAACCGTCGGACCTTGTTGAGTATACTAGCTAGCCAGCTAAACTGGTCAATCCCATGACGTTGGAAACGTAGTTTACCTCCTAGTTTTGTAGGGAATGTTTGTCCGATATTGGCCGTCCAGTCCAGTGAGTATATTTCTCTTCTCTGTTCGTCTGATATTTTCCCACCAATATAATCCACAAAGTCGTGTGAAAACGTTTCCGAGGTAGAGGACGACGGGCGGGTCTGCTAACTCTGGCTCCGTTTCCGAGGAGGAGGGCAGTGGGTCTGCTAACACTTGCTCAGGAAAATCGGTAACGTTAGTGACCAGATCATCTGTAATGTTCTTGTTTTTCTTTTTTGAGTCGGGACACGTTGAAACAAAAAAATCATTGATTTTACGAATATTAACTTTACTGCTCTTGCCTGATTTACAGGTAGCTTTCGGCGGCTCCATTGCTTTTGAAAAGCAAACTATAGATCGACCATTTAGCTAGCATAACCAGTGGCAGGTTGCTTAGCCGACTCGTCAGACCCCTGAGCCAATCAAAAGCCTGTGATTTTATTTGTTTTACGAAACAGACCAATAAGATACATCATGTTTGGAAACATATTAACTGACAGGTTTAACGCCTGTCAGTCACGATAGATGCAGTGTATGAGTAGGCTAGAGGGGCGGTGACAAATAATCAAAACGATAACTAAATAATTATTGGTGCCATTTCAGACGGGCCGTGGGGTTTCGGGGGGGGGTTCAGACACGAAAACCACCTACCTGGCTACGTGCCTGGTACCTGCATGAACAGGCATGTATCCCAAGAATGCACCTCTTGCATCCAGTTTGTACATCTATACGCGAGCTGGCGTGTGAGGGAGCAGACAGATCTCCCTATCTCAGCTGTCTGACGAATCAGCGGGTTGTTTTTCTGATGTTGTTGGAGGGGAGAGAAGGGTTTCATGCTTCAAATCCCAGCATGCCTCATTAGCTGCTGCCATCTCAGCTCACATTCCACCTGTTCATAACCGAAGTCGATCGCCTCTGTACAACCGGCTTAACATAAACCATTTATTTAATGTAGTCAAAGTTAAAACAACCCTGAAAAATATAATGTAATGCGGGTTAAGACAGTCACAGAAGTATATTATATTCTTACAATCAAATACTGCAGGGTTTTTTTATGCCTACCAAGAGTACAATGCCCCGTTTGTAACAATAGGAACTATTGTTAGGAACCATTGTTTAGTTCCTTGTTTACACAGGGGTCGTTTAGGTTGTTGCACCTGGAATAACGGACCGAGCGTGATGCATAACCTTACGTGCCGAAGTTATTATTAAAGTTTATAGCCCCGTGGGGTTGAAACGAGTTTTAACGTCTCATTAGTTGAAGGTAACAACACACTTTAACACCGTTGACAACGAGGTTGTTAAGTTAGGATTTCACTTAATCAAATTCTACTATAAGCTGGAGCTGTATGACTTATTTGATTAAAGCAAAGAAGGTAGCCCAGACAAATGATATCCACAACCTTGGGTGACCAGACGTCCCAATTAGACTGGTAGAGTCCCAATTTCAGGCTCTGATAAAGTTACTTTTTTCTTCTTCTTGGATCCCCCCCTTTTTTTTCTAACCCAATTGTATCCAGCCAATTACCTCACGCTTCCGAGCCGTCCCGGTCACTACTCCACCCCCTCTGCCTATCCGGGGAGGGCTACAGACTACCACATGCCTCCTCCGATACACGTGGAGTCGCCAGCCGCTTCTTTTCACCTGACAGTGAGGAGTTTCACCAGGGGGGATGTGGCGCGTGGGAGGATCACGCTACTCCCCCCAGTTCCCCCTCCCCCACGAACAGGCGCCCCCACCGACCGACCAGAGGAGGCGCTAGTGCAGCGACCAGGACACATACCCACATCCGGCCTCCCACCCGCAGACACGGCCAATTGTGTCTGTAGGGCCGCCCGACCAAGCCGGAGGTAACACGGGGATTCGAACCGGCGATCCCCTTGTGGGCAGGCAACGGAATAGACCGCTATGTTACCCGGACACCCAAGATTCTTCTTCTTCTTCTTTTGGCTTGTTCCCTGTTCAGGGGTCGCCACAGCAGATTTTATAGCTTCCATCAGTACCCTGTGAGGATGCTTAAGATTAAGTTACTTATTTGACAGTGCAACATGTTGTAATGGCAAAAACAAAATCAACTTGCAGGCTGGATAGCCCGCCGTGATGCACGCTCTGCTAGGCAATGTTTTCATTTTTGCATTATACTGTTTTCATTGGTGCTTGTATCTTTGGTGTAATTAATGAAAAAAAAAGTGTAACGGCGAAATATTATGCAAACGTTCCCCTACATCAGCATCTCAGCAGCTGGATCTCTCAGCTGGTGTGCGAGCTGTGTATTTCTGTCCAGTGTAATGATAAAATAAGAGGATCCCTGTCTAAAGAAGACTTGGAAAAACACATATATGTCTTTGTTTCCAGTAGATTACACTACTGCAAGTGTCTTTTTTTTTAGGTCTACCTAAAAAATAATAATAACCAAAAAAAAAGCTATCAAACAGCTGCAACTTGTACAGAAAGCTGCTGCTGGGATCTCAGATCCCTTCACTGGCTTCTAATCTACTACTGCTTTCGGCTGCTCCCGTTAGGGGTCGCCACAGCGGATCATCTGTTTCCATTTCTTCCTGTCTTCTGCATCTTCCTCTGTCACACTAGCCACCTGCATGTCCTCCCTCACCACATCCATAAACCTCCTCTTTGGCCTTCCTCTTCTCCTCTTCCCTGGCAGCTCCATATTCAGCATCCTTCCCCCAATATACCCAGCATCTCTCCTCCACACATGTCCAAGCCATCTCAATCTTGCCTCTCTTGCTTTGTCTCCAAACCGTCCAACCTGAGCTGTCCCTCTAATATAATCGTTCCTAATCCTGTCCTTCTTCGTCACTCCCAGTGAAAATCTTAGCATCTTCAACTCTGCCACCTCCAGCTCCGCCTCCTGTCTTTTCGTCAGTGTCACTGTCCCCAAACCTTATAACATAGCTGGTCTCACAACCATCTTGTAGACTTTCCCTTTAACTCTTGCTGGTACCCTTCTGTCGCAAATCACTCCTGACACACTTCTCCACCCACTCCACCCTGCCTGCACTCTCTTCTTCACCTCTCTACTGCACTCCCCGTTACCCCAAGTATTTAAACTCATATGCCTTCGTCACCTCCACTCCTTGCATCCTCACCATTCCACTGTCCTCCCTCTCATTCACACGTAGGTATTCTGTCTTGCTCCTACTGACTTTCATTCCTCTTCTCTCCAGTGCATACCTCCTTCACTGGCTTCACTGGCTTCTAATGCATGACAGAAATGAAGTTAACTTGTTAATTAAGGTTCAGGAGCAGGCCCATGCCTCAACCCCTCCTCTAATCACCTGGCAAGCCTACGTATATCTGGTCAACCCATCCACCACTGTTTGTCTCCGTTCTCTCCACCCCCACTCTCCCACTCCCTCCCTCTCTTGCATTCACCCGCCTACCTCATCCCTCCCCTTCCCCATCCCCATCCCTCTTCACAGCCATTCATCCCTGCATCCCTCACCCTACCCGTCCTTCTTCACATTCTTCATCCCCTCTCCCCACCTTTTTTTCTCTCCTCTTTTCAGGCACCGTCTGGGGTACATAGTCAGCTCAGGAAAACCACCAGCTGAGACGGAACCCCCATCCTGAGTCTCCTTCTCCCCAGGCACCATATGTGAAGCTGTCCCAGACTGGCCTAATCAGACAACCTGCACATCCATTCTCACCCTCACTTCCATCATTCAACCCTGTCATCCAATTCTTCCTCTCCTCATTAAACTTGTAAACTCACATTGTTGTGGCGTGGTCCTTGCCAGTGAATCGATTTTAAAGTCCCTCAGTGGTTCAGGGCCGAAATACATCACTGACATGCGTATAGAATATGAAACTGCCAGATTTCTCGTGTCATCTCAGGCTGCTCCGGCTGTAGTTCCCTGGATCAAAACCAAAACGTGGCGAGGCAGCGTTCAGTCATTATGCAGCTCACAATCGGAACAAACTACCTAAAGACATATGCTTTGCCCCAAGTGAGAGTGCATTTAAATCCAGGGGACACTTTCATGTTCCCCAACTCCATTTCACTAAACAGCACTTTAACACTGATTCCATTTTAGTCCAAGGCCAGATAGTAGGAGTTTCCTCTTCTTAAACCTTAAGGTCGATGCCTTTTCTTATTCTTGAAAAAGCCACAGGGACTTTTACTATCAGCTTCTTCTTTTATTGTATTCCTTCCTTTTTTCTGTTTCTTTCCTTTTATGGCAGCTCTGCTTTTCATGCCTTGTGTAAAGCACCTGTGTGTGCAAAATGTGTAATATAAATTCACCTTGCCTTGCCTAATGCTACCTTCAATGCTTTTTTTTGGCATTAGTGATTGTGTTTATTTGTATGTATAACTTATAATGATTTAACATTTTAAATGGCTCACGTCATGCTTTGTGTTCAGTAGGTGGTCTCGTGCACTATGCTTCACCACATGCAAAAGACCATATTTAATTTTCAGTAATAACGGAGCTCATGTTTTTACGACACAAAAGTTGTTGGGCTTCATTATTTCTGTGCTTGTTCTTGCTCTTTGAAAGTCCTTTGCAAGGATAGGAGCTGCTTGTGCAAGAAGGCGTTGAATCATTACGTGAAAAAATATGCAAGCTATAAGTCACTGTCAGATAAAATCAAATAATCTAACATGACAAGTCATTATATGCTTTAACTTTTGAGCCGAGTAAAGTAAATGCAATGACAAATATAGGGTGTGTGTGAGTGTGTGTGTATATATATATATATATATATATATATATATATATATATATATATAATCCAGTGACTCAAGTAATTCTTTGACAGTACAAGCCTCTTTCATGCCATAAGCAATCATCAGCTGTCAATTACTTGAATCACTGGATTATTTTGCTCCTTGTTATTTGTGCACTTTCCCTACCATTGAGGTACGATTTAACTACGTTATATATATATATATATATATATATATATATATATATATATATACATAGAGAGAGAGAGAGAGAGAGAGAGAGAGAGAGAGAGAGAGATAGATATATAGATATATAAAATCCAGTGAGTCAAGTAAATTCTCTATGAGACGGTACAAGCCTGTTCCATGCTATAAGCAATCATCAGTTTATAGCATGAAATTATAGCATGCTGATGATTGCTTATGGCATGAAACAGGCTTGTACTGTCTCATAGAGAATTTACTTGACTCACTGGATTTTATACGTATATATATATATATATATATGTGTGTGTGTGTGTGTGTGTGTGTGTGTGTGTATATATATATATATATAAACTGTTGAGCCAAAACATTATGACCACCAGCCTAATATGCTATTTGTCCTCCGTGTACCACCAAAAAAAATAAATGCTGAACCGCTAAGGCATGGACTCCACAAGACCTCTGAAGGTGTCCTGTGGTTTCTGTCAACAAAACGTTAGCATCAGATCCTTTAAGTCCTGTAAGTTGCAAGGTGGAGCCACTGTGGATCAGACGTGCTGGTCCAGTACATCCCACAGATGCTCAATCCAATTGAAAACTGGAGAATTCAGAGGCCAGGGCAACATCTTGAACACTTCATCATATTCCTCAAACCATTCTCGAACAATATGTGCAGTGTGGCAGGGTGCATTATCCTGCTAAAAGAAGCCACTGCCATCAGGGAATACCATTGCCAATGTACCTGGTCTGCAACAATGTTTAGGTGGGTGGTATGTGTCAAATTAATGTCCACATGAATGGCCAGACTCAGGGTTTCCCAGTAGAACAGTGCCCGGAGCATCACACTCCATCCATTGGCTTGCCGTCTTCCCAAAGTGCATCCTGGTGGCATCAATTCCCCAGGTAAATGGAGCACACGTACACAGCCATCCACATGATGCAAAAGAAAACAGCACTCATCGGACCAGGCTACCTTCTTCCGCTGCTCCAAGGTCCAGTTATGATGCTCGCGTACCCATTGTAGGTGCTTTCAACGATGGACAGGGGTCATCATGGGCACTCTGACCTGTCTGCGGCTACCCAGTCCCATACGCATCAGGATGCGATGCACTGTGTGTTGTGACACATTCCTCCCGTAAATATCATTAACATTTTCTATGACTTGTGCCACAGCAGACCTTCTGTCAGTTCAGACCAGATGGGATAGCCGCCATTGCCCTTGCGCATCAATGAGCCTTGGGCGTCCAAAATCTTGTCACTGGTTTGTGGTTTGACCAGCCTCGGACTACTGTCAGTAGGTACTCACCACTGCTGACCGGGAGCTCCCCACAACCCTTGCCGTTTCAGAGATGCTCTGACCCAGTCATAAGGCCATAACAATTTAGCCCTAATCAAAGTCACTTAGATCTTTACTCCTGCCCATTTCTCCTGCATCCAACATGTTGACTAAGAGAACTGATCGTTCACTTACCATCTAATCTACCCAAACCTTGACATGTGCCCTTGTTTGGAGATGATTGACGTTGTGCGGTTCACCTGTGAGTGGTCATAATATTTTGGCTCATAAATGTATATATAATTTTATACACATGAAAAAGCCTGGAGGTGGCTTTGCCTATAAAATGTATTTCAAAATAAAGCATAAACTGCACAAACTGCTGTAACAGCACCATTATTTTTCCCCCATCCGTTTTCCGATAATGTACATGCTTTATTCAACAACCTAACCTTAAACTAACCCTAAACTTAACCCTAAAATCTAAAGCTTAATCCTAAACATAACCACCCATAGGTCGAATGCAGAAAATTATAGCACGACACAGATGCTCGCTGAACTTCCAGTGCGCTAGAACAATTTTGACATAAGACAAGTCCGAAGTCGAATCCCATTTGCTATAAAATGCATTAATTTTTTCCTTCCTCCATTTTGTTCGAGGGTCAACTCGAAAATGTATTCACTATTTAGTGCCCACAAAAATTCCCACAATGCAACACCAAATGTAGCGTCCAATGCCTTTACACTAGGTTATGCCACAGTGATGATGGGATAGGCTCCAGCATCCCCGCGACCCAGAGAGCAGGATAAGCGGTTAAGATAGGGGGTGGGTGGATGAATTGCTGTCCCACTTCTGCTTTTGCTCATGCATTCTTTTCACTGTTAAACACCGCGTGACGGAATGAGAAGAGACGGCAAAATGATGATTCAATAGTGTCCGAAATCTCCCTATTGAATGTCTCATAGGTCGGTCAAAGTGAGTGAGTGAATGAGAGAACGATTCGGGACGCAGTTATTGAGACGCTCTAGAAAATGTCTGACTCCCTAGTTCACCACCTACTGAACTAGGGAGTGGTTTCGCTTATAGCTCCAAACTTGAACATCGTATAGTGAGCTGAATTCACAAGGTTCAGCCTGCTTATGGCTATGCCACGTCATTGCCAGTTAAACAGATCACTGACTGTTCTCAAAGTAAAATGCTGTGCAAATTGCCACTTCTTTATACATCGCTATGTTATTGTAACCGATTATTTTCTTGCCCGGTGCGGGATTCGATACGGGGAGTATCGCGCCACAAGGCGACATCACTAACCGCTCTGCTAAAGGGTCAGACCCGTTCGCTAGGTACTAACGTGTTTTATTACTAGTTTACAGTCGTCACCCTCCCCGGAAGCGCGCCCTCGCGCTTTGTTATTCCCGCGCTCCGAAGAGACTTCTGAGGATCTGCACACTTTCGGATCCCACCGCTGCCACCAATGTAACCGGTTATTTTCTTGCCCGGTGCGGGATTCGATTCGAGGTGTACTGCACCACAAGGCGACGTCACTAACCGCTCGGCTAAAGGGTCAGACCCGTTTGCTAGGGGCTAACGTATTGTAACGTGCACGGATACGAAGACACGCTGGCCGCTGGCCGGCGGGTCTGACCCTTTAGTCTAGCGCAGGGGTCAGGAACCTTTTTGACTGGGAGAGCCATAAAAGCCAAATATTTCTAAATATATTTCATTGAGAGCCATATAGTATTTTTAATGTATAATAAATGAAATGTCTTACTTTTAATGCGACTTCTGGTGCTGCATGGCGTATCGAAGTGCCGCTTTATATGTGACCGTTTCATCGATGCAATGTTATCATTGCATATGAGACATACGGCAGATCCTGCTCTCTCCACAAATGCAGATTCCTCTGCGCACGCAGCCTGGAATGCACGGTAACCACCGTCTTTTTTTCTTTTCGCCCTCTTTTCCCTTACAAGGGTTGAAGCGGATAAACTAGTTGGCTATCTGATCAAATTGATTTCTTCACCTTTACAATGACCCGGACATGCTCGCGAGCCATTGGTTCCCGACCCGACCCACGGGTGACCCGTGACCCGTGACCCGTGAAATTTATCTTCAAAACTAATTTGTTTACTTTAAAATGACACAGTATTATTAAGAAATATCACAAGTATTTTAAAATCAGTTCCAAACTGATTTTTTTTTTCAACTCAAAATTGTCTGGGAGCCATATGCCGTCACCGGAAGAGCCATATATGGCTCGCGAGCCATAGGTTCCCGACCGCTGGTCTAGCGGTTAGCGGCGTCTCCTGCGGTACGGGCGATACGGGTTGGCGTCCCGGCCGCGGCAGTTCCTGTGGTTGCGTTGTCCCCCGAATTCGCTACAGTATCTTATTAGTAGTTTACAGTCGTCACCAGAAATCGCGGCTAAGCTGTTTATTTAAATGACCCGCCAAGCTTCGTTTCGGCGGCTACATGAACCACGTGACCCTCTCGCGTTCTGGCCCCTCGTTGGCGCAACGCTCTCTTGCTAGGGCTCTGGCTTCCGGGCTTGTAAAGAGACGGTTGGAAAACTAGCAAACGTCAGTCTACAAATTGAATCGCGCGTCATTCGGAGGCGTGAGCTATACGCGTGCCACCGGTGGATATAAAGTGAACGTCGGTTCGACGTTACTGCGCGTCATCGCGACCGTCGTTAGCCCGCTGGTTAGCTAAGCTAGCCGATGTAGTAGCCTTGTTGGCTAGCTCAGCGAACATACGCAGCTACCAAGAGAAGACTCGCAGTGGACCAGACACACCGGATAAGCGGGGCGAGCCACCGGGGCTTGCCCAAACCTCCCCCTGGCTACGTGGGAACAACAAGTCACCAGAAGTAAGCCTCTCGTCATGTCGTCTTTCACCCGCGCCTGGGCCGTTCGCGCGCACCGCCATTTCCCGTTGTTGTAGGAATATTCTGGAACTAACTGCCGTTCTGCTGAACCGAGTGAGTACGTTTAGCTCGCTTATCGGCCGGACACGTGAAATCAGGCCTGCAACGAGGGTGCGTTTTTGAGGACCTCTTTATTAGTTTGACTAGAAGAACCCCGCTACAATGTAGCGGTTTTGGTTATCCACCCGTATAGATCTCCCTCCTCTTCATCCTGCCAGCTAACCGCCTTCCCCCTGCCCCTAAACCCCCCCGCACTCCAACCCCCTCCCCCCAACGCTCAGAATCATCTGAAATGCCGAGAAAAGTGGTTTTTAGCCATTTTTAGAAAAATGCATGTTTTGCATATTTATGCATAATAATATGCATAATTTTAATTTTCTGGGATTTTTCCCGTTCTCTCTGAGACAATACCTACCACCTCCAAAAAGAATTAGGATCATAAGTGCTTTAGTTTTCGGTCCCGCTATCTACACTAACTAACACACACACTCACACATTACGAAAATATATGAGTAGATAGATGCCGGCTTTTGTTTAGTTACCTAATGTTTAATGTGTTTGATTTGGAATATTGAAAAAGGTGCTGTAACCGGTTCTTCTGAGGATCTGCACACTTCAGGATCCCGCCGCTGCGACCAATGTAACCGGTTATTTCTTGCCCGGTGCGGGATTCGTCACGAGGTGTACTGCACCACAAGGCGACATCACTAACCGCTCGGCTAAAGGGTTAGACTCGTTAGCTAGGGGCTAACGTGTTTTATTAATAGTTTACAGTACCTACTTTAATTTTGGATTTGAACTGTATTGGGCCTGATATAGTGAAAGTGCACTATTTATTTATTTCTTTTACAATAACTAAATATTTCGAGTTGCACTTTGTCTTGTTTGATTATTCGTCTAAAGGTTATTCATTTCAAGGGAGTTTGTATAGTTAGGGAACTCAAGCTAAGATTCATGTAAATTGGATTATAGTGAGAGAACATAGGGCCCATAGTCACGGGGTAAAAGGGGCTACCTACGTACGTGATACTGAAGGCACATTAGTTTTTGTAGAATGTTAGCCTCCCACTTGCTAGATAGATGAGATATAGTCTTTACTGTCCCGCAGGAAATTGGTTTTCATAGATCGTACGTGCACAGAAATATACAGATAATTGCACCGCAATGTACAGATGTACATAGAGATACATAAACACATAACATTCATAAACACATAACGGTCACACCCACAGGTAAACCTGGCTCTATGCTAGGTCATTGAGGCAGTTTATTTAGTGCTGCTATAGCAGAAGGGACTAAACATATGCCAAAGAAAGCTCTTAGCCATTTCAGAGTCCTGTATCTGTAGCCTGACGGCAGTAATGTGAGATGTGAATTGAGAGAGTGATCAGTGTCATTCACTATTTTGAGTGTGTGTGATGGATCTGTTGTTCATGTCTGAGAGGTTGGGTTTGGGTGAATGGATGATGTTGGAGGCAGCGTGTGTGATCCTGGTAAGTGTGTTTTTGTTGGAGATGGTCAACATGGTATAAAAACAGGGAGAACAGTACAGCAGGATGGGTTGGATTATGCTTTTGTAAAGTAACAACAGGAGGTGGGGTGGCGGGGGGCAACAGAAAGTGCTGTGAGCATGCGGAAGATGTGGAGTCCCTGCTGAGATTGTTCATGGATATCAGTGATCTGCTGATCAGTGCTTAGTGTACTGTGTAAAGTAAGTCCAAAATATTTGAAGTTGTTAACCTGTTATACTGTCTTACCGTAGATGGTGTTAGAGTTCTGTCCAGTGAGAGGTGTGTTTGGTATGTTAATGACCAGTTCGTTTGTCTTGTCCACACTCAGTTGGAGGTAGTGGTCCATGCACAATTGTATAAAATGAGAAATGGAGCGTTGATGGCATTATTGTCATTAAGTAGTCCCAGTATTGCAATGTCATCAGAGTATTTGTAGTAAGTGGTGATGGGTGAAGGGCTGATGAAGTTGTTTGTGTAGAAAAAAGGGACTGAGTACACAGCCCTGAGGGGCTCCAGTGTTGGTGATGATGGTTGATGATGTTACTGTGCCTATTCTTACAGGCTGTGTGGTCTGTTGCTTAGTAAGTTGTGGACCCAGTGGATGAGGAGTGGAGCGATGTTGAGGTCGTTGTGTTTCTGGATCACTAGTGGCGTTGAATTATATTGAAGGCAGAGCTGAAGTTGATAAAGACAATTAGAGCGAAGTTGCCAGGTGATTCCAGATGTTGGAGGCAGGAGTGGAGGAGACACGCCACAGTATCCTCAGTTTGGCCCTGTAGGCAAACTGATATCAGTCCAGCTGTGGACTGAAAGTTGGTAGGATGATGCGCAGGATACGTTTTTCCAGGTATTTCATGGCTATTGGGAGGAGTGCGACCAGACGTTAGTGATTGGGTTCAGAGGAGTGGGGTTTTGTGGGTACCGGTATAATTTTGGATTTTTTTCCAGAGGGTGGGAATTGATGCTGTCCTATAAGATTCCCAGAAGATAGAATAGAGGCTGGGGGAGAGCTCTATGACACAGAGCTTGAGCACCCTTGCCAGTATGCTGCCCGGCCTTGGTGCCTTGCCAAGTTTGCACCTGCCTAGCTGCTGTCGGACAGCCTCCGTTTTGAAGGGTGGGTATGGGGGCTCATGAGAGGGGAATGCACTAAGTAGCTCCTCACAGGCAGCAAAGTGGTTGTGGATGTCAAACTGTGCATAGAAGGTATTCAGAGTGTTGGCAAAGGTGGTGGGGGTCTGTGATTGTGAAATGATCTTGAATTGATTTATAACCACTTAGTTTTTTTAATTTATGGAAGGCTTTTTTCTTTTCTTTTTTTGGGGGGAGATTTTTCCCCCTTTTCTCCCCAATTGTATCCGGCCAATTACCCCACTCTTCCGAGCCATCCCAGTCGCTGTTCCACCCCCTCTGCTGAGCAGCCAGGGAGGGCCGCAGACTACCACATGCCTCCTCCAATACATGTGGAATCGCCAGCCGCTTCTTTTCCTCCTACAGTGAGGAGTTTCACCAGAGGGACCTAGCGTATGGGAGGATCATGCTATTCCCCCCAGCAGGTGCCCGAACAACCAGAGGAGGCGCTAGTGAAGCAACCAGGACACATGCCCACATCCGGCTTCCCACCCGCAGACATGGCCAATTATGTCTGTAGGGATGCCCGACCAAGCTGGAGGTAACACGGGGATTCGAACTGGCGAGCCCCATGTTGGTAGGCAACAGAATAGACCGCTACGTTACCCAGATGCCCCAAAAGGCTTGTTTTGTGTTCATGTTGCTAAGCTCCTGCTCCAGTCTGTCCTTATATTTGAGTTTGACCTTAATAAGATCATCTTGAGCTGTCTGTTAATTATTTTAATTAAGCCCCGTCCCTGCGCTGAAATGCCTTCTGCTTTTCTTTCAGGCTGCGCTTAATATGGGAGGTAATCTAGGGCTTGGATATTTTCTAAAAGTTTTTGTGGGTATGGTGGTGGTGATGCAGAATTTGATTTAGTCAGTGAGCTGATATAGTCAGCTTTATTTAATTTAGTTTAATGAGCATCATTCGTGCTAAGCTCAATCGAACATAACCTTGCTCATCTCCATTTGAAAAATGGATTGGCTATCCTACATAAAGCTGTTATGAACTTATGAATACACACACGTTCATCACTTAACACGATTATGAAGAAAACATTGAAAAGTCATTCCAATACTGTCAGTTTACTGTCAAGCACAGTCAGTGTAAATTAATTCGAGTGTAAGTGTTTTTGCCTCGCATCCTCCTCACCTTCCTGACATGTAATTATTCATGTTCAGACAGCTTGACAAAGCAATAGTTGTTGTTGCTGTTGTTGTTTTTATCTGGTCTCTCCCTCCAGCAAAGTGTTAATTTTGTTATCTCATTATAAATAAGTGAGCATTACTGACATTCGCTAAGAGGCAAAGCAAATAAGTCCATAACTTCCAATTCTTGCTGTCGGGTCCCATATTAATATTGGGTTAAGGGCTAGGCAGTCTAGCGGGTTGATTTAAAGAGAGACAACTATAGAGTATAGTGTTTTGTTTCCCCTTGTTTTTACATCAATATACAATGAAAATAGAAAAAGTTTATGTAAGGAATTATGCTTAAGAGGGTAAAAAGTGATTACTTATTCTCTCTGCATTTCATTGAATGTTTTTCTCAAGTCTTTCCCAAGCCTAATTTTTTTCTGGTATTCATGCAGTGTTTGTAAAGCAACAGATTTTCCCTTGATATCTAAATTGAATTTGTCCGCCTTATCAAGCCAACTCAAACATGTGCCCTGTGTTAATCTATTTAAGCAAACACTTCCTTTTGTAGTGCAACACTTTTTTTTTATCCTCAACAGTTATTTCTTGTGTATGACCAAGTGTACCTTCGCTCAAGGGCAGTCCACTCATCTGCGCTTCATCCTTGGGTGGAGATTGCCTCCCTCCCGGTGAGCAGGGCTGACCTCAGTGCAAATGCAGATGAGCATGTGGCCGGTGCCAACTCAAGATCAAGACCTTTACTCTCTTTGGTTCAAACATGAGGGGTTCTTTGAGCATCAACAGTTGTTTTTCCAGCATGAAAATGTGTTTAGAAGTTTTCTGCCTCTCATCTGTCCTCTCTCAGTGGTCTGTCAGTCACCGGCTGGGTGCGGTGGTTCATGAGTCAGATTGACCTTGTCCAAAAGAGCTGTCCTCCACTTACAGTGCTGCATACCAATTTGCTCATGTTGTTGTGAAATTTGAATTTAAAAACTCTGTATGTCTTGCCAGTACTGAAGGCCATGGATAAAAGGGGCTGATTTTGAATTTGAAAGGAGGAAGTCTTGCCTACATTACATCCCCCAACTCTCTCCTAGTACCTTTACTATATAAAATGCTGTGCCTGTATTTCCTCTCTTGATACAGGGCCATTCCCTCCCATCAGGTGGGCTGTATGATAGTTCTCTACTCTGAGTATACAAAGGACCAAATAGGTGTTCATATAAAAATGTTAAGTGAAGAGATGTTCTTTCATTCATAAATTCATTTATTTATTCATTTTTTATTGTATTAATTTTTTACTTCGTTTTTTTTCATCTGCCAGTCAGAGAATATGTCACTTTTGCACCTCAAATGATTTATAAGCCGTGTATGTTCTATAGGACTCCGATGATAGTTTAGTGGCAACCCCAATCTGCACTTAATCTAAGTTAGAGGAGACAAGTGCTATCTTCCAGTTAGAGGGAGGTCAGCATAGGAGCGCAGCACTCTTAACTGATTTGTCAAGTCATGTGTCTTGTATTTGTATGTATGTTTTCCTGTTGTTTATTGTTATGAAGGGGACTTGACTATTTTCACAATTGGTCTAACTGATTTTGTACCTGCACTATGACTGCACCTAGCACTCCTGCAACAGACTCTACTCATTTCATTAGCTGGAACTTTAAGGGCATTCATCACACTGTCAAACACAGCAAGATCTTTGTACATTTAAAATCACTTGGGTTCAGAAATTATATTTTTCAGGAGACTCATCTTCAGACAAATGAACATGCAAAACTTAAGAAAGGCTAGATCGAACAGATAGTCTAATCCAATTATGGAGATCGAGCCAGAGGCGCAGCTATATTGATTCGAAAAGGGGTTCAGTTTGTTTCAACTACAATAATACCAGACACCAAAGGTAGATTTGTAATAGTTGTAGGACAACTGTTTGGCACACAAGTTGTTCTAGCCAACCTATATGGATCTAGTTGCGGTGACCCACAGTTTTTCTCCAGATTGACTGCAACGCTCCCTGACCTTAACCTTCTGATTTTAGGGGGGGACTTAACTTGCATATTGACTCTAAACTTGGATAGGTCCAATCCTAGATCCAGAAGTATTATTACAAGATCAGGGGCCTTGGAGAACACTCAACCCTACTAACAAACAATTTTCACCAGTTCACTGCTTGTAGTCTAGAATTGATTTCTTCTTACTTGATGATAGAGTCCTCCCTTTTGTCACTTACTGCCAATATCACAGTATAGTGATTTCTGATCACAGCCCTGTTCATGTAGAAATGTGCTTCCCTAGTAGTGTTTCACATCAGTGTACCTGGCGACTTGACCCATTGCTACTACCTCACAATTCAGTCCAAAATTTCATCTCAGATCAAAATGATACATACTTAGAAATTTACAGCACCCCTGGCATGTCATATACCACCATATGGGAATCAGTCAAAGCCTCTCTGAGGACAAATGTCACACACAGCTCACGAGAAAAAAAAAAAAAAAAACAAGTGGCACCTTTCAGAGCTGTCTCACCTCATATTAGACATAGACAATAGATATGCTTCTGAACCTACCGCTGAACTGTACAAGGAATGGTTACTATTAAAAACAGAATTTGATAACCTCTCCATAAGACAAACGGAACAGTTCTTATTTGAAACAAAGCAGACCTACAATGAACATGGTGAAAAGGTGGGCAGACTGCTGTGTATACTAATCTCTACACATCAGAAGCCTGCACTAAACTGTCAAAGATCCATGCTTTTTTAGATGGACCGGAAATTCCCAGGATTAACCAAGAAATACAAACTGATGTTGATTCTTCAATAACAAATCTGGAAATAACACAGGCAATAAACTGGATGCAGAGCGGTGGACCTGACAGAATCTCTGTAGAGTTTTAGAAGAGGTTCATCTCTAAATGATCCCCTATTCTTTGCTCTCTGCTTGAGAGAAATTCTCTCTGAACAAAAGCTACCCCCTACTATTACCCAGGCAACAATTTCAGTTGTACTGAAAAAGGATAGGGATCCCCTGGACTGCAGCTCAACAGTGAAACGGTGATCTCTGATTTAATTGACCCCGATCAAACAGGCTTTATACCAGGTAGGCAGTCATTTTATAATATGCGCCTCTTGTTCAATGTGCTTTACTCTTCCCACTCAACCCGACAACCGGAGGTCATTCTCTCATTAGAGGCCTTTGATTGGGTTGAGTGGGAATATCTTTACTGTCGTTAATAAATTTATGTTCAGACCAGCATTTATTTCTTTGGTCAAGATACAAGGATAGTCCCCTTGACCTCGGTGCACACAAATTATATCGCCACAAGTTATTTCCACCTACACAGAAGTACATGTAAGGGCTGCTGTTTCTCCCCATTCCTGTTTGATATTGCTATCAAGCCTCTAGCCATAGCTTTAAGATCAGAGGAACGAATCACGGATATTGTCAGAGGTAGCCAAAACCACAACGTGTCATTATACGCAGATCTTTAATTATACATATCCAACCCTGTGCAATCACTACCTACACTTGGTACAGATACACTACAGCACTTTGGAAGGTTCTCTGACTATAAAGAAAACTTTTTGAAAAGTTTGTTTTTTCTTGTCAATATGCTGGCAACAAGTATAGACTACAGTAATTTCACTTTTGAATTGGAATTCAAAGTATTTCATTACCTAGGAATTAGGGTTACACATTCACATGGACACAATTTTAAAACACTGAGAACATATTAAACAAGATGAACACTCCCAATCTCATTGGCCAGCAGGGTCAACTCAGTCAAGATGACAATATTGCCTCGTTTTTTGTACTTGTTCCAAATGATCCCTTTTTTTTTACCTAAATCTATGTTTATACAACTAGATAGCCAAATATCCATGTTCATCTGGGCTACATCTACCCCACAAATCAAGATAAATTACTGGGAGATGCCCAGATTGACAGGGGGGTTGGGCTTGCCTAATTTTATTTACTATTACTGGATAGCTAAAATAACCAAGCTAACTTATTGGATTACCGCATTAGGAAACAATTATGGCCCGACATGGGCTCTTATTTAACTGAGATGCAACCCTATAATATCCCCACTAGAAAAATTGAGGTGTAAGAAATCCATGTCCCGGAAAAAGTTTAGTATGACCTGGTCCCCATTCATTGAATTTGTAGAAAGCTTGTCTTTTCCATTAATATTTTATTCTTTTCTGCATTACCATGTAGTTAAGTTACTTATTTACAATACACAAAGATGTCTGTTTATCTGACTAAACGTGCAGTGTGAAATGATCTATGTAATTTCATTCAAACACCCTTTTACACTGACATGATATTCCTGTTACTGTGTGTACTTTTTATTTATTTATTTTTATATGTAACACACACACACACACACACACACACACATATATATATAATATGGACAAAAGTATTGGGACACCTGGCCATTACACCTACAGGAGCTTTTATGACATCCCATTCTAAATCCATAGGCATTAATATGGAGTTGGTTACCCCCTTTGCAGCTATAACAGCTTCCACTCTTCTGGGAAGGCTTTCCGCTAGATTTTGGAGTGTGTCTGTGGGAATTTTTGCCCATTCGTCCAGAAGAGCATTTGTTAGGTCAGGCACTGATGTTGGGCGAGAAGACCTGGCTCGCAATCTCCGTTCTAGTTCATCCCAAAGGTGTTCGATGGGTTTGAGGTCAGGGCTCTGTGCAGGCCAGTCAAGTTCTTCCACACCAAACTCACCCAACCATGTCTTAATGGACCTTGCTTTGTGCGCTGGGGCACAGTCATGCTGGAACAGAAAAGGGCCCTGCCCAAACTGTTCCTACAAAGTTGGAAGCATAGAATTGTTCAAAATGTCTTGGTATGCTGAAGCATTAAGATTTCCTTTCACTGGAACTAAGGGGCCTAGTCCAACCCCTGAAAAACAACCCATACCATTATCCCTCCTCCACCAAACCTTATTGTTGACACAATGCAGTCAGGCAGGTAACATTCTCTTGGCATCAGCCAAACCCAGACTCGTCCATCAGACTGCCAGACAGAGAAGCGTGATTTGTCACTTCACAGAACACGTTTCCACTGCTCCAGAGTCCAGTGGCAATGTGCTTTACACCACTCCATCCGACACTTGGCAGTGTGCTTGGTGATGTAAGGTTTGCATGCAGCTGCTCGGCCATGGAAACCCATTCCATGAAGCTCCCGGCTCACAGTTTTTGTGCTGATGTTAATGCCAGAGGAAGTTTGGAACTCTGCAGTTATTGAGTCAACAGCGTTGGCGACTTTTCCGTACTATGCACCTCAGCACTCGTTGTCCTCGCTGTGTGACTTTACGTGGTCTGCCACTTCGTGGCTGAGTTGCTGTTGTTCCTAAACGCTTCTACTTTTCAATAGTAGCGCTAAAAGTTGATTGTGGAATATCTAGCAGGGAAGATATTTCACGAACTGACTCATTGCAAAGGTGGCATCCTATGACAGTACCACGCTTGAATTCACTGAGCTCTTCAGAACGGCCCATTCTTTCACAAATGTTTGTAAATGCAGACTGCATGGCTAGCTCTTGATTTTATACACCTGCAGCAACGGGTCTGAATGAAACACCTGAATTCAATGATTAAGAGGTGTGTCCCAATACTTTTGTACATATAGTGTATATCTATCAAGACCCTATTTGGAATATAAGTTTTTTTAGTTCAGCTCCTCATCAGATTTTCAGAAGCAAGGTGTTGGGAAAAATGTAAGATTCTAAGACCTTTCCTCAGTTATTTAAAATAGACGTCATATGTCCATCCTGACTGTCTTGAGTTTACAGGGCTAGGCGTCACCGATCAAGTCAGTCTCATTAACAACCCACCTCACCAGCAGTATTATTAGTAGGAGCGGTGGAAAAAGAAAAAAGGTTAGGGTTGTTTTCCCATTTTTGGTGAAATGTCTTCCCTTAGCAGATCAGCCATACTGTGCTAAACGTAAATCAGCCACTAATCTCTCTAAAAGCGCTAACCTTTCATAGCATAATGCAGTGATGGCGGGTTTAATGTCAGGTTGGCACTCATTGAGGCAGGATTGGGGGGGGGCACACCAGGGCTTACACAAAAGATTAAGTGGAATAATTATCCTGAGTACATTTATGAGTGACATGAGGTTGATTGGAAAGGTTGCTGTTAGTTCCCGTGTACATATTGTTAAAGGGTATCAGAAGTGCTGTAGGGTTACAGGTGAGCAACAATGGCTGTATAAACATTATCTAATGCTATTGCTTCCACAACCAAATTATCTATTAACACAAATAAAGACATGGTGCAGCTTGTGTTCAATGAATTGCAATGCAGGTAGCTCCCGGTAACCCATGGAACCAAGGTTATCACTGCTGACGTCATCTCACCACCATAATCTGACTTTGTGTTGTGTATTGCAGCTGAAACTCAAATGACAAAAGTGATGGTCCATGGTGTGTTTAATCGTTCTTTCAAAAACTGTACTCCCACACATGACTTGGCTTATTTTAGGCTCCATTTCATCCATTTCCCGTCACTGAGTCTGTAGCGTTATTTGACAGTCTCAGGAATTGATCCAATGATTGTAGTGTTGTGGCTTGAAATCACAGACTTTATCGAATATTAGCCCGCTAGGCTGCAATTCTCAGCAGTATACGAAGAGAGGGAAAGATTTGTTAAGTGAAATAGAGAAAAATGAAAACAAAATTTTTTAATTTAATTGCTATCCTTGTTTAGAGGCTGGATCCAGAGAGGACAATGAGGAGTTGGGTTTTTTTTCTTCCTTTCAGTATTACCTTTAAGGTTATTGACTGACAGCCAAGTGAAAGATACTGAAAGAGATCAGCTTAAATTGCTCTTAAGACTGGGACAGAATGAGAGATAGAAAAGAGGGGTGAATGACTTAAGCCTGTACTCCTATAGAAAAGAAAGAGGAGTAGAATGAGGGGAAGACGAGTGGAAAATGTGTCTGCCGAAGCGTAAAATTAGCAATTACATTGGGTGTCATCAGTAATAACTATTTCAGGCCAGATCTTGGAGGTTAATGTCCAACAGTTAGACTGTAAATCAGCTGTTACACCTGTGTTCAATCAGCTGGGCAGGAGAGGCACAACCCATCTCAAAAACGGGCCCTGTACTGATAAGCCAAGATGGCCGCCATCTGCTGGGAAAGCTTTCAGAGGCAATTTATTTTTTAAGACCCATATGCTGACCTTGGTCGTGAAAGTACAAATTTGTATGAAATCACATTGCAGGCTCATCGGCTCACATCCTTGTGCGTGCGTGCATGCGTGCGTGTGTGCGTGTGTGTACACTCACTGGCCACTTTATTAGGTACACCTTGCTAGCACCGGGTTGGACCCCCTTTTGTCTTCAGAACTGCCTTAATCCTTCGTGGCATAGATTCAACAAGGTACTGGAAACATTCCTCAGAGAGTTTGGTCCATATTGACATGATAGCATCACGCGGTTGCTGCAGATTTGTCGGCTGCACATCCATGATGCGAATCTCCCGGTCCACCACATCCCAAAGGTGCTCTATTGGATTGAGATCTGGTGACTGTGGAGGCCATTTGAGTACAGTGAACTCATTGTCATGTTCAAGAAACCAGTCTGAGATGATTCCAGCTTTATGACATGGCGCGTTATCCTGCTGGAAGTAGCCATCAGAAGATGGGAACACTGTGGTCATAAAGGGATGGACATGGTCAGCAACAATATTCAGGTAGGCTGTGGCGTTGACACGATGCTCAATTGGTACTAAGGGGCCCAAAGTGTGCCAAGAAAATATCCCCCACACCATTACACCAGCACCACCAGCCTGAACCGTTGATACAAGGCAGGATGGATCCATGCTTTCATGTTGTTGACGCCAAATTCTGACCCTACCATCCGAATGTCGCAGCAGAAATCAAGACTCATCAGACCAGGCAACGTTTTTCCAATCTTCTATTGTCCAATTTTGGTGAGCCTGTGCAAATTGTAGCCTCAGTTTCCTGTTCTTAACGGACAAGAGTGGCACCCGGTGTGGTCTTCTGCTGCTGTAGCCCATCCGCCTCAAGGTTCGACGTGTTGTGCGTTCAGAGATGCTCTTCTGCATACCTCAGTTGTAATGAGTGGTTATTTGAGTTACTGTTGCCTTTCTATCAGCTCGAACCAGTCTGGCCATTCTCCTCTGACCTCTGGCATCAACAAGGCATTTTCGCCCACAGAACTGCCGCTCACTGGATATTTTCTCTTTTTCGGACCATTCTCTGTAAACCCTAGAGATGGTTGTGCGTGAAAATCCCAGTAGATCAGCAGTTTCTGAAATACTCAGACCAGCCCGTCTGGCACCAACAACCATGCCACGTTCAAAGTCACTTAAATCACCTTTCTTCCCCATTCTGATGCACGGTTTGAACTGCAGCAGATCGTCTTGACCATGTCTACGTGCCTAAATGCATTGAGTTGCTGCCATGTGATTGGCTGATTAGAAATTTGCGTTAACGAGCAGTTGGACAGGTGTGCCTAATAAAGTGGCCGGTGAGTGTATATATCATTCATTCATTCATCATCCAAACCGCTTATCCTACTCTCAGGGTTGCAGTGTGTGTGTGTGTATATATATATATATATATATATATATATATATATACTATTACTACTTTCGGCTGCTCCTGTTAGGGGTCGCCATAGTGTATCATCCATTTCTATTTCTTCCTGTTCTCTGCATCTTCCTCTGTCACACCAGCCACCTGCACGTCCTCTTCCACCACATCCATAAACCTCCTCTTTGGCCTTCGTCTTTTCCTCTTCCCTGGCAGCTCCATATTCAGCATCCTTCTACCAGTATACCCAGCATCTCTCCTCCACATATGTCCAAACCATCTCAATCTTGCCTGCTTTGTCTCCAAACCGTCCAATGTGAGTTGTCCCTCTAATATACTTGTTCCTAATCCTGGGCAGGCCGTCAGGCCATTACAGGGCGCCCACACACACACACACACACACACACACACACACACACACATACACATACACACCAAGGGACAATTTAGTACAGCCAATTCACCTGACCTGCATGTCTTTAGACTGTGGGAGGAAACAGGAGAAACCCAGGGCCAACTCCAGTTATTTTTTCCTATTGCCTTGGTCAGGGGCACAGACAGGAGTATTAACCCGAACATGCATGTGTTTTTTGATGGTGGGAGGAGACCGGAATGCCCGGAGAAAACCCATGCAGATGCAGAAATGGCCTGTATGAGGCAGAAATGCAAAAGCTTTCCGGAAACCATCAATGGTGTCGATAAAAGTGCTCAACAAATGAGGAGCAGAATATTAAGTCTTAATGTAAGTCTTTTTTAAGCAATCGATCTGAATGTGTAGAGTTGGTAGCTTAGTTGAAATTGATAAATAGCAGTGAATAGTGTGTATTGCTTGAAACACATTTTTATAATTTATGTATATATTTATGCATTTATTTATTTGTTTATTTATTCACAGGGTTAAGAGTAGGGCCTGGCCGGATTTAGAGAGGGATGTAAATGCATAGATGAGAGGCCATAGATGTAGTTGAAGTTATGCTGAACATGACAGGTGGGGTAAGTGATTCATTTAAGCTATAACTGTGCAGCAAAGGGGAATTCCTGGGGACTTGTGACTACACGTTTTTTTTGTTTTGTTTTTTTAATTCTGCCATATTGGCGCAATCACATCAGTTTACCATTTTGGTGTGTATATTTCTCATAGCTGCCTGGGAGATGAAGACCTCCTAAAGTGGTCATAGCATTATCATACACCTTCTTTCAGGTATTGACATCTTCATTTCCAGCTTTACAGAGACACTTGCCATACTTGGCGAATCTGTTCACCAAAACGGTCTTGCACATTTTGTTTCATTATTCTGCAGCTCTCATAAAAAAAGAATAACCATCTGTCCTTGGTTTCCAGGGGAAGCGCTTTTTAAAATCCCTATGCTTTCATTCATCACCATGATGTCACATCTATCACCACAGTGATGGGAATACAAATGAGGTGGATGCGCACTCAGTGGCCCGCTGTAAATAATTTACTGTTTTGTTTTATTGGAAACAGAGACACAACATTATTTTCTGCTAGGGCTCCCCTTGACCAAGGTCTGCAGACACATTCATGCACAACGTATAGAGAGAGTTAAATGTCCCTCGTTTCATGTGTCTTTATTATGCATTATCACTCCAACCATTAGGCAGGGCTCTCTCATGGCCCTGGACAGACACCGGAGTGCTGTTAGTGAGAAGTCGTGATGCATCATAGCTCCTCAAAGCCATATGGCGAAAGCCTGGGTATATCTTGATGTATTGGTTATGTTTTAACACACCTAATGAAGACATGGTCTGTGCTCATCTTTTGATCTTATGATGAATTATATACTATCTTACAAGCACAAGCACAGAGACAAAGGTACACAGTGAAATATGTTCATGGACACACACACACACACACACACACACACACACATCTAGGCAAACACCAAGCTTCCACTCTCCCCATCGTTCCACAACGTCCCCTGTAAGTCATTCCATTTCTATCCAAACGGAATCTAAAAACATTACTTGGCAGAGCCGGCATCCAGCAATTTAAAGTGCAACTCGGAACGTTAATCCTCATGTACCAGTTCACTGACAGTGCTGATTATAAAAGCTTTAATTGGAAGCTTTAATTACCCAAGCATCGCCGCTGGAGTGACAGTTTTAGAACTCTCTACTTTCTGCACCTTTAAACTTGCCAGCCGGCCGTAATCCTGTTGGGAGGATGAAATAGTGGATTTGGCTGCAGTCATGATCTACAGCAACTTTGCAACATTGCACAAGCCATTTAATCAAACTCACTCTAAGACACACCCTGGTCACTGATACTGGCGATATTGCCAGCAGTAAACATGTTTTTTGACTGTACCATACCATATACTTTAGGTCATGGAAGTTCCTCTTTAAGTGAAATACGAGCGTTCACAATGAGCATGCTAGTTTGCTCTCATGCATGTAGCCCATGCTGATCTCGTTTAGTTTTGCAAATAGCTAATTATCCTCCATGGCAACTGTAATACTTGGTTGGTAAGATGTACGTATAGTGTGGCCTCCGTACGTAAGGTTCAGTCCTGTGTTCATTTCTTCCTGTTCCTCGGGCTAGTTTAACCAAGCGCTTGTGACGTTTTTTTTTTCTTCTTCCTCTTTTTCCCAAAGCGGCTACTATACCAAAACTATCCACCCGCAGAAAATCAATTTGTCTACCTCTGACGCGTGCAGCACATCTGTCACACCGAGCCCCGGCTCCCTTGTTCATTTGGAGCGAGGACTTCAGCTGGCCTTAAGCTTGTGGAGGAAGTGGACCGTTGTCAGCAAGCCAAGGAGTAATGTTAAAAAAAAAAAGATGACCAACGCAAACCTCAGCTGACAAAAGCAACACAACTGAAATAACAGCTGCTTTCTCGTAGAAACAGAGATTTGAATACCAGGAGGGGTTTCTAAAGCTATTTGTCCGTATCGTGCACTAAAACTATTAAGGTGTATGTGGAAATGTATTCCCAGTTTGAGACGCTGTAAATTAAGATTTCTCTCCTTCTCGGAGGCAGATTTATCTTTAGCAGACTAGATGTTTTGTTTTGTTTTGTTCTGTTTTGTTTTTTTCCCCAAGTGAAAGACGAAAACTTGAATGTTTTTCTGTTAAATTCCCACGCACCGCCGCGGGTGCTTGGCCTGAATGGGGGCTCCGGAGGCTCTCAAAGGCCCGATGTGCCTCCGAGGCTGAGGAAATCGCATTTGGCTACCTATACTTAGGATATGATTTATCACTTTTGAGATCCGTGTTACAATTTTATTGCGTCAATAAAAAGTTAAGTGAAAGCGGTGTCCTCTCTTCATCATAGACTGCCGTTCGGAAGAATCAACATCTATTTTAAAGGTATTACCAGAAATGACCCGCCTCATTTGTCAAAACATTGTTTTTGCAATAATCGGAAGTCCTAAGTTGTAGGTGACCACACCTTTAGGCCTGAGCAATTAGCAATTTAAGGGTCAGGTCCTGGATGATTTTGTACAAACAGACGCTGACCTGGCCTCACTTGCTCAATACATTCCCTAATGGTTTTGTTAGGAATATGAGGAGCTATTTTCACATGAACCAAATGACCCCAGCTCTTTCCTTTCTAAGCACTCGGAGATCAGCTCTGAATTTCTTACTGGAGACTTCACCTATTCTCTGCCATGGTTTGTAAGTAGGCCCGTGACCCCGAGTGGGTAAGCGGTTTGGATAATGGATGGATGGATTTTTTTTCCTTCCCTTTTTCTCCTCAATTGTACCTGGCCAATTACCCCATTCTTCCGAGCCGTGCCGGTTGCTGCTCCATCCTCTCTGCCGATCCAGGGAGGGCTGCAGACTACCACATGCCTCCTCCGATACATGTGGAGTTGCCAGCTGCTACTTTTCACCTGACGGTGGGGAGTTTCGCCAGGGGGACGTAGCGCGTGGGAGGATCACGCTATTCCCCCCCCCGGTTCCCCCTCCCCCCAAACAGGCGCCCTGACCGACGAGAGGAGGTGCTATTGCAGCAACCAGGACACATACCCACCCACATCCGGCTTCCCACCCGCAGACATGGCAAATTGTGTCTGTAGGGACGCCCGACCAAGCCGGAGGTAACACGGGGATTCGAACTGGCGATCCCCGTGTTGATAGGCAACAGAATAGACCGCCATGCCACTCGGATGCCCCTTCAACCATCTTTCTAAAAATGCCATGCATCCTGAACCATAAAGAACTTGTTTTGGACTGGGTTATACAAATATAATTGATTTAACTTGGCTTGTTTTGGTTTCTACGGTCTGTTTTTGTTACTCATCCCGGAATGATGGAGGACACGATGCACCTGTAGATAATAAGATGATAATATTATTACTTGCCTGTGCTCACACAATGCTAATTACTCCAAGGCCACGTTTTTAAGGTGGATAATGATATCGACATTATCATCAACACCATCACCATGATGGTGTTGATGATCCAGACCGTCTGCAGTTTTTATTGTCAGTGATAAGGTGTATGTAAGGAGCAATGCCAGAGCTGTCTTAAGGATGTGGTAGTCCTGCTTTGAATTACACCTGACCTCTTTTGTGTTCAACTACGTCAACAGCAACAAATGAAAGCCAGCAAGGCAAACAAAGGTAGAGGATACGCCACGTTTGCCAACATCTGGCATTTTCAGACGCCCTTTCAAGACAGAATTCGGTGTTGGCTGCATTCACTTCCTAGTTTGCTGAGGACGGGGACTTTGAGCAAAGCTTTTTGGAGGAGTCGACATCAAACGGTAGCGAAAGCAACTCGGCCGGGCTGGCCCCTGTGTTTTTGAACGCAGAATAAAAATGGTGGAATGGGAGCAAAAGTGGTTTATTGTTTACTGGGTAACACTTTACATGATTAGCTGTAAATAATTATTCCCCCCCCCTTTTTTTTCTCCCCAATTGTACCCAGCTAATTACCCCACTCTTCCGAGCTGTGCCGGTCTCTTCTGCACCCCCTCTGTCGATCGCCAGCCACTTCTCTTCACCTGATAGTGAGGAGTTTTGCCAGGGGGATGTAGTGCATGGGAGGATCATGCTACTCCCCCCAGTTCCCCCTCCCCCCCAAACAGGTGCCCCGACTGACCAGGACACACACCCACATCTAGCTTCCGACCCACAGACACGGCCAGTTGTGTCTGTAGGGACACCCAACCAAGCCGGAGGTAACACGGGGACTCAAACTAGCGATCCCCGTGTTGGTAGGCAACGGAATAGACCGCTATGCTACCCGGATGCCTGTAAATAATGATTAATAAATAATTAACAGGTCACTTAAAAGCTCTTGCAACACCCCTTTTGAGATTAACAGAGGTTTCAAAATGATAATTATGATCTAATTAATATGGCTTGAAATGATGTGCCTGTCTTAAAGTGATATCTCGTAGGGAGGCGCGGTGTGGCAGTGGTTGCTCTTGTATCTGGTCATCTGTTGATATTGCTCTTTGTGAAGTGAGGTTGGAAAAGAGTTGCAACAGCCGAATGTAGGGATCATCAAATCAGTGTCATAGTAGCGTGTGGTCTCGGATAATTCAGGGAAGGCATGCGGTATTAGTGCTATAAAAACGGAGATAAAATCCTATTTGACAAATGGAGCATAGCAGACACAATGTGACATTGGCATCGCCACAGTTAAGACATCGTCTTGCGGCTTAAGCCATGCTCTAAATATGAAGTCTTAACTAAATCTCTTAGCTTATCTGATAGCAGACACTTCAGGGAAAGTGCTGTGGCTAGGAGTTTTCATCCCCACTGTCACTGATTTGTTAAGGCCAGCTTCACTGCTGATAGTGATACCCTCCTCCCCTCCCCTCCCCTCCCCTCCCCTCTCCTCTCCTCATATCTCATTTCTGGACTCCTCTCCAAATTTTATCCCATATTCTCACCATCCTAGATTTGCCTTTCCCATCCCTCCTCCGCAAGCTTCTCCTCCACTCCTTCCCTCCATCCATATTACCATGGTCTGCTGCTCCCCATCTCCTGCGGGGATTAGCAGGCTAAATGCGGGGAGAGGCTCAGTAGCATATGGGAGACAGCTCCTCCTCGGATCGCAAATTCTCCCATGATTGAGGGGAATATCGCATGGCCCCTACTGTGCAAGCAGGAGTTGCGAGGCGCCACGCCGGGCAAAATGACCTCCAACTGACATTAAAGTGACCTTGAACAGGACTTAGTGGGGCAGCACGCTTGCTGGAATGCAATGATAAGGCTCCAGATTAGCAGATGAGACTGGAGGGGATGAGGCCGTCTCCCATGATGCAGGAGATTAAGGAAGGGAGGATGCAAGATGCATGCGTGTTTGTGCATGCACACACATTCACGCACACACATACATGCACGCACACAGATACACTCACACACAGAGTGGATAATGATTTTTGGTAAGCAGCCTCTATTTCCAAGTGATTTACTTTGGGTTGCACTACATTTTATCTTGCAAAGGTGGACCACCAAGACAAAGTCAAGACTAAGGTTAAAAAATAAAGATGCATGATTTAATCTGCCTAATGCACAAGGGCCATTAGGCTCCTTCCTAGCCTCTCTGTAGGGCCAGAAACCTAACTTCATATTCCTCTCATTAGTTGCAGCTTGCAAGTTCATAACAGACAAGAATCTCATGCCAATATCATAGTAAATGCAAGTGGAGGAGAACAATCGGTAATAATAAAGAAAAAAAACAAAACAAACAATCCTCTGCACACTGAATTGAATAGATCAGGGCTCACCAGCAGATTTTTAGTTTCTCCAAAGACCCATTTGAAATCACCATTACAACAGCCCCGTGTGCAGTGCTGCGCTGCAAGAAAACAACAACACTGCCAGGTGAAAGTGTGAGGCGATAGCTCACTATATATACAAACAGTAAACCTGCACAGTGAAGGCAGGTCGGGGCTGTGATAGATGTCTCCTTTATTCTCTTGTCTTTTTTCCTTCTCTTTTTGTCTCTTTCTCCTACTCCATCTCTCTCCTTCCAATGGCTGTGAACCCGACCTAGCCGACTAGCGGGTCCGCGGCCCTAACGGTGAGGGGGCCCAGACGTATCTGCTCTGTAGACAGAATAACACAGATGCATCATGTCCTGCATGATACTAATATCTGTTGACTGCTAGAGGAAGCCCCTATGCTCAATCAATGGCCTAATTACCATAGGGAAACTATTATGTTATGTGAAGTGGCTGCTGGGAGTTTCTGGGCTCTGGTGTATTGTAGCCACTTAAACACACATGGATGGCACTGAATGGCTCTTCCTGTTTAGGCTGGTGGGGCCAAAGAGGATGCACTCCCACTTAGTTGTGGGATGAAGCGAGGAAGTCCCATCCATGAGCTTATATATATCAGACTTACTGTTTGTCCTGTGCAGGCTGCAAGAAAAGAGGCAAAGCTCCCCACTGACATATTCAGTTTTCTCACGTATGTCACAATTAAATATTCAGAATCAGTATCAGATGTTTGTTTTCCCATCGCCTAATTCTGGTCTCAGGAGTCACCTTGATGTTTCCCAATCCATTCTCTCCCTCTTGCTGTTGCAATCATTTTCTGAAGACAGTTATTTCTCAGATCAGACATTCCAGCCGAATGCTTGCTATTTTTTCTGTTTATCTTATTCTGTCATTCTAAGTATGAAAGTTATTTCTTTTTTTTTTGTATCCCCCCCCCCCCCCCCCCTTTGCTCTCCAATTGTATCTGGCCAATTACCCCACTCTTCCGAGCCGTCCTGGTCCCTGCTCCACCCCCTCTGATGATCCGAGGAGGGCTGCAGACTACCACATGCCTCCTCCAATACACGTGGAGTCGCCAGCCGCTTCTCTTCACCTGACAGTGAGGAGTTTCGCCAGGGGGACGTAGCGAGTGGGATGATCACGCTACCCCCCCCATTCCCCCTCCCCCTCGAACAGGCGCCAACCGACCAGAGGAGGCAGTAGTGCAGCGACCAGGACGCATACGCACATTGGGCTTCCCACCCGCAGACTAGCCAATTGTGTCTGTAGAGACGCCCGACCAAGCCGGAGGTAACACGGGGATTCGAACCGGAGATCCCCTACAGGCAACGAAATAGACCGCTACGCTACACTACCCGGACGCCCCCATGTGAAAGTATTTCTAACAGGTAGAAACTACACATTTCATGTCCTCTTTTTTTTTTCTCGTTTCTCTCATTTGATTGAATTAACTGAGTTTTCTGCAAACAGCAAACAGGAATTTAAACTTTAAAGTCTTACGGAGCAGGTTTGTGGTGTTAGTAATGTTTCCCTGCACCTTGCGTCAAGGCACATTAGTAAGTGACAGCATTCAATGAAGTGCTGCACTGAATGCGAGAAAGGGAGCAAAGATTGTGTTCCTCTGGCAGACGTGGAAGCAAACACATTATGTATTCCAACAGCACTTGGATATTTGAATAGGGGAAACAATTCCACATTCAATTCGAGGCACATCTCCTCTCAGGCAGAACCTGTGCCCTCGATTTGTTCAAATTTGACATAGCTCACAAGCTAGGCCTCTGGGCAACAGTTACTGCTCCTCATTAAAGATTGTTCCTATTCAGATTACAGTTGTCTGGTAGGGCAGTGGCCAAGCTGAAGACAGGCCCACGAGAGTTCTCATCAGTCACATACTAGCAGCTACATGGCTGGCCAGCAGCAGCTCCTTCAAGGGTCCTCAACAACAACAAAACTTTTTTTTTTTTTATTCCATGTTTTCCTCTGCAAACACAAAGGGGTGCCTCTTCACCTGTCAGCCTGATTATTCAGTCCAATGTTTCCTGCTGAATGCTGACTGGTGGTCTTAGTTTCCCACATGGGGCTGTGGGAAGCCCAGAGAGCTGGGACAAAAGAGGCCCACAGTCCAGGCTGGATTACCTCATGCCTTTGGTCCCTGAAGTGGCTAGTCAGTCTTTTCACTTTCTTTCTTTCTTTCTTTCTCTCTCTCTCTCTCTCTCTCTCTCTCTCTCTCTCTCTCTCTCTCTCTCTCTCTCTCTCTCTCTCTCTCTCTCTCGTCCTGTGTTCTGTAAATATGGAAAAAGAGGCATGGGTCTGGAGTAGGTAAGGAAGAAGAGGTCCATGAGTGGAAGGATGTGAAGCAGAGGGAGGGGGATGAAATGTTGCATAAAAGGTACAGGTAGAGAAACAAATTGAGAATGTGCAAACATGTGCACACGCACGCCGGAGAGAAAGAGAAAGCAGGGGGGGGAGTAAAAAAGAGGGCCCTCCTGTTTAGTATTCAATCCCTATTTGTATGATTAGGCCAAACAGGGCAATTAGTGCAGATGGAGAATGGAGATTGGGTCTTAGTGGAGACTACTAATTCACCCGAGTTTCCTTAGGGACACGGCTCACCCTGTATGAACCCTCGATCCACGGCCCCTGCAGTCTGACCTCAGATAGCACACAGCAAGGGTGTTCAAAAATATTCATGACATGGACCCCCCACCCCCCAAAACATTGAAACCTGTGGCCAGGGACCCCCCATCTGTTGTTTACCGAGGCCAGTCACCCGAGCTATGAATGACAGCTCCAAAATCTGACTTTAAATTTGGTTTAGCACCGTGTGGCACATTGGCATTCTGGAGCTGGGGGAGAGAATGGTAGGGAAGGTAAAATGTATGATCAGAATACATGTTTCATCAATACGTTCTCCTGCTGAGCTCTCTTTTTTTGAATTGTACCATTTTTTTTCCCCTCAGGGATCCCTCTTGCAAACTTTTAGATCACAGGACCCTTTTTTTCCCCAAACTGACAGTATATAGAAACCAGCGGCGAAGTAAATGCAGGATATAAAGCCACTTCTGCATAGCCTAAAGATGTGCAAAGCTGTGTGTCTTACATGATAGCATAAGGTGTCAGCAGAAGGCGTTGAGCATCTATCACTGTGTATCGGGAGTTGACAGAGCAGATAGTCGCAAGTCAGAGATGATGCAACAAAATTTTGATGACTTTTGCAAAAAGAAGAAGCTGAAAACACAAAATACATGACACGTTGAAGCCTTTCAGTATGTGAAAATGACTAGATTTAATTGTTGCATGGACATAGAGACATGTTTGGTTCAGGTCCCCGCTTTATGTCTATCTATCCATTATCCAAGCCCTTTATCTGAATTCGAGTTGCGGGATGCTGGAGCCTATCCCAGCAGTCATTGGATGGTAGGCGGGGAGACACCTTGGACAGGCCGCCAGCCCATCACAGGGCTGACACACACATTCACACCTAGGGACTATTAAGTATGGCCGATTCACCTGACCTACATGTCTCTGGACTGTGGGAGGAAACTGGAGCACCTGGAGGAAACCCACGCAGACATGTAGAGAACATGCAAACTCCACACAGAGGACGACCCGGGACAACCCCCAAGATTAGACTACCCCAAGGCTCGAACCCAGGACCTTCTTGCTGTGAGGCAACCGCGCTAACCACTGCGCCACCGTGCCACAAGTCAAGTCAATTTTATTTGTATAGCCCAATATCACAAATTACAAATTTGCTTCAATTAGCTTTATAGCACTGCAGCATCCTGTCTTTAGACCCTCTCTTTGGATAAGGAACAACTCCCTAAAAAACGAAACTTAACTAGAGAGAAAAAAATAAGAAGAAACCTCAGGGAGAGCAACCGAGGAGGGATCTCTCTCCCAAGATGGACAACGTGCAATGGGTGTTGTGTTTACACAATTTACAGAATACAGCATCATCATCATCATCATCCTTCGACCGGAGTCGAGCGTGCATTCACAACGTCGCCCCAGTATCCTCTGTTTCCCATTTGATTTGGTAGGTCTTGAACATTTATTTGAGTGCCTTGAAATACAGTCTTATGTACTTGAAAGGTCATCTTCCTCTGTTAGGACACGGGGGACGCATACAGATAACGTCGGCTATAATCTGATCTTTTGCGCTATAGCAATGTCCTGCAAAACGCGCTGTCCTCTGTGCAGCCGCGGTTCGGACAGGTGCTGTATCGCTGTAGACTTCCGCTTTGGTTTTTGGTGCTCCCGCCAGGAGATGTTCTTAACTCCCATAAGGAGGTGTGTGTCTGCTCCGTCAGGTCTCGCCTGAAGGTCTTTTTCCGTGGTCTGCGAAAGAGGATAACAGAATTATAATGGAATTATAAAACATATGAAGAATACGATGAGGAGGATGCCAAGCAGTGTCCAGACGCCACCGGGACCTGAGCCACGCGACCAGCATCACCATGTAAATAAATAAATAAATAATTAGTCACATATCGTGGTGAGAAGGATATAACATTAAAACAGGATAACAAAATTATATGGATTTATAAGATATATGAAAAGAAAATGTGACGAGGAGGATGCCAAGCAGAAAGCCAATGTATAAAAGCCAGTGTGCAATGTTGCCTCACAGGTACTGCAGTAGTACTACTGTACAACTGTACTGTGTGAGGTATGTGAAAGTATTCCCCTCATTTGAAGCAAACCGTTACAGTCGTACTTGAAACGCGGGGCTGATTACACGACTCAGGGCGGTTTGCTCTGTGGTTTTATTAATTGATGACCATAGTGGCCAGTTATACCTGTGCTGGATCTCTGCCACCATCGGCATCGCTTTTGTGTGCACATTACGTCCACATTTATATTTAATTCAGTTTCTGTATTGAATATAGTGAAAAAAGCCCATTACATCTCTGTTTAAAATAGTGTCTCACTTAAAAAAAAAAAAAACTGAATTTATCGGAGATCGCAAGCAAAGCGTCTCCTCAGAATATAAACTAAAACCCAGAGCTGAAATTTCAAGCTGTGGCAATAAAGTGGATCCATCGCCACAATATCTGAGAGCGGCAAGCAGTCTTGGGGCATCAAGTGTTTCAAACCATAAATGAATTGGAAAAACAGCTAATATCTCACCGGAGTGAGCCGGCCTCATCGATTTTACCCCGAGAGCATAAAAAAAAGGACAGAAAATAAAATCCCTTGGCAAGTGCTGTGAAGTTCAAATGCGCAGGGTCGGTGACTTAACCTTGGGCGACTGAATAATTTTTTTTTTATTTGACGAGGGCCTCGGTGTCTTAGTGGAGGTCTCACACAGCCTGGCACCTGGTAGTATCAAGCAGGTGATTTAGGAGGATACGTAATGCCGTTTTTACTGTATAGAATTAAAAAAAAATACGCCAGATGGAAGGAATTAGTGACTCGAGTGTCACAGGGAATGTCACGGTCATCCCCCTAATTAAGAGTCGAGTTTCTGTTAAGACAACGAGACTTGAAATGAATAAAACAAAGTGAGGTGATAAATGTGACGACAGCACCGAGGTGGAGTTTTCCCCGGGAGAAATGTGAAATTGAAAAATCAATAATAAAAAAGAAAAAAAGAAAAACGAGACAACTAATTTGATTTTTTCGGTTTTTAATGATTTGTCAAAGTTTACTTTTTTCCCTTTGCTTATTGCGTTCTTGCACAGGACGCGGCAGAGTAAATTAATGGACTGCTGCAAAAGACTTCATGCTGAATTGGATGATTTCAGTGAAAACTTTTTTCAGATGATTAGGAGGCTGTTTATGTGTATGTGTGTGTTTTGTGTGTGTTTGTGATTTTACATACGGGTGAGTGTTGGAGGTTGTATTTGGTGGGTGGGCATGAGGGTCCTGGTGGTGGCTGAGTTGGGGATCTAGCAAAAGAGGTTTCCTGGGCGTCTCCAGATGGTTGACAAATGAGAAAGCACCTGCTTGTATGCAAAATATAATCTCTCTCTCTCTCACACACACACACACCATCATCGGCGCTCAGTCGGGGTCAAGTATGACCATCCTCCCTCTGGGTCCCTCTGGGTCCTCAGGTGGGCATAGAGGCCGATCCTGGAGCCGCATAGTGGCTGATGCGCCTGCAGCCACCATGGTCTTGGCAGGGGGTGGCCAGAGTCCAATGGTGTGAAGAGCCAAGAAGATTGGGGACTACCCTCTGTTGCAGCCTTCATCTGCGTTCACTGTCTTTGTGACCTGGAGACATCTACCGCCAGTTCCGCCGTTGAGGTCTTTGTTGGATCATGCTTCGTCTGAAACCTCCCCCTTGACCTATCCGCCTTGGGTGACCCTACCAGGGGCCAAGCTCCAGACAGCATAGCTCTTTGGATCATTGGTACATGCAAGCTTCTCCACCACAGCATGGTGGCGAACCAGGAGAAGACACACACACACACACAGTGTTAAGATCAGATTCATATGTTTCTGACCATCGAGTTGGTTTAAAAAAAAACTATCGCACACATGCAAATCAAACACACACAAATACACCAACATCCACATATTCACTATTCTTGGTCAACCCACACTGCTTACATGTACTTAACATGCACACTGGAGCTCCAAGAAGAGGGTCCATATTCGGAGACACCTGGCATTTCCAGTGCATGGACCTGGAGAAGTGTGTTGAAATCTGCAGTGTGCGCTATTGAATAGTTCCCATTGATCTGCGTTCAGCTGACACTGACTGACAGCCAATCAGCCTATCATGGCCCTGGAGACAGAAACGCTCATTTACAGGTGTGATGGGCCAGGATGAGTTTGACTGATTGACAGGCTGTCACTGAACCACTGGGGCATTACAAAAATGAGCATAGCGGGATAGCAATATTCGTTGGTGTGCATTTGTGTGTGGAGTGCATTGGTGTGAATCGGTTTGTGTGCATTTGCACATGCATGTTTGTCCAGAGGGCGGCATGGCTCAGGAGGTAGAGTGGGTCATCTGGTACTCAGAAGGGTCCTGGTTCGATCTCCGGCTCCTCAAGAGAGCATGTCGAAGTGTCCTTGAGCAAGACACTGAACCCCTAACTGCTCCTGGTGAGCAGGTTGGCGCCTTGCATGGCAGCCTCCGCCATGAATGTGTGTGTGTGTGTGTGTGTGTGTGAATGGGTGAATGTGAGGCACATATTGTAAAGTGCTTTCAGTGGTTGGCAGACTAGAAAAGCATTTTATAAATGCAGTCCATTTGTCAAAATACAGTATATTACATGCTAATAACATTACATGATTTTGTGTGTGTGTGTGGGCGTGTCTGTGTGTGTGTGTGTGTGTGTCTTCTTTGCATGGACAGCCTAATAAAGATTACCCATATTGCAGTTGGGAGTACTGTGACAGGTAGCGAATTAGACTGTCAGGCTGGCCCTGCCCTCATCGTTAAAGACTGGCAAAATTAAACAACCTATCAGGCACAAGCTCTGACAGGAGGCTGCCAGCCCTGAATCATACACGCATTCACAAGGACATAGACACATACACAAAAACACACACCCACACAACCATGACGATCCCTTACTATGTCTGTACATCCTCTTTCCCAAACCACTGCTCACTAGCTCTTGTTCCTCCTTCCTCTCTCTCTATCTCTCTTTCTCTTTCGCTCTCACTCACCCCTGTGGTTCAGTGTTGGATTCAGCAGTGCCATTACTCAAACACAGCCTGTCAGTACAGATAACAGTTGTTTGTTGTTTAACACTGTACAGAGAGCTGCATAGGCGGCCAAAATCTGGAAACATTTTCTATCCCCTCTATTTTTTGCATGATTTCACATTCAGCGTTTTGCACAGCTAGTTCAAACTGGTTGAAAGCCACAGACCTGGGGAATTCTCATTTTTATGAATGTATGGTCGTTTCCTATCTCAGAAATGGCAATTAATGGGGAGCTCATGTCTTTGTTGTAGAAATGACAAGCCTGCGTTTTCAAAAACCTACTAATAGTGATGAGGCCAGAGTTAGAGACTCCCTAAATACCTCGGACTACTGATCCACCATCCACTGGCTTCAAAGAATTAATCTGATTTTTTTTCTTCTCATGGATTGAAGCCTTTCATTTCTTCTTTTTTTGCCCTGCTGCTTGTTCTCGAGTATGACGAGTCTTACATGACGTCATTATAGCTTGGTAGCGACTGCCCTCTTCTGGTGAAGGTGTAAACAGCAGACTAGAAAGAAACCACACTGCTATACTAAATGCACTTCCCACCAAAGTAAAGGGGGTAGGCAGGGGGTGATTGTAAGACTTTGAAATTGGCTGACAATGTATCCGCGGTATGCATGAAGACTCTTTTTCCTCCCCCGCAAATTTAGAAAAGGTATGCTTGAGTCTGAGATATTGCACCAGCGGTGGTCCTCAATTGATCAATACTGAATGTAGTTTTTTTTTATTATTATTTTTAACAGCAGTTTTACCAGACCTAAAATCCCACAGCTCCATCTGTTGTGTAGGAAAATATAAGCTGCAATTAATTCATCCTGATGTAGTTTTTTTTATGTTTGACAATGTCTAATTCCAGTGATGAATACAATTTAGCCATACAATTTATCCATCATTACACTCAATACCTCATGCATGCCAGTGAAATGCTGACAGAAATTTGATCAGTTAGGGTTCAGCATATGTTTTAGCACTTTCCCCACCCCGGGCAAGGTAACAATAGGGGCCCTTTAATTGACCTTTCTGTACTGCAGGGCAATTGGCAGCCCTATAGAAAACTTTAATGTGCCACTGGGGCATGGACAGAGAGTATGGACGGCTTCTGTTTATGAAAAGTAACTGTAGAAAGCTACATATGAACAGTGCTTTGTTTTGCTCTCACTGGGTGGTCTTGCTCAGCGTCATGGTAGTGAGAGAGGAAGCATGTGCTGTAGCGTTTCCCTGACCTTAGTACTGACAGATCGGTTGGACGTGTGTGTGTGTGTGTGTGTGTGTGTGTGTGTGTGTGTGTGTGTGTGTGTGTGTGTAGATGCACCACTGACGCATTTCTGGGAGGACAGTCACGGTCCAGAGGAACCCGTTTCTATAACACACACCTGTTGCTGATGCTTTGAAAACAGATAACGTCCTCTCTCTCTAGATACCATAAGATACATCGTAAAGCAGAATAGTTACGACATTTTTTGAGCAGAACTCCAACTAGTTTTTATACCGCGTGCCTCTCTATTTTCTCCCCTCAGTCAGGGCGTGAAGTTGAAACTTGACAGATTGGCTGAAAGAAGAATAGGCCTACGGAGCAAAAGACTTGATTTAGCCAATGTTTGGTTTTGCAGAGCATTCACCAACAGCCCTGACACATCCTGCCAGCACATATAGTCTCACTTCAGTGTTATTGCTGAGGTCTAGGCATCCTCAGACTACGCCCGGTGGTTTGGGGATGGTTTTGGAACCTAAGCTGCTTGACCAGGCGTGCTAGTCCCAGAATGAGCTTCACACCTTGGGTTTGGCAAGCAAGACTTCCCCCTGGAATCCCCATGATGAACAAACCACACCACCAGGACATCAGCATAATAAATGAATGAGCAGACAGATGGGGAAAACAAGCTGATGAAGGGCGCTATGTGAGGAAAGTATGTCCTCCAATCAAGCATGTTCCTCCCCTTAAGTTTTAAAACTATACTGCCTATGAAAGGGTTTGATATTATACATGACCAACAAAGTGATTTTTTGCACACATATACACAAAGTCTCTGACAAACATGGCCTCTTGACAGCGAGAAACTCATCTTTTTTCATTAACCTACGATTAGTTGCCTTTGAATTGAATACTTCACAACCTGTACTGCATAGCAGGTGGGTTTTTGTCTCAACTAATTTACCAAGTGTAATGATCATGAATGAGTAGACTCGCTGGCCTGTTGGCGAACGGGTCGGTCCGAGGTCTGGGGGCAGCTAGCAAATTCTGGCGGCAGCCGGGAACCGCCGCAGCCAGGACACAAACCCGGGTCTCCCGCACTGTGGGTGACTGTGCTAACCAGTCTACCGAAGGGTCCTGTTGCATTGTTCATATTTATGTCACGGATGTCTAGCTACATACTTGTTTGGTATGTTAATATACTTTTGTAGAGTTAGACTGCAGGAGCAAACATTAGACGTCCAGTCGTACTTGGTGGGGCAGGAAGAGAACTTTATTGCACATGCGCAGAAGTCATACACACACACACATATGGATACCCGCAAGGACCAAAATAGCTGCTTATAGCGCAGTAAATAATACAGTGGCTGACTGGCTGTATATGTGAGACTGCACATTATGTTCAACACCCTCACTCAGGCTCACCTTTACAGACTTACATGAAAAGAAAAACAGGTCTTCCTTAAAACATAAATTACCTATGCCGGTAATTAACATAACATAACATAACGGTAACATTATTCCTTGAATAACAACTCAGGAAAGCCCCAACTTTATTGTTGTTTGATACTTCTGGGTTATCTATGTTTCCCCAAACAAATAACATCTGAACTTCTCAAACTTTGCTTTTGTCAGTGGTTTGGTCAACACGTCGGCCATCATGTTTTCTGTGGGACAGTATTCAATGGATATTTTACCATCAATATGTGCGGCTCGCACAAAATTACATTTAATATCAACATGTTTGCTCCGTTGCCTACATACTGGATTTTTGGACAGAGCATCGTCCCCTGATTGTCTTCGAATATTCTCACTGGTGTGTGCTGCCTATCCTTATTCATCCCTTGAAGTAATTGAACAAGATATAGGCTCTCTTGGGCAGTGGCTGCTAGAGCCATGTACTCCGCCTCGCATGTTGACAAAGCCACTGTTGGTTGTTTCCTAGTCTTCCAGGATACAACTGGACCCTCTTTGACCAAGCTAAAACAGTACCCAGTAGTACTCCTCCTGTCATTTTGGTCTGACGCCCAGTCGGCATCACTATAACCCTCTAGTTTAAGGTCTTTGTCACTTCTTTTGTAACATAGCTCATATTCAGTTGTGCCCTTTAAGTAACGTAGCACCTGTTTAGCTGTTACCCAGTGTTGTTGTTTGGGCTGTGCTAAGTGTTGTGACAACTTGCTGACCACCCAGCTTAGGTCTGGTCTAGCAGAGGTCATTATGTAGATCAGACTGCCAACTATCTCTCTGTAACCTGTGGCATCTACAACCTCACCCTCCTCATCAAAATTTAGCTTTTGCTCACAGGGTGTTGACCTCGGTTTACAGTCGGACATGCCAAACCTCTGTAGCACCTTTGCAATGTGTCTTGCCTTACTCATCTTGATTTCTCCCTTTTTCTGTGTGAAATCAATACCCAAGAAATGTTTAAGCTCCCTTAGATCCTTCATTTTGAACTTCATTTTCAACATTTCCTTTACCTCACTGATCAAGTCGTTGTTGTTGGCTGCAATTATTAAATCGTCCACCCAAATAATCAGGATCACCTTCTCATTTTCAGATTGTTTATCCTATACACAATTGTCGGCCGCATTCTGGATAAATCCGTTTTCTACTAGGTGATCATGTAGGAGTTTGTTCCAGTCGCGCCCTGATTGTTTCAGGCCATACAACGACTTGTTCAGCTTACAAACCAAACGATCATCAGTGTTGGACTCAACTATGAATCCCTCCGGCTGTTCTATATACACCTCACAGTCCATCGGGGCATGTAGGTACGCCGTTTTCACGTCCATCTGATGGAGCACTAGGTTGTCTTGTGCCGCCATCTGCATCAGAATTCTCACTGACGTCATGTTAGCAGTTGGGGAGAATGTCTCTTTATAATCTATCCCCTCTATCTGGCTATAGCCCTTAGCTACATATCTAGCTTTGTATGTTTCAGATTCATCATGGTTCTCTTTAATCGTAAAGACCCAGCGACCTCCCACAACAGTTTTCCCTTTAGGAAGTGTGGTCAATGTGAACGTTTCGTTCTCTTTTAAAGAGTTAATCTCTTCTTACATTGCGTTAGCCCACTTCTGAGACTTATTAGAGCTCATGGCCTCCTTGAATGTGTTTGGTACCCCAAATACAGCTCTATAAAAATAATCCACATCTTGCTCGTCAGTACATTCTGCTTTACACTGGTATTCTTCAAGATATTTTGGGGTCTTCCTCTCTCTAGTTGGGTAGCGGTTTCTGCCCTCACTATCCCCCTGGTTATTAGAAAGTGTACCACTTTCACCTCCTGTACCTGTAATCTGGGGCTGCTCATCAGTCCTAACTGGTACTACATCAGGCTCGTATGAGTCTATATCCTCATAGCTGTCTCCATCGTTGTGTGGACCTGTTTGTGTCTGGCAGTCTCTGTTGCTCTTCTGTATGAACTTAACTAATCTATGCTTTGACACTTTTCCTGTTTTTGGATAATATACATTGTATGCAGGGCTGTATTTATCATATCCTATGAAAATGCCCTTCTCGCACCTTGGATCCAGTTTCTTTTTGTCTTGTCTATAGGCATAGCACTCAGTGCCAAAAACCATCATATGGGAAATATTTGGTGTTTTCCCTGTGAAAGCACTGTATGGGGTTTGCTTTAATCGCTTACAATAGCACCTGTTGCGTATCTGTGCAGCTGTCTGCACCGCAAACCTCCAAAGCTGTTTTGGCATCTTACTTTCTAGCAGCATACATCGTGCCATGTCAAATAATGTTCTCCAGTTTCGTTCTGCCGTGCCGTTCTGATGCGGCAAGTAGGGGGCACTAGTTTGGTGACTAATTTTATTTTCTCTCAGCAGATCTTGGAAACATCCTCCAGTGAACTCGGTACCATTGTCAGACCTAATGGTTTTCACCTGCCCAAAGGAGGCAGTGTCAGCTTAGAATTTTTCGGTAGCCTTAGCTGTATCACTCTTTGACCTCATGAAATATGTCCATGTCATACTGCTATAGTCATCTGTGAAAGCTATGGTGTATTTATACCCATCTTTATCAGTAGGCTCGATCGGGCCGCACAGATCTGTATGGACTAGTTCAAGTATTCCTTTAGCTTTGCTATCAGCCTGTCTATTTCTAGACTCCACAAATTTTCCTTGTGTACATGTTTCACAGTTGAAGTTAGATTTGTCATTTTTCTCCTTAATCATCATTCCTTCAACTACACCTTCTAGTCTTGAAACATCATCTAAGTTACAATGACCAAGGATTCTGTGCCACGTTTCAATATCATGACATCCTTTGTATCCGTCAACATTATCATCAGTATTATTAGCTGTAGACAAATAATACAGTTTCCCAAATACTTCAATGTTAAACTTGGTACCCTCGTTTATATACCCCATCCAATTTTCACCTTCCTTGAAGTGGATTTCTGCTCCGTTACTTGAGGCTGCTTTAACGGAAAAAATGTCCTGAGGAAACGTCGGGATATACAGGGCCCTCTTCAGTCGTGCTGTCACCTTTCTTCCTTCGCTGTCAATTAAGGTGACTTCAGCTTCTCCTCTGGCCTTGGCAACTCCGGTAGCCTTTGTCCCGTCTGCAAGTTCAATCACGTGACTCTTGGGCTTAAAGCCTTTATCGACTGTTTTGAACTTTGTAAAGTCATTTATCATGTGTGACGTCGCGCCACAGTCGACCATCAAACCTCTGTTGTTGACAGTCCGCCTCACCGGCCTGGTGTCCTCTTTCATCTTGAAGCAATATGACCTGCCTTCCCGGTCATCGGCGTCCGCCTCTATTTCTCGGTGGCTGCCGTCTGTCTCTCGGTGCGCTCCCCAGCGTCCGTCCTGGTCCCCCGCTGCACCCTGCTCTGCTCCGGTCACTCCCGCGATGGCGTCTCGCTCCTTCCCCCAGCCTCGCGCGTCTCCCCTGCGTTCCGCTCTTCTTGGTTCAGGCATGCTCGTACATGTTCGAGACATATGCCCTTTTTTGTGGCATCTGAAGCACTCAATTTCGGCCATGCTCTTTCTCTCTCTACCTCTTCCACGAGAGGTGGTGGCTGCTGTGGCAGCTCTTATCACACTGTCCCTGTCATCACCATTACTCGGCTTGTACCTTTCTGTGTCTTCAAAGCTCCTTAGTTTTGCCTTAAATTCACTGAATGTCAGGCTGTCACTACTCTGAGTAATATGAACCACGAACGGTTTGAAAGAGTCCGGCAGTCCTTTCACTACCATTCCCACTTGCAACCCGTCACTTATGTTCTCGTCGGCTCCTTTCAACGACGAGAATATTGTCTCTGCACAAACAATATACTCCGTGACGGTCTCGTTGCTTTCCATGCGAAGAGCTGAGAGTTCACAATATAAACTCACCACGCGCGGTTTCCCTTTGCCCGCGTAATGTTGCCGAAGTATCTTCAATGCCGCCCTACCGTCGGCTGCTGCATCCCGCATAATTAGTGACACGCTCTTGTTGTCCAAAACTTGCACCAGCTCCGCGTACGCTTCTCTGTTTTTCTTGACGTCTGCTTCTCTCAACTGGACAGCATTTTCGCCCGCAGCGATAACTGGCACGTTCAGTAGAGTCTCGCTGAGTCCTCTCAACTCCATGTGGGCTAGGAAGCGAGTTTCCCATAACTCGTATCCTCTCTCGTCGCCGTCGAACAAAAGTCTATTAAATCGCTGACTAGACATGGCACTGGGCCCATAACCTGTTGCATTGTTCATATTTATGTCACGGATGTCTAGCTACATACTTGTTTGGTATGTTAATATACTTTTGTAGAGTTAGACTGCAGGAGCAAACATTAGACGTCCAGTCGTACTTGGTGGGGCAGGAAGGGAACTTTATTGCACATGCGCAGAAGTCATACACACACACACATATGGATACCCGCAAGGACCAAAATAGCTGCTTATAGCGCAGTAAATAATACAGTGGCTGACTGGCTGTATATGTGAGACTGCACATTATGTTCAACAGGTCCAATTCGTTAGCCAAGGGCTAGCAAGTCTAGTCATCCGTGGTCTAACATTATTCCCCTCTTTCGGGAAGCATACCAGCTCCCTCATGCCTCTGGGCGCACGTGCTTCCGATGGCCTCACAGTCTCACCATCCCACTTCTGACACCAATGTAGCAAATTTAAGGGGTAGTGTAATGAGTACGGATGACTAGACTCGCTAGCTCTTGGCTAACAGGTCGGACCCTGTAGTTGACTGGTTAGCCCAGTCGCCCGTGGTGCGGGAATTCCGGGTTCACATCCCAGCTGCGGCGGTTCCCGGCTGCCCTCTGAATTCACTGTATTGGTGTCAGAAGTGGGATGGTGAGACCGTGACGCCATTGGAAGTGCGTGTGCTCAGAGGCGTGAGGGAGCTGGTATGCTGAAGCTCGGGGAAGTCCTTCCTGAAGAAGGGGGATAGTGTAATGATCATGAGTGGTAGACTCGCTGGCCGGTTGGCTAACGAGTCGAACCCTTTAGTCGACTGGTTAGCATAGTTGTCCGTGGTTCAGGAGACCCGGGTTCACGTTCTGTCTGCAGCGGTTCCCGGCTGCCCCTCGGAATTTGCTACACAAGCACTGTTCTGCCGACGAGAAAGTATAGATTATTATTAGAGTATATTGACTATTGCAAACTGTTCTCTCACATGTATTTTCTCTTTCTCTGAATGATGTCTTCTCCTTTCTCTTCTCCTGTGTGTGTGAATGATGTGATGTGAGCCCCCCCCTGTGTGTATGTGTTGTTTGTCCTCCTCCCGGGTCTTCATGGTGATGGTGGTCGCCACCTGGACACTTGGCATCCTCCTCGTTACATTTTAATCTCATCTCATCATCAGCCACTTCTCCAGGATCAGGACATGGTGGCAGCAAGCTAAGTAGAACACTCCAGATGTCCCTCTCTCAGCAACACCCTCCAGCTCTTCCTGGGGGATCCCAAGGTGTTCCCAGGCCAGATTGGACATGTAGTGCCTCCAGCACATTCTGTACCCCTGGGGTCTCCTCCCAGTTGGACGTGCCTGGAAAACCTCCAAAGGAAGGTGCCCAGGAAGCATCCTAATCAGATGCCCCAACCACCTCAACTGGCTCCTTTCATCACGAGGGAGCCGCGGCTCTACTCCGAGCTCCCTCCGGATGTCCGAGCTCCTCGCCCTATCGCTAAGGCAGAGCCAAGACACCCTACGGAGGAAACTCATTTCAGCCGCTTGTATCCGTGATCTCACCCTTTCGGTCACTACCCAAAGCTCGTGACCATAGGTGAGGGTTGGAACGAAGATTGACCGGTAAGTTGAGAGCTTTGCCTTCCTGTTCAGCTCCCTCTTTACCACAATGGTCCGGTACAATGTCCACATTACTGCTGATGCTGCACTAATGCGCATGTCAATCTCCCACTCCATCCTACCCTCAATCATGAACAAGACCCTGAGATACTTGAACTCCTTCACTTGAGGCAACAACTCATCCACAGCCCGGAGGGGGCAATTCACCATTTTTCCAGTAGAGAACCATGGTCTCAGACTTGGAGGTGCTGACGCTCATCCCAGCCATTTCACATTCAGCTGCAAACCGCCCCAGTGCACGCTGGAGGTTGCGTTCTGATGAAGCCAACAAAACCCCATCATCTGCAAAGAGTAGAGATGCAATTCTGAGGTTCCCAAAACGGACACACTCCTCACCTTGTCTGTGCATTGAGATCCTGTCCATGAATATCACAAACAGAATCGGAGTCAAGGGACAACCTTGGCGAGGTCTGTCGCCCACCGAAAACATGTTTGACATTTTGCCAAGAATGCGGACACAGCTCTCAGTTTGGTTATACAAGAACTTGATGGCTTGTAGCAGCTGCCCCGGTACCCCATACTTCCGCAGTAACCCCCACAGAGTGCCCCGGGGTACACAGTCATAAGCCTTCTCCAAGTCCACAAAACACATGTAGACTGGCTGGTCAAACTCCCATGCCTCTCTCAGCACTTCCACAAGGGTAAAGAGGTGGTCTGTTGTTCCACGGCCAGGATGGAATCCACATTGTTCCTCCTGGATCCGAGGTTCAACAGTTGGTCAGAGCTTCCTTTCCAGCACCCTAGAGTAGACTTTCCCAGAGAGGCTGAGCAGTGTGATGTCCTGATAACTGGAGCGCACTCTCTGGTCCCCTTTTTTAAATATGGGAACCACCACCCCAGTCTGCCTCTCCACAGGTATTGTCCCCGACCTCCATGCGACACTGAAGAGGCATGTCTGCCAAGACAGCCCAACAGTGTCCAGAGCCTTCAGCATCTCAGGGCGAATCTCATCCACATCCGCACCTTGCTACCGAGGAGCTTCATAACTACCTCAGAGACCTCCACCAGGGATATGGGTGAGGCTTCCCAGGAGTCTTCAGACTGTATCTCCTCCACTGAGGACATGTTAGCCGGGTTCAAGAGCTCCTCAAAAGTGTTCTTTCCACCACCCGACAACATCTCCAGTCCAGTTCAGTAGTTCCCCTCCCCGGCTGAACACAGCCTGAGTCAAGCCCCGCTTCCTCTTCCTGAGTCGCCGGATGGTTTGCCAGAACTTCCTTGAGGCCAACCGAAAGTCCTCCTCCACAGCCTCACTGAACTCCTCACACACAGAGCGCCGCAGCACTTCTGGCCTCCCGGTACCTGTCTGCTGCTTCAGGAGACCTCTGGGCCAACCAAGCCCAAAAGGCTTCCTTCTTCAGCCTGATGTCTTCCCTCACCACTGGTGTCCACCAGCGGGTTCTTAGGTTGCCACCTCGACAAGCACCACTGACCTTATGACCACAGCTCTTATGTGCCGCATCTGCAATAGAGGCTTTGAACATGGCCCACTCAAACCTCATGTCCCTAGCCTCCCTCGTGATACATGAGAACTTCTTCTGGACGTGGGAGTTGAAGACCTCATGAACAGGGGCCTCCGCCAGAGGTCCCAGTTCACCCTCACTGCATTTTTGGGTTTGCCAAGTCTGTCCGGCAGCCTTCCCCACCATCTGATCCAACTCACCAAGTGGTGATCAGTTGACAGCTCTGCTCCTCTCTTCACCTGAGTGTTCAAAACATATGGCTGTATATCTGGTGATACGACCACAAAGTCTATCATCAACCTTTGGCCTAAGGAGTTCTGGTACCAAGTACACTTACAAACTACCTTATGCTCGAACATGGTGTTTGTTATGGCCAATCCATGACTCGCACAGAAGTCCAATAACAAGGCACCGCTCGGGTTCTGATCGGAGAGGCCGTTCCTTCCAATAACACCCCTCGAGGTTTCTCCATCATTGTCCACGTGAGTGTTGAAGTCCCCCAGCAGAACTATAGAGTCCCCAGGCGGAACCAGGACACTACCCAGAGGTTCCAAGAAGGTCAGATACTCCAAACTGCTATTCGGTGCATAAGCACACACAACAGCGTTCCCCCCAGTGACCCTCTCATTCCCTGGGAGAACTCCAACATGGCGGCACGTAACTAGGGACTTGTGAGTATCCCCACACCTGCCCGGCACCTGTCACCTTGGCCAACTTCGGAAAAGTAAAGAGTCCAGCCCCTCTCCAGATATTTGGTACCAGAAGCCATGCTATATGAGGAGGTGAGCCCAACTATATCTAATTGGTACCGCTCCACCTCCCGCACCAACTCTGGCTCCTTCCCTGCCAGAGAGGTGACATTCCACATCCCGAGGACCAGTCTGTGATGCCGGAAGTTGGCACGCCCCAGTCCCCGTCTTTGCTTGCTGCCCGACCTGCATTGCACCCTACCCCAGTGCTCATCCCCGTGGGTGGTGGGTCCACAGGGTAGTGGCTCAATGTTTTGTTTTTTTTGGGCTGGGTTCGACCAGGCCCCATGGAAGAAGGCCCGGCCACCACACGCTTTCCGTCGAGCTCCCTTCCCAGGTCTGGCTCCAGGAGGGGGCCCCGATTTCCCTTTTCCGGGCGAGGCGCTTGGACTCTGTTGTTGTAAATTCATCGGGTTTCTTGGGAATCGCCCTTAGTCTGGCCCCTCCCCTGGGACCAGTTTGCCTTGGGAGACCCTACCAGGAGCTATTGCCCCCGACAACACAGCTTCCAGGATCACCGGGACACCCAAACCCTTCCTACATGTTAAGGTGACGATTCTTTTTATATATCCTAGATAGCCATATAATTTTGTTATCCTGTTTCAGTGTTATAGCCTTCTCTCACTCAATAGTGTGACTAAAGTTTTTTTTTTCTTGTCTCTTTTCCCATGTATGTGAATGGTGGGATGTGAGTCTCTCCTGTGTGCATGTGTAGTCTGTCCTCCTGTCAGGTCTATATGGTGATGCCGGTCACGTGTCTCATGTCCTGGGCTGTTCCGGTGGCATCTGGACACTGCTTGGCATCCTCCTCATCATATTCTTCATATATTTTATAATTCCATTATAATTCCGTTATCCTCTTTCAATGTTGTGTTCTGTCAATTGTGTACACACAACATCCATTGCACATTGTCCATCCTGAGAGAGATCCCTCCTCTGTTTCTCTCCCTGAGGTTTCCTCCTATTTTTTGTCTCTGTTAAAAGGTTTTTTTATGGAGTTGTTCCTTAGCCGATGCAAGGGTCTAAGGACAGGACTGCTGTAAAGCCCACTGAGGCAAATTTGTAATTTGTGATAATGGGCTAAACAAATACAGTTGACCTGACTTGACTTGAGATCATAGGGCTTGTGATTTTATTTTATTTCATGTATTTATTGTTGTTGTTTTTTTGTTTTACTGTGAAGAAGTTTGGCTTTACACCACTAGATAGCGCTGAGGTGTTAAACCACTATTACTTGGGCAACCTGTGACCCTTTGCATACATTTGACTGTTACACTAACACAATGATTAACTTTGGTTTAATTTCTAAATTCAGATTTCATAAGGTACACCAGTGAAATTAAAGCTGTAGTGTTTGGGAAAAGAGAGTATTACTCTTCTCACTCTTAGGAAACCTCCAAAGTGTGCAGGACAAAGGAACTGTTTCGTGGAGCGGTTGAGTAAGAAATAAGAAGAAAAAAAACACACAAAAAAACAAAGCAATAATTTACACAGTGGTTGTTGCTTGGCCATGACATTATTTTTTTATTTATTTTCTTTCTTTCTGGCACTGATATTGATCAAAATAACACAAGAAAACTGCATTATTTTGCTGTCCAGAGGAACCTAAAATGAAATAAAGGCGTCAGAAATAAATAACAGTGCATATACCGTGCTTAGAATTGAAAACACTTCAGGGAGATTAGCAGTTAATCCTGGGCTGAAAGGACGTGAAAGCATTTAGACATAATATGGCTATAACGTGCAAATCACATGAGCGCTTGAGCATAAAATAAAGAGTTTGAATGCAGCATAAAGACACAGTGTGCTGTGCAGTGGTTCCCATCACGTTTTATGTCACAGTCTGCACATGTGATGTAGCACTAATTGATAAGTTTCTACAATCTGGAGGGTAGGCATCCAAACCTCCGCTTCTGGGAAGTGGGAAGCATAAAAGGCTCTGAATGGAAATATCTGCTGAGAGGGAGGGGGAATTTCAGGAAAGTCACTTTTGCTTTCTTGGAAAGGGAGAAACTAGCACAAAGCTTTATATAGACAGGAAAGTGTGATGCACTTTACCGTGAACTGCAAAGGAAAGGGAAGAGGATGAGAGCATATCACGCAGATAAAAATCCACAGAAAGCATTCAGATTCAACATAGCGAAATGATTAGCATCTAGAGAGCAATAAGCCTCTGGTCTGGAGATTAATGCGATAAAACAAACTCGATAAAATGCGGTTTTTTTTCTCCCCAGAAAATACATTTGCGTAACCTAATAAAACTTGTAAATTACTTCATTGTTACTGGCTGTAGAATTTGTCGACAAAGCATTCCTTTCCTGTTATAATCTGTTCCAAGAATGCAAAGGGGGGGGAGGGGAGTGTCAGGAAACATTGGACTCTGAAGTGAGACATGGAACTTGTCCATTTCACCAGTGGCTGTTTGAACGAACATCTGCAGCCTGCCATTAATCAGCACTTTAACGGTCAGGAAGCTGGAGGATTCTGGGAAGGCGCATGATGCCTCAGCATCACAGCAGTAGATGCAGAAAGAGTTCGCTTCTGTTGTTACTTGGTGCGTCATCAGAACTGCTGCTTGCCGGATCCCACCACAACATAATGCAGAATCATGCTTCCGAGGAAGACAGGCTGAGCAGGACTCCTCTTGGGATGTGAATATACCACATGGCTTTCTACAGCATTGCTACAAGATGTGGACCTTGTTGAAGTTGTTATCATAGTCATGATACTTAAAAGCAATTACACATGAAAATTATCATTTTTGCTGAGTGTAAGAGAGTACAGGGTTTCTGTAGGGGCGTTTTTGTTTTTCTGCAGATAACAGTCACAAAAATTACGTGAGGGAAACGTGAGATTGTACAGGTTCACAGTTTGGGTCTGTGAATGGTGATTTGCTTGACTGGTTTCTTAACAGCAATCACAGATTTTCTCCTGTAGCTTCAGCCAGTTGCTGTGGTATGTTACTTTAACCAGCAGAGGTCAGCAGATACTCGGCAATGAAAAATAAGCTAAGACCTGTGAGCTCTGTAGCCACTTCTGTTGAGCATGCTGTTATCAGAATCAGAATTGTTGCCAATAATTACCGTTTTATATCATATCTCTATGCTTCCTAATTTCTGAAAGCCACTCAGACCAGTATGAGCATATACTTAAAATATTCAGCTGCATAATTTGCATTGGACTTGCGTGCCATTGGATAGAGCGAATAGTTTGGATGAGTCATTCTGAAGTCAGTTTAACCGAAAACTTTCGAAACTGGCGGCAACTGCATGGTCCCTGCTGATGTTTGTTTCACTGTAATATTTGAAGGGTCATGCCGGAAACAAATCGTAATCCCTGACAGTGTGTTCATGATGCTGCACTCATTTGCTCAATGTGTTCAACAACCTGTTGAATGACAACGGGCCCTGCATATATGCACATGGCAAACACACACACACACACACACACACACACACACACACACACACACACACACACACACACACACTAGAATGGGTTGTGATCTAGTCCTGTGCAGCACATGACAGAGTCAGGGGTGAAAAGCAAGACCTCTGAACTGCCTTGTGATGTTGTCACCTGACTGTCAGGGATGACTCTGGCTGACTGGGCAGTCAGTCTTGTTCCATAGATGCATTCACTGCAGCCAGTGCCCCTCTCTGCCTTATGTGGCAAGAGTCATGGCGGTCTCAGAGTACGGAATGCACCGGAGCGCATTCTAGATTCCCAATGTCACAGAGAGGTATTCCAGTGTTCCACTGATCTGGAATGGCTTCCAGGCTCCGCGACACTGGAATACCTCTCTGTGGTATCACAGGCCCTGATGAGAGGAGGCTTGTCTATGTTTGGAGCTGTGTGTATCAGCTACACCGCCGAGGCAGAGACTGAGTGAATCAATAGGTGATGTGTTCTAATTGATGTCATCTGATTTTAAGCCCTCTGAGAGGATGCCAACACCTGATGAAAAGGCCGGTTCTACCTGTTAGCTAAATGGCTTTGTTGCCCTATCTCTGCTGTCTCACTTTAATTTCCCCGTCTGGATATTTGCTCTTGTTTCAAGTCGTCACAGTATATCAAACTCACGCACCTTTGTTTGCTTACACAACGGTCAAAACATGGTCAATGTTTCCACCATTGCTCTACCGTTGCTGAGACCTTTTCCAAGACCATTTCTCACTGTTGGAAGGAGCAACTTAGCCCCTTTTTAACCCCTAAGCAGTTAACTCAGGACAGTTTTACAGTTTTACCGTTGACCTTGAAACTTGGGAATGTGTGTATGGGGGGGGGGGGCTGGGGGGTAGTTTAAAACATGTTTTGCCCACACAAGGTTACCATCATTAGCTGCATTTACATGGACCCTAATATTCCACTAATAATCAGGATAATAACCCAGTCAGAATGAAAATGCCTCATGTAACCACCTCAATCCGGATCGATCGGAAGGAATTTTCAGTTGGGTTGAGAGGTGGGTGTAAACCTTTGATAATCCGTCCAATAGGAAAATATTGTAATGATCACGGATGAGTAGAATTCGCTACCCTTGGCCAAAGGGTCGGACCCTTCAGTTGACTGGTTAGGGCGACCCGGGTTCGCGTCCCGGCTGCGGCACTTCCCGGCTGGCTCCTGAATTCGCTATATTGGTGTCAGAAGTGGGATGGTGAGACCGTGAGGCCATCGGAAGCTTATGCGCCCTGAGACATGAGGGAGTTGGTATTCCCGAAGGAGGGAGGTAGTGTAACAATCACAGATGAGTAGACTCGCTAGCCCTTGATTAAGGGGTTGAACTCTTTAGTTGACTGGTTGGCGCAATTGCCCGTGGTGCGGGCGACCTGGGTTCGCGTCCCGGCTGTGGCGGTTCCCAGCTGTCCCCTGAATTTGCTACAATATTCCCAGATAGCATTCGGATGTGGGCCACTTCAGGCAATGATGCGGCACTGATAGCCTTCTTCTGGCCCTGATGTGAGCCTGAAGTGGCCTACATATATAATAGCAAATATGGCTCAAATATGCCAAATCAAATGTGGGCCTTTTTTGGCAAAGATGCGGTGCTCTCGGCAACATGTAATCTGGATGTGACCCTGAAGTGGCCTGTGTGGTAAATGGGGAATATGGCCCAAATATCACAAAACAAATATGAGCCACCTTTGGCAAATATGTGGCACATGCGGCTTGGTTCTGGCCCAGATCTGGCAAACAGGAGTGGACAGCCCAAGTACCATCATTCCACGAGGTATGTGGGCCGGATGAAAATGTCGGGTGTGGAACGGATCCAGGCCACAGCAATTGTGCTATCTGGGTTATAACCATGGAAATGCCTAATCTGATCATTTCTCTCTGGTTGCAATAAATATATTCTTTCTGTGCATGCTTGCCCCACGTGGGGGTAACATGAACAAGTTTCCAGGGAGGACAGAAACATGGCGGTAGCAAAACAAAACTGCCGTGGCTGATACATTTTTGTCGGAGCCTTTAGAAAATTTAAGGATTGTTGGATGCCTTGATGGTCGAAAGGCTCGAAACTATAGGAGTTGTTCCAACAAGTGTTTGAAAAGATGAATGAATCCGCCGAACCATTGGTCAAATCATTGGGCAGAACCAGAACCACCGGGATAATGAGCGGACGGAACCACTTTGTATACATATCTAAAAAAGTTATATTCTGGAGGGCATCTGGGTAGTGTAGCGGCCTATTCCGTTGCCTACCAACACGGTTCGGGTCCACGTGTTAACTCCGGTATCCCTAGACACAATTGGCTGTGTCTGTAGGTGGAAAGCCGGATGTGGATCCTGGTCACTGCACTAGTGCCTCCTCTGGTCGGTCGGGGCGCCAGTTGAGGGAGGGAGAACTGGGGGAATAGCGAGTTTTGTGTATGGTCTGGGTAGATTGTAAAACTGAATTGCCCTTCTGGAATAAATAAAGTCTGAATCTGATCCTCCCACGCGCTACGTCCCCCTGGCGAAACTCCTCACTGTCAGGTGAAAAGAAGTGGCTGGCGACTCCACATGTATAGGAGGAGACATGTGGAAGTTTGCAGCCCTCCCCAGATTGGCAGAGGGGGTGGCGCAGCGAATGGGACGGCTCGAAAAATAGGGTAATTGGCCAAGTACAAATGGGGGGGAAAAGGGGAGAAATCTAAAAAAACCCAAAAAACTTCTGATTAAATGCTTTGGTGCATGTAAACGCGTATCTTATCCGCTCACATTATTTCGCGTCCATGTAAACAGTTAAGTTGGAATCTAATCAGAATGATTTCAATCAGGTTGAAGAAATATTGTCCATGTAACCGCAGCTACTGACACACTGGTATGGACAAGTTTGAGAGCCCTGTAAACCCTGAATTGAAAGGTTTTTAGCTAAAGTTAAAAACGGGTGCCCCCCCTATCGGGACCTCATGTATGGGTGTGAAATGTCATGGATACCTCCCCCATGTATCTGAGCCGAGTAACTGCAGAGACAGAAAGACAGATTGAGAGAGACAGAGCTGACCACAGTGATGTTGTGTTTGGGGGATTCCTCCTATTTCACGTTACAGTACGTAGCACAGTCAGATATCCACACCACCTGTTTAATTACACGGTGACCTGAAATGTGACGGGCAGCCATAATGTGCAACGCTGGATGGCATTTGATACAGTAACAGTAAAAAGTGGTGTCAAACTTCATTCCAACTGGCTTGTCACTGCATTGCCTGAATGCTCTGCACTTTGTTCTCTGGGCCTAGGGTATTCTCTCACTCCATGTCGAATAGCCAAAGGTGGGGTGGTGCGATGTTACCAAAAATAAATAAATAAATCATGAGAAAACTGTTAAGAAGTGTGCCAAAAAAAGTCTATAAGTCTATTTTAAGTTGAGAAGTGCCTGAGAAACGTCTCAATACATGTTATTGCAGGCTTACCTTCAATATTGTAGTTCTTCTCTTGTGATCTCTAGTACTGTGGCAGGAATGAGGAAAAACACATGAGACCAAGGCGAGTTTGATGTTTATTCCTCAACTCCAAAAACCAACTGCAGCAGGAACAACTCTGCCCCGGCGAGCCTGGGAACGTAAACCACGCCCCCAGCTCACAGTCCTGCTGGGTGAGAGGCATAGCCCCTAGTGTCCGCCACACAGCCCCCCCCCCCCCCCCCCCCCGAACACCCAGAAGGGACTCCTGGAAAGAAACTTAGTGTCTCACTGGAGGCTTAAGCAGCCTGCCATAACGGCTGCGCCGTCCCTCGGCCGAAACAGTAGGTGAAACACAGTCCAAAGCCGGCTGAGAAGCAGAACGCTGAACCCGTGAAGACACTGCCGGGGTCCTGGAAGGAGGACGACCCCGACGGGGAACCTGGGCCGGAAACACAACTTCGCCTGCCACCCTGTGCGCCGGTTTAAGCCTATCAGGCGTGACACGCTCCCTACGCCCACCCATATCTAGCACAAAACCCTTAGGACCCGTCTCAAGAACCCGAAATGGGCCATAGTATGGGGGTTGGAGGGGTGAGCGGTGAGCATCATGCCGTACAAAAACAAAACGAGCTGACATGAGCTCCGCAGGCACGAACGACCGCGGAAAACAGTGGTGAACGGGGCCTGGAACCCGAGGGCTGTCGGACAAAAAAGGATAAACGGCCGGACGGGGTCGAGGAGACTGGGACTTTGTAGTGGCCGCCATTACTGTTCCTATTATCGGCGCGGATTTTCTGTGTGCTAATGGTCTGCTGGTTGATGTTGCAAACCGCCGTTTAATTGATGCTGTGTCTTGTGTCTTGCAGCTGCCCACCCCTTGACGTCCTTGCGGAGGCCAGGCCAGACGAATTTGGAACCGACCAACTTCACCGATGCCCGAACTCCAGGGTGCGAGAGGGAGTGAATCGAATCGAAAACTCGACGGCGCCAGGCCACTGGAACAACGGGGCGGGGACGGCCGGTGGAGACATCGCAGAGGAGGGCAGGACTGCCTTCCTGCATCACAGCGTCCTCTAGCTTGAGACCGGTACGCGTTGACCTAAGGGCAAGGACGTCCGGGTCACTGGGCTGGTCGGCAGCCATAGCGGAGAAATCCACACCGAGGTGCACAGGACACACAAGCACACGCGACAGACAATCAGCAACAGGGTTGGACTTCCCGGCCACATGCTGAATGTCCGTTGTGAACTCGGAGATCGCCGCTAGGTGGCGCTGTTGACGAGCAGACCACGGCTCAGTCACCTTGGACATGGCAAAAGTCAAGCCGCGAATGGGCGACCCTCCAGCAGGAAGCGGAAATGCCGGGTTGCAAGGTGCAGTGCCAGCAACTCCCGGTCAAAAACGCTGTACTTGCGCTCGCTATCTCGCAGTTTGCGGCTAAAAAATGCGAGTGGCTGCCACGCATTCGCCACACGCTGTTCAACCACAGCCCCCACGGCTATGTCAGACGCATCGGTTGTTAAAGCTATGGACGCCGTGGGTGTGGGATGGGCGAGGAGGGCAGCGTTAGCCAGGGCGCACTTAGCTCCGTCAAAGGCCTGGACCTGTTCGGGAGTCCAGTCGACAGGGTCGTTAGCCTTCTTGAGCCGCAGGGCTTCGTAAAGTGGCTGAAGGAGGTGGGCAGCGCGAGGGAGGAAACGGTTATAGAAATTCACCATTCCCTAGAATTCCTGCAATGCCTTAACAGAGACCGGGCGGGGAAATTCCGCCACCGCTTGCACCTTAGAAGGCAACGGGACCGCGCCTTGCGGCGAAATGCGGTGACCCAAGAAGTCAATCACCGGCAGTCCAAACTGACACTTGGCCGGGTTGACTATCAGGCCGTGTTCGTCCAGACGACGGAAAACCTGTTTCAGGTGCGCCAGGTGCTCGTCAGCTGACGGACTGGCCACTAATATGTCGTCGAGATAAACGAACACGAAATCAAGGTCACGCAACACCGAGTCCATCAGCCTCTGAAAGGTTTGCGCTGCCCCCTTCAAGCCAAAAGGCATGCGCATGAATTCGAAAAGCCCAAACGGGGTGATCACTGCGGTCTTGGGCACGTCCTCTGCGCGCACGGGAACCTGATGATAGCCGCGCACCAGGTCCACCTTAGATAAAATAGTGGTACCTGCCAGGCGTATGGAAAAGTCCTGTATGTGTGGGATGGGATAGCGGTCATTGGCGGTGACGTTGTTCAGGCGGCGAAAATCGCCTCAAGGCCGCCACGACCCATCCGCCTTGGGCACCATGTGAAGCGGCGAGGCCCACGGGCTGTTGGAACGCCTCGCTACACCCAGACGCTCCATGATGGCGAACTCCTCCTTAGCTGTAGCCAATTTTACCGCGTCGAGGCGCCGCGCGCGCGCAAAAACTAGCGGTCCCAGAGTGGGAATGAAATGTTCTACCCCGTGTTTAGTAACCGCGGTGGAAAAGGCAGGCGTAGTCACCGATGGAAAATCCGCCAGCAAGTGCTGAAAAACATCCCCTAATGCTAAAAAGTTAGCGTGTGTTAACGGCCCGGCTCCCCTTGTCTCGCACGGAACAGTGGCGAAAGACACAGCATCAATTAAACGGCGGTTTGCAACATCAACCAGCAGACCATTAGCACACAGAAAATCCGCGCCGATAATAGGAACAGTAATGGCGGCCACTACAAAGTCCCAGTCAAAATGGCGCCCGTGGAAGCAAACAGTCACCAACCTTGTGCCAAACGTCGCAATGGACGAACCGTTAGCTGCACTTAACTGTGGGCCGCCGCCTTCGGCCGACCTGTCTGTCTTAGCAGGAGGGAGTAGGCTCTTTTGCAAGCCTGAGTCCACCAGAAACCGTCTTCCTGACATCGTGTCCTTAATGAAGAGCAGCTCACTACGTCCGCCAGCGCCCACAGCTGCTACTGAGCGCTGGCCCTGGAGTTTCCCGCCGTCTCAAACGTGCACGGAGGGATGCAGCGCCTCGCCTTGCCGCCGAACCGCTGGTGGAAGAAACAGAGGCCTCTCCCGCGCCGTCTCCGGGCAGTCACTCCAACCACCACTGCCGGGTCCGCGTCCTCCGACGTCGGCTGCAGAGACTCCGATGCCACACTCTGCACAGAGAACCGTCTGGTAGCCAGCAGGACCCGATCGGCCTCCTCAGCCAAACCTCGGCAGTCACCAGCGGCCAGACACGGGGAGTTAGCCAAAGCCGCGCGCACAGGAGACGGGAGCTGGCGCAAGAAAACGTGCGGGAAAAGGAATCCACCTTCGTCTGAGCCTAGCAGCGACAGCATATTGTCCATGAGCTCCACGGCCGTCCCGTCGCCCAAACCGGATAGGGAAAGGATTCTATCTGCCCTCTCTGCGGCAGATAGGCTGTACCTCCGGAGCAGAAGATGTTTGAGGGCGACGTATTTATCGTGTTGCGGAGGGGCGCGCAACAGCTGCATGGCCCGGCGTGTGGACTGCTGATCCAGCGCAGCGACGACCAGATAGTATCTGGAGTCGTCCGCGGAGATTCCACGCAGGTGGAACAGCGCCTCGACATGCTGGAAAAACGAGGCCGGGTCGCTCTGCCAGAACTCTGGGAGCTTCACAGCCGCGGCGAGAACGGCCGGCTGTGAGAGTTGGGGCGGCCGAAGTGGATTCACACACATCTTCTGCTCCAAACATGTTCAATTCGGGGTCACCAATGTGGCAGGAATGAGGAAAAACACATGAGACCAAGGCGAGTTTGATGTTTATTCCTCAACTCCAAAAACCAACTGCAGCAGGAACAACCCTGCCCCGGCGGCGATATTATGAACCCTACATAGCCCTCGCCAAAATCCCGTACCCTGTCCCAAATCTCGCGAACGGACGCCGGATTTCCGCGAACGGACGCCGGATTTCCGCTGCGTTGCTAAGGAAACAATCAACTATCAACTCGGTGCGAAGCAAAGCTAACGTTAGCTACCTTCAATTTGAACTTATGAATCGTCTAAAAAGTGAACCATGGGGTTGAAATTATGATTGTGAGGGAAAGAATAGCCTTAAGTTGACTAACCTAACAATTTTAGGTTACAAGGTCTGCCTCTGCTCCTTGGATACGTTATTGGTATTATAATTGTGATGCATTTGAGGCTTGATGAGACAAAGAATCAGAATGAACCCCAGCTAAAAGGTTACATTGAGTAGTACATCACGACAGAGTCAAATATGTCATCTTCCTGAGGGTGGCGCTAATGTGCAAGAGCTGAAGGTGGCGCTAATGTGTAAGACTTGTAAAAGTCATATTACTACAATATAGGAGCTCGTTTTGTTTGTAGTCATGATAAGGGGTGAAGTATCCTATGCTCAAACGTGGAGCAAGCAAAGATTGAGTTAAAAACGTTAATGTTGATTGTGGATAACTTAGACAGGTTAAATTGTGGGTGTACAGCGTTTCCTTGATGAGCGCTAACCCCATAACAACATATTTTCGCGTTGCTACGGTGGCGCACACGTGACAAAGCCAGAAACGGGATTTTGGCGAGGCCTATGTAGGGTTCATAATATCGCGCCCCGGCGAGCCTGGGAACGTAAACCACGCCCCCAGCTCACAGTCCTGCTGGGTGAGAGGCATAGCCCCTAGTGTCCGTCACAGTACCTCTGTTCTCAAAAGAGGGTACCATACACATTAAAACACATGTGCATTAATGTCTTCAGGGTTACATTTCTGACATTGGGCAGAACTGTGGCAAAGCGGTTGGCACTGTTGCCTCACAGCAGGAAGGTCCTGGGTTCCAACCCCAGGCCGTCCCAGGCCCTTTCTGTGTGGAGTTTGCATGTTCTCCCATAGCCCTTTTCGAGCAAAGTAGCTCTGGTTCAAGCACCGGTTCCGTTCAGGATTCTCCACCAACAGGGAACGGGTTCGGTGCCGGTTCGCCAACCCCTTTTTTGGAACGGTTCGGAGCATTTCGACCAAAAAGAAATTGGTTGCGAACCCGAGAAGATAGTTCCGAGCCGGCACCAAAAAATAGCAGGTTTTTCAGCGCGAACCGTGACGACATCAATGGGCGCGTGATTTCGCCATTATCTACCGTTGGGCTATCTACTCTCTTCTTCTCTTCTTCATTATCTGCCTTTGGGCTGTCTACTTTCTTCTTCTCTTCTTCATTATCTACCGTTAGGCTGTCTACTCTCTTCTTCATTATCTACCGTTAGGCTGTCTACTCTTCTTCTCTTCTTCATTATCTACCGTTAGGCTATCTACTCTCTTCTTCTCTTCTTCATTATCTACCGTCGGGCTATCGCCTCTCTTCTTCCTCTGGAATGTCACGCGCCCATCGATGTCACGGTTCCCGCTGAAAAACCTGCCATTTTTTGGGTGCCAGTTCGGAACTAACTTGTCGGGTTCGCAACCAGTGTATTTTTGGTCGAAATGCTCTGAACCGTTCAACAAAAAAAGGTTTGCGAACCGGCACCGAACCCGTTCCCTGTTGGTGGACTTCAGCTGCCTCAATCCGCTACGTTACCACTGAGGTCGCCACTTGTGTACGTCATAAGTACGCGCCTGTAATTTAAAGCGACCGCACCGTAACGCTACACCCCCCCTCTTCTAGACGTAACACAAGATACGTTACAGCAACAGAAACGACCGCTATGTTGCGTAACTCGGGCGGCACAGATCTCTGAACACAACAGCATGAGTGGGGTACAGCACATTAACAGGAAGCTGACAAACTCAACCGCTAGAAAAAGATGAGACGGCATGTGTAACTAATAAGGTACAGAATAACCAACAAGGAAAGTCAGTAATCATCACTGGAAGAACAATATTTCTCAGAGTGCACCCGTTAGTTTTACCAGTCACTGGGGCTAAGTGGTGACGTAATCCCCATAACGCTGGTTGGGGTGGCTGACTCCCCCTGAGCGAGTCACCACAGTTTGTCTACCACCTGAATCACTTGGGGTGATTTCTGGTGTGGCAATGGACAGTGTGAGTGGTGGTGTCAGCGTGGACAGCTTCTCTATCAGGTGCTGCTGAAGCGGGAATTTGTGGCAGGTCGTCCTCAGAGATGGCCGGTGGGGGTTCATCAACTCAGAGAAGGTGTCGCCGATTCCTGACGTAGTTGGTTCCTTGAGGTGTCATTATGTAGCTGTTAGGCTGAGGGGCTGGGCCCTCTACTCTTGCTAACCTGTCAAAACCACGTTCAGTCTGCACCCTGACGGTTTGACCTGGACTTAATGCAAGGGAGGCGCCGGGCATTGCGGTCATGATATGCTTTCCCCCTCATCCTCTTTTTTTGTGATAGCGGCTTTCACATTAGTGTGGATAGCTGGCTGCAGCATGGCTTTGGTCACTGGTATGAAAGTTCTGGTCCGCCTGGACAGAAGGCGCTGAGCAGGAGAGGGGAGTCCATCACGGGGAGTGTTGCAAGCGTGGAGAAGAGCAGCTTGGATGTCCGTGCCAACATGGTAGCACTTTTCCAGGAGGTGCTTAGCGCAGTGTTTCTCAACCCAGTCCTCAAGGACCCCCTATCCTGCAGATTTTCTTTGCAACCCTGAATAGGTACCTGTTTGTAGTAATTCAGCAGTGAATGTCAGAGTTTGCACACCTTGCATAATTAAGTGCTGTGAGATGATTGGTCGAGTAAGTACAAGCAGGGCTACCTATGCAGGGTTACAATGAAAATCTGCAGGATAGGGGGTCATTGAGGACTGGGTTGAGAAACACTGGCTTAGCGGATCGTACAGCGCGTTCAGCAAGGCCATTTGATTGTGGGAAATGAGGACTACTCCACATGTGTCTGAAGTCTCACGTCTGTGCAAAGTCTGAGAAGTCCTTACCGGTGAATTGGGTCCCATTGTCAGTCATGAGGGTATGAGGAACACCATGTGTTGCGAAGTCAGCTTTGCGATGACTGTGGTGCCTTTCATATCAGGGAGGTAGTCCAGCTCCAACCACCCCGAGTAAGAGTCCACAACCACTAAATGCATTTTGGCATGCCATTCGAATATATCTGCTGCGGTGAATGACCATGGAAGGTCTGGGAATTCATGAAGGTGCGGTGGTTCCTTTGTGTGGTGAGGTGTGAGAGCATTGCAGGCTGCACAGCGAGACACCTCCCTCTTAATGTCTGTGTACATTGAGGGCCAGTACACATGGTCTCCCAAGCTCTGTGTTTGGTAGCATCGATACCGGGGTGGCCTTGGTGCAGCTGTCCAACAGAGAACTTTTGCAATGCAGGGGGTATTATTAGTCTTTGTCCACGGAGCAAAAGTCCATCTTCGACAGTCAACTCTTCCTTCATTGAAAAGAAGGGACGCAGAGCGTGGGGTAATTCTCTTGAGGTGTTAGGCCAGCCGTGCAGGATAATGTCAGAGAGCTGTTGACACATTAGATCCCTCTCCACAGCATTTCTTAGTTCATCTGTGCGACGTGAGGAGAGCACTTGGACTGTAATGACGTCCAACACGTCATCAGTAAGTGCAGGCTCAGTCATCGGTAGGTGTGAATGTGATGAAGCATCAGCAACAAAAAGTTCCTTACCGCATTTATAAATCACATCCAGGTTGTAGCGATGTAATTTCAACATCATGCCCTGCAAGCGAGGTGACGCGGTGTGAAGTGGTTTCCTCAGAATTGTTGTTAAAGGCTGGTGGTCGGTTTCAACTGTGACAGGACGTCCATAGATGAAATCATGGAACTTCTTGGTTGCAAAGACGAGAGCCAACATTTCTTTTTCCATCTGTGCATACCTTGACTCAGTGGGCACGTGATGTAAATGCCACAGGCCTCCCTTGCTGGAGACACACCGCACCCAGACCATGTCGTCACGGTTCGCGCTGAAAAACCTGCTATTTTTTGGTGCCAGTTCGGGACTAACTTTTCGGGTTCACAACCAAGCCGTTCAAAAAATTGTTTGCGAACCCTCAGCGAACCCGTTCCCTGTTGGTGGAAAAGGGCATCTGCGTGGGTTTCCTCCGGGTGCTCCGGTTTCCTCCCACCATCAAAAAGACATGCACGTTAGGGTTAATACTCCTGTCTGTGCCCCTGAGCAAGGTGAGAGGAAAGAAGAACTGGAGTTGGTCCCATGGGTGCTGCAGCTGCCCACTGCTCCTATAAAATAGGATGGGTTAAATGCAGAGAATACATTAATTTTATATATATATATATATATATATATATATATATATATATATATACACTTCTCCTCATTTGATGATCACTTTTATCAACACCTTTGACGGTTTCCGAAAGAAAAAAAACCCCACTACTTATTTATTTGTTTGTTTGTTATTTTAGAATAAAAAGGTGCTTTTACTTTACCCCTCTTTTTAATTCGACAGGCCTATGGGGTTAGGTGGTGGGGTGCACCCTCAACTGCGGCGCAGCGTTTGTTCCATTTTGCACCACTCTGGTTTCTGCTCAACCCCCGGTGAACCCAGGGTCCTGCACCTTATACTTCCCCCTCCCCCACACAGGGTGAGTGGTTGGTGTTTACTGACTCAGAGCTGACATACTGTAGGTGGACTTGTATTTCTGTTTACTCCCCGAGTGCATGGCCGCGTTTTCACATGGCCGCGTTTTCAGTCGTAGCAGGTGACAAGTGCCCCCGTTTACACAAACACATGCATAGACAAGTGAACACACATGCGTGCACACGAACTCTCACCCGCATGCAGACGTATAAACACGGCTGCTTGTGCGCAGGTAAATTCTCATCTAAATTCAGTCCCTCTGTCCTCGCACTGATGGGCGATTATCACCTGGGGTTGTGCAGAGAGGTGGAGAGAAGCAATGAATGGAAGAGAGATGAGCGGTTAGGTAGAGAGATGAGAAGGAAGAATGAGAAAGCAAAGGTACAGCTGAGAGGTAAAGAGGTAAGCTGGATACAGGAGAGGTAGGGAACTGAACGGTGGAGAGAGAGAGAGGGAGAAAAGGAGAGGAGAGGAAGAACATAAATGGGATAAAGGGAAAGTGCAGGACATTCTGACCTAGAATGAAGAGAATGAAACCGGAGGCAGGGGCAACACTGCATCTGCTATGGCCCTTATGATCTAGCACAGTGCCAGGAAAGTCAGAAGATCACTAACACACACACACGCACGCACACATGAACCCACCCGCTCTGGAAACAAACGCTTCATGTTGACACATGCATCTGTGTGCACATACACAAAACCACCAAAACGGTCAAATCAGAGTCACACATTCTTTTATTGCCATGTGCATGCCGTGGACTAGGAATTTAGTTTAGCGTTGTTGATAAAATAAAATAAAATAAAAAATGATTAAAAGTCTTGTATCATTTATCCATTTATTTGTATTTAACTTTTTTATTTATTGTTTTATCATTATAATTTTTTATTATTATTTATCCATTTATTTATCGTACCCAGGGTCGGGATGAGATGAGCTGATGCGATACCAAGTATGTGAAAAATATATATATAAATACACGCGCGCGCACACACACACACGCACTGTGGAAAGGGATATTAGGTCACACACAAAAAAAACGAGAGGACTCGGAAACAGTTTGTGCATTTCAGCAAAACTTAAGGGGGAGAGGAAAAAGGTCTAATTGAACTTCCCGTCTGTGACTCCGCTGCATGTCTGCTTGCAAAAAGAGCACGATCTGCCATCAAAGGAGCAGTATGTGATTGTGGAATTAGCTATAGCCAGGTACCCTCAACTTCCCATTCGTTGGAAATCTTGAACCGAGTTTGTTCCTTATGTTACCTACCCTAAGTGAGGCCTCTGGCATTGGCCTCGGTGCTTGTTGCTGATCTACGTATCTGGCCTGGAGGAGTTTATCATGGTGCCATGTGGCTGCTTGGGCTTCTTCCCTGTTCCTGGGATGCCACAACACACAAATGCACATACACACGCTGACAGATTGTTCTAGGAGAGAGCAGGGAAGGAGATCAATATCTGTTAGAAAGCATAGTGAGTGTATTCCTCTCCCTTCTCCATAATGTGTTCTGGCCACGATATCTCTCAGTAGAAACACAGAGATGTTTCTTTGTGGCAGGAGGTCTCCGCTGTTACTGTAACAACTAATTATTACCAGCAGTACATCATCTATTCTCCTATCCCAAGAAACTGCAGTTGGTTCATATCCGTAAGTGATGGCGGACAAAATAGCTGACTTTGCTTCATGAGAAAAAAAAGAGAGGTGTTTATTAATAGGAACTAGGGGACTTCTCGCCATGGAGGGAGGGTCACGTATATTCACAACTGGGAGCAGCACAATGACTTCATCTGCAACTGCAGAGATGACACCGGAGTACTCCCGATGAGTGCACAATGTCTTCCTGCGAGACTCTTTTTTTAAAAATCCTATTTGCCTCAGAGCATTCTCAAAGAGTTACACTCGAAATAGTCACCGAGCCCAGGAAGCTGCTCCTCTGTCAGGCATGCCCCATAACACCGGTTCCAAAATAGGGATTTCGCCAGGAGGCCGTGTTGTCGGATCTATGAGGCATTGCGAATTGGATTTGGGGTCAGAGATCACTGGGGTACAGGGTGGGTCCTTACAATGCTGTTTATGGCCCTCTTTTCTCTTATATGGTGGATCATATTTTGATAGGGTGTAGAAAATATGTTTATTCTGGACGCTGCTATATGAAGGGCAGCCATTCATGGTCTGTGCGGTCATGTTCCGTGCCAAGATATCATATAAGCAAGCCGGTCAGGCAAGCGGTTGTGTGGAAGTGAGTTGCAGAAATGTTTGGAGAAGCATTTGCAAGAGTTAATAACGTAATCCACTCCGACAATGTTTAGAATAAGCTTTGGTAAATCATGCGGTGCTAATACAGGATACGTAGTTGAACTTTCACAATGGCAGTGTTGCCGTATTGCATGTAATGCTGCTTTTGTTGCAAATACTGAGCGCCACATAACACCAAGAATGAGTTATTCATATTACCCAATATTGCAGGAAAATTAGGGAACAGGCAATGTAATTAGACTAAAGGTTCTGAATACTGCAAACCTCGGTCTGTTTGTTTTGAGTAATTCTTCCTGCTCACAGGGCTTTTCTCTCTCTATGTAGACATACCCAGCCTCCTCTCTAAAAGCTCAGGACAAACTTCACACATTCCCTCCAGCTCATCTCACTTGCGCTGAAAACCCATGACACGACCAGACTCGATTCTGTATTTCCTGCAATTTCAGTGGAAAAGCAATCAGTCACACTTAACATAATAGGCCGATGTGCTCATCCAGCAAGTTGTTTCTGAACAACTCGAGTTTCCACTTTCACATGTAGTTGTCCGGAGTCATGCTGTCCTCACTAGCGGTAGGAGTAGATAAACTGCGAAGACATGCAAGAGTCAGGTTACCAAACTCCTAAATCGTGCTGATATGGCCAACATTCTAGCAGTTAGAATTAAATTAGAATTAGAAATAAAATTGAAATTAGAAGTGGATTTAAAACTAGCAAAAAGATAGAGGATCGGGAATTGCGTCGCCGGGGTGACAATATATCCAACATACTGCAAATGTACCTTTAAATTCCTCAACCATCTGGCCAATATCTACTCTACTTGAATACAATGGCCCGTGCACATGCGTAATATGCAAAATATTTTGCTGCCGTGACATTGTGTGAAAACAATGCCTGCGCCTCATTGTTTCTCCCTGTGTGAAGGCCACATGGAGAATTATCAATGAGAGGTGGAAGGTCAAGCAGTAGCAGGCTCAGGGGTCGAGGGGTCAGAGGTGGGTCCCTGTATTGTTAGTCCCCGATCCCTTGGGTTGTGTTAGAGGGACTGGACAGCTGTCCTGCCCCATGAAGATACATTAACCCTACCCTGGCCGAGTGAAAAGTCAGCCTAATGACCTCCATGAATAAGTGGGCAATGGTCATAAAACAGTGGTCATGTTGGCACCAATAGCTGACAATTACTTGAACATTTATAATTAAAGGTCTCCTCTGTAGTTAAATATGCAACGTTGTCACCCTGTTCTCATAGCCTGAGTATAGTTTTATGAACGAAATAAATGTCTTTTGAAGTGTGCATCTGCTGATGGGTGGTACTCTCTAGCCGGTGCAGCTGTTGCACCTCCCAAAGGGCATAAGGAGGAGAAGGAGAACAGATAACGGGGGCTGTCTGCTCTGTACTGTCTGTACCCTGCTGTTGCTGCTGCTGCTGCTGCTGCTGCTGTTGCTGCTGCTGCTGCTGCTGCTGCTTCTCCTTCTCCCTCCTCTGCCCACTGCTCAGGTTTCACAACCCACACGCCTGAATTATAGGGTCACCAATGAAACGCACACACGCACGCACACGCACGCACACACCTTTTCATACCCCCACGAATGATTCATACTTACCCCCTCATTCCCCCAGGGAGCAGTGAGTCAGGATGAGAGGAGAAAGAGAGAGAGAAAGGACAGCGCATAATAGAGATGGGGTGACTGAAGTGGAAAAAAAAAGAGAGAACAGAAAGAGGAGTAGCGTCGTCTGATGATGAACAGTTTGGCCTTCGGTGCATCGAGGAGGCGGCAGGCCCCGTGTGCGGCTCTCTTTGTGGCCTGCAACTCCTCTTTGCTCAAACGCATGCGAGTTCTGCTCCCTCTGCCGGGTTGATACTGGTCCTGTTCTGCTGGTTCTCCTTGTAGGTCCATTATAAAGGTTTGAAAATATTGTCCTGTGCATAATGTCTATTGTTCCTAAAACAAAAAGGAGTGTATGTGCGAAGTACTTCAGACACACTACAACAACATGTACGAATTCAAGGAAGTAAGTACCCTGTGACAGAGCAAGTGTCTGAAGTCAGCACCTGGCAGTCATCATTCAAAATTCACACACTTCTATAACTTTCCAGAGACCTGCTATTTTCACTCAGCTCACAGTGGATCGCTCCCTTTTCTCCATCCTGGATGTTTTTACGATGGAATATGATGTAAACGTGGTTAACCTACACAAAGGCCTTACGGTTGTTTGCAGCTCAGCAGGTTCTTTGTCCGCTGAACTTCTTAAAAGCACCATAAAGATACCATTACTTTATAGCTGGCGGGCTGTAAGTAGAACGAAAACATACATTTAGACTATGGAGCAGCCATCCATGTCGACAGCTTCTCGACGTGGATGGCTGCTCCATCCGCCCATCTCCGGAAGTCCACAACCATGGTGTCATTCTAGACTCCACCCTCTCATTCCAGTCACACATCAAATCTGTCACCAAATCGGCTTTCTTTCACCTCAAAAACATCTCCAGGCTCCGGCCACTACTCTCAGACTCCATGGCAGAGACCCTCATCCATGCCTTCATCACCTCCCGTCTGGATTATTGCAATGGAGTCCTGTCTGGGGTACCTAGCAAAGCCCTAGACAGGCTTCAATATGTGCAGAATCCAGCTGCCAGGGTGCTCACCCGCACCGAGCCCTGGCAACACATCACTCCCACCCTTGTCCACCTTCACTGGCTCCCAGTCAAATCCCGCATTTCCTATAAAATCCTCCTGCTCACCTATAAATCCCTCCATGCCCTTACTCCCCAGTACCCATCAGACCACTTCAACCCCTATATTCCGTCCCAGAATCTGCGGTCTGCATACACGGGCTTGCTTTCCATTCCCCACACCAGCCTGCGGACTTGTGGGGATAGAGCCTTTAATGTGGCAGCCTCCACCTTTTGGAACTCTATTCCGCAGAGATCCGCAACGCTGCTTCTTCAGACAATTTCAAAAGAGTACTGAACCGGGGCAATCGGGTAGCAAGGCGGTCAGTTCCGTTGCCTACCAACACGGGGACACCGGTTCGAATCCCATGTTACCTCCGGGTGGTCGGGCATCCCTACAGACACAATTGGCCGTGTCTGCGGGTGGGAAGCCGGGTGTGGTTACCTGTCCTGGTTACTGTACTAGCGCCTCCTCTGGTTGGTTGGGGTGCCTGTTTGGTGAAACTCCTCACTGTCAGGTGAAAAGAAGCGGCTGGCGAATCCACATGTATCAGAGGAGGCATGTGGTAGTCTGCAGCCCTCCCCGGATCGGCGGAGGGGGTGGTGCAGTGATCAGGATGGCTCGGAAAAGTGGGGTAATTGCCAAGTGCAATTTAGGAGAAAAAAAAGGAGGGGGGGGACTACTTAAAACCTACCTTTTTACTAAGGCTGTAGACTTTTCATCTTTGTTTTTCCCCTTATCTATCCTTGGGTTGCTTGAAAGGCGCTCTACAAAAGTAAGTTGTTGTTGTTGTTATTATTGTCATCCTTTGTGATGATGTGTGTGTTTGTGTTTTCTTCCAATTTCTGACAAACGCTAATAATGATTTTTCAATTCCGAATTCGTCTTTTCGAAACTCTTCGCAGTATAACACATCTCTGTGTGGACCGAACCTTGAGGACTTTTTTTCCTTGCATTCAATGAAAACAGTTCTCCAAATTCTTGAATTCATCTCTCACCCAAGCTCAACCACCGGCAAAACTATACAGGCCAATTTAAAAATGTTTGCAATGGCATTTAGCCGAGTCACAAATGCTAAATTGAAATGCATTCGAAGTCCTAACAAAAGGTTGAGGAGGGGTTATAGAGACAACCCGCTAATTGAGGTTTTGTAAATAGATGGCGGACAGTTGTTTGGCATGTTTTTCGGCGGCCAACATCATAGCTGATGATGCCGACCGACCGACCAAAATAGACCAAACCTCAACAAAAGACCTGCTCGGGTGTTGAAGGACTTTCAGTATGATGGCCATCTATGAAAAGGGAACATCTTTGGAACGAAATTGCTCAAGGAGAACCTGACGAGGAATAGAGGAGTGGGTGAAAGAAGAAGACAAGTGGCTGGACGATGGAGAAGGAGAAGAACACGAATGTGCGGTGGCATTCATCATATAGAGGAAGTAGACCGGGAAGACTAAAAACCAGCATTGCTGCACCTGTCACCTACAGTACTTTTCTCTTGTATTTTATTTTAAACTACCCGAGCTTTGCTGCACTAGAATATTGCAGTTGTTTCTGTCCCTTTCTACGACTTGCTGGACGTACCGTGCTACATTCTAGATACGAAATTCTGTTTTGCAATGCGGATAGTTCAACAAAACAAACCATACTATCAAAAATAGCAAAAAGGCCAACTAAAAAGACTGCGTGCACTGAAGTGCTGCCTGTAGTAAGTATTTGGGTCATTGTGCTGCGAGAGAACAAGTGCTCCTGATGGTGTTTTGGGAGATGGTTTATGCTTTTGAGTCATGTTTGCGGTGTTTTGGTAGTTGTGGTGCATCCTGGGCACGAAATGAACTGTTGTGCCAAACTGCATGCCGGTGCAGAGCGTTGTATGAGAGAGTTTTGAAAAGGCAAGCTTGGTTTTGAAAAAGGACTGTTAGCAATTGTAAAAAAAACAAAAACAAAAAAAACTGCAGTACAGTGTAACTGGGAAGTAAATATGGGATGCCACAACTCAATGGGATTTCCGTGTGTCCGTATTCCAGGTTAGGGGTTTGTTACTTCCCTTTTGATATAGACGCACTATAATGCATGTTCTGCCTTTTAAGAAAAATAAGGCTGACCTTTCCTTTTTATTTTGACTTTTAAAATGGTCTTTACGGCACATCTCTGTCTGTCACAATCACCGCATCCATTTCTGAAAGTCTATCAACCTGCAGCAGAAGCTGCTGCAACTTCTGCACCAGCAGCCCCAGTTGGCTCGGTTGTGAGCTGACAAAGTGACCTTTTTAGACAGAGGGACGGGATGAGTCAGAGTGTGTGAAATGTACCGACTCCAACCATACCAAGACCACATGGAGTGAAGATGAGAGAAAGGGAGAGAGCCTCACAGCAGCTGAAATTATGACTCATTTTCGCTCTTGCTCTCACTATGGGTTGCTTTCGAAGCAATGTGGGTAGGTGTGTGTGTATGTGGGATGAATGTGTGTGTGTGTGTGTGTGTGTGTGTGTGTGTGTGTGTGGTATGGCTTTTTGCTGTGTAGATCTGTGCTATAGTTATCACATTAACTGTCTTATCAATATCACAGTGCGACATCAAACGAACAAAAATTAAATTAGAAACTTAGATTGCCATAAAATGCAAAAAAAAGGAGAAAAAGCTGCTATCAGATGGCATGTTAAACGACAGTGATGAAACGAAGCAGACCTCAACCCTTGTTCCCAGTGATGGCTTGTGCAAATAATACCAAGTAGAGTGGGGTTTCTTTCTGCAGAGGAATCTCCCTGACGTGGTGGCAGATTTCCCCTTGAGTCGATTGAATCTTACCTCAGGTCACCTCTGCGAAGCTCAACTCTTCTCCCGCCGTGCTCTCTTCTTTCTCCCTCTTTGGAGTTTGATATAATTGATTCAATTTATATAGAAAGGAAATTTAATGAAAATGCCTATGCAAAAAAAAATCAAAAAGACAGTATACCTGTTCTAATGGGTAGTTTCTCTTGCGCTTTTGAGCAGTCATGCTGTGTTTGTAAACTGCTGAACAGCTGGGGCTTTCTGTGCTCTTTCCTCCCTACGTTGCAGTTTCCTGCAGTCAGATATTACTCCAACAAACGCATTGCAGCTATTACAGAGGTGATGGTGCGCTGGTAGTGACAGATTCTATCATCCCGGGCTGTCAGAAGAAATTAATGTGCAAGGATTTTGTGCAAAATTGTCAGGGAAGATACGCCGTATCCCTTGCATTACAAGTCACCATGAGTCGTTCCAATGTAAAATCTGTCAACTGAATTAAAGTCATTTAAAATCATTACAGACTCAGGCCATTGCTCCCCGGCTCCTTTACGCACACATTAGCTGGGATCTGGAGGACTGCCGTAATCTATTCCCCAGATCTTTATGACACACTGGTGTCTGCCCGGTGGCAGTGTGCCAGAGAGACACGGATCATCATAGGCTTGACCCTGCTAATGGAGCGTTATGACCTTTCACCTCTGAACTGGTTACCGCCGCTTGCACGAGGCATGGCCCACCCCTAACTGGCTCAGATCAAGAGTCAGCTAACACTCAACTGTGACGACGCTCCACTCAAGGGAAACTGCATAAACTGGCCTCCGATCAGTGTCCGTGGCCATTTTTGAGACTTGAGTCCCTTGCAATCACTGAGGCTAGCTGATATTCCGGCTGCTGGGGTGAGGGACGCGAGGAAGTGAGTATGATGTGTGATTATTATCTGACCGGCAGGAAACTCTTTGTGTTAGGGGTTATCTGACTGCCTGTAGAGGAGATGACGTGACTGCTGGAGGACGGAGACACTGTTTCACTGTTACTTCTATCTATTGTCCACAATGGAGGATGGTTTCCTGCCAATGCTCTCGCTGCCAAATGACGTGTATCCATGGCGGCTCCCAGCTTGCACAATATAACAATATGATAACGGTGTATGCTACCATATGCCTCGTGCAAGTGCCACGTGATTGCAGGAGGTGATATTAAAGCAATTTTTTTTAAAAAGTATGTGCCCCAAAGACACATTCCTACTAACACACTTTTTTTGAATGTTTGTGGCTGTTTGTGTCATGATGATAAATGGCTGGAGGCCATACTTTTTTTTTTATTTCATGGGTCAGAGAAGCGGGGCTCGCACACGTAACGAAATGCTCCGAAACAGATTTATTTCCGCACACATCAAGGACAAGAAACAAGGTTCTCGTGAAAACTTTGTTGGAAGGTTAACCGTGCAGGGATAAATCTGTTTTAGAGCCTTCCATTAAGTGTGCGAGTCTTGTTTCTCCGATCCACGAAATAAAAAGGTATGACACCCCCCCCCCCCAGCCTTATCATCATAAAACACACAAGCACTAACACATGAGAAAAATCAAATCTTCTTTCTCTCCTATCAGAGAGCTTTTTGGCTGGACCGGCCAGTAAGTCCAGACCCACAAACGCGAATGTCCCTTACTGACTGACTGACTGACTGACTGACTGATCATGTTTGACGTGATTGGGCCGCCGGATCAGGTGACCAACAACGTCACTGAAGTTACACCATTGGTCGGCCGAGCCCCGAGAGGTATGAGGAAGAGCGAGCGGTTAGACGCCCCGGATAACAGTCACTCTGACAAAACACTCACTGGCGAGTCCACAAAAGGGATGCACGGCTCTTGCAGCCGCAAAACCTGCACAAATAAGAAAAAAAACCGTGTAATTCCCAAAGCACCCGCCAGGGGGCGAGATGCACCTCTAACTGCGCTGCAGAACAAACGGCGTCTCGGCGCTCCGACGCTGCATCACTGTTTGGTTTAATCCTGCAGTGTCTGGGTTTTGTCTCCTCCTTCTGGCAGTGAGAGGAATTGCTTCTTTCAGCGCTCTCCGACGAGGAAAAACGACACCAATGATTCGTGTTTGTTCTCGCCATCGATCGCTTTGTTTGTTTTTTTTGTTTGTTTTTTTACTTAAATCCTTCCTCTGGGCGCCGAGTTCCTTTGTTCTTTGGAGCATCAGAAACTTTTCTTTGATGCTTTTTAGGTTTTTCCACCGTAGCTTCCAAGCCCGGAAGCTTTCTGGCAGAAAGCCCTGAAGGAAGCCAATCAGAGGCATGCGAGAGCTTGTTCAGCTCTGGCAAAGCGATCGTTGAGCCCCCCCCCCCCTCTGTCTGTCTGTCTGTCTGTCTGTCTGTCTGTCTGTCTGTCTTTTTCTCCCCAATTGTACTTGGCCAATTACCCTACTCTTCAAACCCGGCTCCCCCACCCCCAGACACGGCCAGCTGTGTCTGTAGAGGCCCGACCAAGCCGGAGGCAACACGGAAATTCGAACCGCCGACCCCCCGTGTTGGTAAAAGCCACCGTTGCTTGTTGACATCACATGCATCATTAAGCATCACTTCCGGTGCGCCAGCAAGTTACAACTCCACCAGCGTTACAACTCCGGCGTTCTGCGAAATACAGAGCTTTACCTGGTGGTGATGGGCTTAATCGTCATTGTGGGAACTCGTTAGGCAAGGGCTTGAATGTCACAGACATTCATTTATAGTGGAACGTGCAAGGGGAAGTAGACGCGTTGGCCGTTAGCCAACAAGTCGGACCCCATAGTCGAGCGGTCGGCGATGTCTCCCGCGGTGCGGGAGATACGGGTTCGCGTCCTGGCTGCGGCAGTTCCTGTTGTTCCCCCCCCCGAGTTTGCTATAATAGTGTAACGTGCATGGGTAAGTAGACACGTTAGCTGTTAGCCAACGGGTCGGACCCTTTGGTCGAGCGGTCGGCGATGTCTCCCACGATACGGGTTCGCGTCTCGGCTGCGGCACTTCCTGTGGTTGCCCCCCCCCCCCCGAATTCGCTACAGTGGGATGGTGAGACCGTGAGGTTATCGGAAGCGCGTGCGCCCAGAGGCGTGAGGGAGCGGATATGCTGCAGTGTGACGTGCATGGATAAGTAGCCACGTTGGTCCTGGACTAACAGGTCGGACCCTTTAAGTCGACTTATTAACGTTGTCGCTTGCGGAGTGAGAGTTACGGGTTCGCGTCCCGGCTGTGGCGGTTCCCGGACTGCCCCCCCGAATTCGCTACAATATGTAAGCTTTCACATTATAAACAATACCGCTGACTATCCTTGTAACATGTCGGCCACAATTTCAAACATTGACCGGCCAAATGCCAGGTTTTGACGTAGTCTTGTTTTACAACTGTTCGACACCAAGTATGATATGTGCTACGGATTCATGTTGTAAACATTTATGTCAGGGTAAGATATCGGGTGAACTCTCTTGTGTCAGGGAAAGGCTGAGTAAACTGATTTGAAGTGATTTTATCCACCACTATAACTCCGGTTGCATGGCCAAGAGTGTAGCCGTTTGAAGTGAAGATCAAAGTATCACATTAAGGAACGTGATAAAAAGGCCGCAGTAAGAGCCACACTTCTTCTGCCCAAAAATGATGGCTGGCACTATCTCAAAGCATACTGCTGGTCTTTAATCTAACTGGACCCTATAAGCTCATAAGAATGGATGCTGGCACTGATGCCATGCAGGCATTTCTTACATTTCTCGCTTTCGGCCTTCCGCTGTCTCTCCTTGTTTCCATGCCTCGTCTCTCCCCTGTGATCCACCCCGTATCTCCACCCTATCTCTCCCCTGGCCGCCTTCCCATTTTCCTCTCTCCCCCGTCTTCTCTCGTCACCCCTCTGCCAATCTCCTTCTGCGGGTTTTCACCTCACCCTTTAGTAATCTCTACCCTGCATTCCTTTACTCCGTTGTCTCTTCTCCCCCCCCCCCCGCCTTTGTCCCTTCTTGCCCTTTCTCCCTCTTGAACACCAGCAGGTCCAGTTGTTGTATGCAGCAGGTGGTTTCAGAGTTATGATTCCAGGGGGGATTATCTGTAATAGCTGATCTCTCCTGGACAGCCCAATGTGTATACAGTAGCCCCAGTGGTCCAGCATGTGTTGCAATCCCACATATCCTCAGTTTGGCCCTACACGTCGTTGGCTGTTCATATCAGCTGGCTTTAGTGATGGAAAAAAAAACCCTCAACAGTCTAAAATAATTGGATTGTGTGCATATATTGTTCACTGTTGTCAGACTATTTGCATCATGCATTTATTGTGCTACAGTTGTGCTGCGAGTTATTCCAAAGCATTCGTGTGGTGGGCGTAGATGGAGTGCAGCAGCGTGACCATCGAGTGTGTGGACAGTGGGACCTCTGTTACGGCGACATCATTACGCTCACCACACCGGCTGTCCCGTAACCGAACCCAAACGGGAACCTGCTGCATTTTTTTTTGTGTGTGTGTGTGTGTGTGCATTTTTCTGTGCCCGTCGTCGATTCAAATGAGAAATAGCGGTTTGTCTTCCGATCCTGCAGAATCTCCGCGGAGTTGGGCGGGCAGGCGCAGATCCGTGTGGGCCTATCCGTGACTAATTAAACCGTGCCTCTGCTCATAAAGGTACTTCAGCTGTGCATTTACTATGTTAACAAGCCCAACAAGTCTGTGCACTTAATATTGGCGAACTCTCTAGGGCTAAACATTTTTTCAACATTGCCACGTACTGGGCCGGGTTGACTGATGGACATTCTTTGTTATTCTGGCCTTCCCTTATGCGAACATCAAAGGTGGGACGCATTCCTCTCCTGCAGTCGGAGTGGCTCGTGTTTGAGGCGTTTAAACAACCCCGGTGATAGACCTCCCAGACTTTGGTAGGAAAGGGGGAGGCGCCTTTTGTTTCATTTCCAGCTAATGAGGACCATGAGTAAGGGGGGAAAGGGGCCACTTGTTTGTTTGGTTTCGCCATGTGCAGGTGTTTCACGGCGGGGGTAATATTGGTCTGCTCGGGTTTTGCTGTCTCACACGCAGGCTAGCCATACTTGCTGGAGATGTTTTAAGTGGTGGCTGTGGTCTTTCTGTTTGTGCGCAGGCTTGACAGACTTACACAACCACATTGTCACTTTTCGTGGTGATGTGTGTGTGTGTGTCGATCCATCTGACTTTCTGATATGGTGGAGGAGTGTTCGCCTCTTCTTGCACTAGTTCTCACAGTCAAGTAGGAAGACATATGTCCTTCAGGACCTGCCCCTCACCAGTCCTGTCCCCCCACATAAACACAGCAGTGTGCAGGTGGCCCTGACCATCAGAATTAACCACCCAAACAGTCTCAGCGTAGAGATGGAGCCACCTTATTCAGGTGGCAAGGTGGCCCTGGGTTCAGGCCCCCATGCCCGCAAGCATCGCCACCACTGAATTGTCCTCAGCCAAAACACTGAATCCCCACCAGCTCTCGGCGAGCTAGTCAGTAACTACATCTAATGCACCGAATGCACCGACCTTACTCAAGAGGAGTTAAGCAATAATTTTCGATATCGATTACATTGTTCGTAATTTTTCTCTTGGTCTTCCTTTCTTTGCATCTTACTTATAAACACACACACGTTCACACACACACACACACACACACACACACACACACACACACACACACACACACACACACACACACACACACACACACACACACACACACACACTTACACAGCTAAGCAAACAATCCTCTCTCCTCACCGTTATATCTGTCTGATACACATGACCGTCGCTGTGGTGTCAGCTGTTCCTCGAAGCTAATGAAATGGAGTCTTAAGGCTGAGAGAGGGAGTCGGCTGCCTTTAAGAGGAGTTCCCCTTCGCCCGTAACGCTGTAGCAGGTGGAAAGGCTTAGCAATCCCATTAACAGAACCTCCTTCATCTCCGCATCTAAGAGGGAAGGGATGGAAAAATCCAGGCCATAGGTTAAAAGATGGCATCCTAAATGGGGAAACGGTGCCAGCATTCAACATGCTGGTAAACTTTAAAAAGCTGCATCACAGATAGTCACCTCCGCTGTCTCTCTTCCCCATTCATCCATCTTGCCTCCCCAGAATGGAAGCTTGAAATTGGGTTTTGTTTTAAAGGAGAAGACAGAGGAGGATTGAGGATGATGGGTATCGTGCCCCTCAGATGGCAGAGTGATAGGACTTTCACAGAGGGAACGCTCTGTATTGTAGAGATATGCATTAGTTAACTAATTATCATCAGGGTATCAATTTTTATTATCATTATGAAAAATGATTTGTGGCATCAAACTTTTTGATAGATGCTGGTCACTGGTGTAAAAATGACTGATATACTGACCCTGACTACCGGAGTCACATTCCTTGTGTGCATAGGCACACTTGGCCAATAAAGTTGATTCTGATTCTGAGTCCTGATATGGCGACTCTGCCACCCTGCTCAAGCTTACACAAGCCTGCGCTGAAGTATATTTGGCAATGGGGTTGTGTAAGCTTGAGAAGGTTGGAAGAATCACGTATTGCAGGGCATCGCCCGGTGTGCACATGCTCTCCAAATAAAGCCTCGCTAGCCGTCCAGACAGCTGAGAGGACAGTCTGAGAGCTCAGATCTTCTACGGCAGTTCTCAGTTTGCCTCCGCAACGATGCACCGTGTTTTCTCTGCAGACTCTTGTAGCTCTGCCTTGTGATTTGTGTGTGGGCGGGAGTGGGTGCAGGGCCTGATAATGAAACCACACTGCCTGTGTCTGTGAGTGTGCATATTTAACCTCGAGCTGAATTGCTGTATCGGCCATGTGGTTGCATGTCTACACTCATTCACCTGTGTGTTTTCACCAGAAAATTGCAATAGAGCTAGGGTAATTCTATGGTTTTCACATGGTCTCGGTTTATTCGGGGGATTTATGTTTACGAGCGCGTTAAGTGGTTGCATCTGTGTGCATGTGCTGCCCTATTGATGTTTCATATTTGTTTGTCTGCATCGTGCGGTGGTGGTTTGGTGACTGGGCGATGTGCAGGTGGCGTCTTGGTCCGGAGAGACAAACTGTTGTAGCTGACAGGTCATTCTTCACACACACCCGCAAAGCAGACCGTCCAACAAGTGTACACGCAAACACAAGAGCGTGCAGCCACACACGCACGCACACACCCTCACACAGATGGTTCAAACACCCCCCCCCACCACCACTTTATTTGCATTCAAGTGTGTTTCAGCAGCTCGTCTACATGAGCAGGCTGCTGAACTGGGAGATTCAGAGTTGCAGGATTTATGTCTTCTCATAAGTCTGATGTTAACACGACACATTCTCAAGTAAATGCAGGTTAACTCACACAATCTGTCTCTCTGTCTGTCTCACGCTCTCTCTGTCTCTCTCTGTCTTTCTGTCTGCCGTTGTCTGTCTGTCTGTCTGTCTGCCTGCCTCTCTGTCTGTCTGTCTGCCTGCCTCTCTGTCTGTCTGTATGTCTGCCTTTCTGTCTGTCTGTCTGTCTGCCTGCCTGTCTGTCTGTCTGCCTTTCTGTCTGTCTGTCTTTGTCTTTCTGTCTGTCTCTCTGTCTGTATGTCTGCCTTTCTGTCTGTCTGTCTGTCTCTCTCTGTCTGCCGTTGTCTGTCTGTCTGTCTACCTGCCTTTCTGTCTGTCTGTCTTTTTCTTTCTTTCTGTCTGTCTGTCTGTCTCTTTGTCTGTCTGCTGTTGTCTGTCTGTCTGTCTACCTGCCTTTCTGTCTGTCTGCCTGTCTTTCTGTCTGTCTGTCTGTCTCTGTCTGTCTGTCTCTGTCTGTATGTCTGCCTTTCTGTCTGTCTGTCTGTCTGCCTGTCTCTCTTTGTCTGCCTGTCTGTCTTTCTTTGTCTTTCTCTCTCTCTGTCTGTCTGTCTGTCTCTCTCACTGTCTGTCTGGTTGTCTGTCTCTCTCTGTCTGTATGTCTGCCTTTCTGTCTGTCTGTCTCTGTCTATCTGTCTGTCTTTCTCTGTCTGTCTGTCTGTCTGTCTGTCTGTCTGTCTGTCTGTCTGTCTGTCTGTCTGTCTGTCTGTCTGTCTGTCTGTCTGTGTATCTGTCAGTTGGGGTGTGGAGATGGATAATGCCCCTTGTGTATTTTGATTTTTCTATTTATCAGTATCTCAAATTCACAAACGATTGTTTGATCCTCAACAAGATAACTGCATGGGAAGTAAAGGTCATGAAACCCACCACTTAAAGGTTAGTCAGCGCTTTAATGGCAGCTAGTTTGGCTATGTATTTTATGTTCATGCCAGCAAATTTTGATTTTTCTCAAACTTATTTCATTTCTATTTGACGCTGCTTATCTATCAGTGCATCCATCTTGACAGTAATAGATTACAGGAGAGATGCTGAAGAGAAAACACACCTACGGCACATTTCCTGAGGTTAAACTGAGCAAATGTGCTATGATCTCTGATGTGTTCAGATAATCTCTTCATCAGTATAGAAGGAAAATCGTTTTTATAAATCATAGGTACGCTGCACTACATAAATAAGGTAGAGAATGTGTTTTTATTTGACATTGCAGTACAAAGAGTCGGTTGCCTGCTCTGCGCTTTTATCTGATTGACTGACTCATATTGATCTGCAGCCTAACAGATATCCAGGAGCACTCTCAGCCTCTTCTGCAAGGCCAAGTCAGACAGAAAGTCAGGGGGAAGTATCAATAACGGCACAGCCCTATAACCTGTACATCGTTGCAACCCAAAACCAAGCCCTTACATAGGAAAAGATGCAGACCGACAGTCACACAGTTAGATAACAGCTACCACACCCCAAACCTGATATTTGACAAATACTGCCGTTCAGGTTCATATTGCACACAGCCTAAACCATACAGGGAGGAATCACATTATCTGCTGTCACAGCCTTCTGATATTATCTTTAGTTAAAGACTAAATACGACACTCTGTCCTTTAGCACATAACCCACAAGCTGATGGGGCTGACTGTGAAAATGTTCTCATTTCCCACAATATAACACAGCGTGTTCTCATTCATACCCAGGGCTGTGTTGAATAAAAGGTCACATGTGATTATTTGGAGACTTGGATGGAATCACTTGCAGTTCAGCTGCAGTTCAACGTGTGTTTAGATATGGAAGATTCCTCGATTTAGAAACACCAATGGCCAGAGATAGAAAGCACAAGTTAAGTGCTTGCTAAAAGTAGAGGGAATGGTCACTTTAAAAAGACACCAGAGTCTGAAAATAAACATTTCCATCCATTTTGGTCAGATCTTGTCAGGGGATCTGCCTGGAAAAGTAGGAGAGGAACAACAGAGAGACAGCTTAGGGGATATTTACAGTACTGTCATCCACTTAAAGTAGCCCACAGTCTTTCTCTGGCCTACATTCGGTGTCTTTTGGCCGTCCCCGGCTGTACACCTTGTTAATCCACAGCGCTCAGGTGATAGGGGAGGAATTAGAAACTGGATCCTTCTGGCTGGTTCCCGGTATACGCAGAATCTCCGTTGCTCGCTGCACAGGAGCCCAGCGGCTGTGGCTGATGGTCTTGCCATAATCTGGAACAAGTGTGATGATCATGCATTTCCATTTAACACCAAAAAATAAAACTAAAACGGGGCGCCCGGGTGGCGTAGCGGTCTATTCCGTTGCCTACCAACTTGGGGATCGCCGGTTCGAATCCCCTTGTTACCTCCGGCTTGGTCGGGTGTCCCTGCAGACACAATTGCCGTGTCTGTGGGTGGGAAGCCAGATGTGGGTATGTGTCCAGGTAGCTGTACTAGTGCCTCCTCTAGATGGTTGGGGCACCTGGGGGGGGGTAGCGTGATCCTCTCACGCACCACGTCCCCCCCGGCGAAACTCCTCGCTGTCAGGTGAAAAGAAGCGGCTGGTGACTCCACATTTATTGGAGGAGGCATGTGGTAGTCTTCAGCCCTCCCCGGATCGGCAGAGGGGGTGGAGCAGCGACCGGGGCGGCTCAGAAGAGTGGGGTAATTGGCCAAGTACAATTGGGAGAAAAAGGGAGGGAAATAAAAAAAATGGGGGGGGGGAAATAGCTTTAAAATGGACCATTTCCTTTCCTCGCTACATTTTTCTTTTCTTTTTTAGTTTGTATTGGTATTGTGTGCTTGCTTGCATGCGAGTAAGTACCTGAGAGAGCCTTCGGGATGAGAAAACGAATGAGTTGATGATGATATGCATTGAGCGGACTCCGCTAGTCCGTGTCATCAGAAAGTAGGGGAACATATTTGACTTATAAACACACCTGCTCCCTTCACATTTCAGGAGGGTAGGGCCGACTACAGAAAACATAATGACATGCATAAATGTGCTCTCTCTCTCTCTCTCTCTCTCTCTCTCTCTCTCTCTCTCTCTCTCTCTCTCTCTCTCTCTCTCTCTCTCTCTCTCTCTCTCTCTCTCTCTCTCACTTTCATTTACACACACACACAGTGAATCACCCCACAGAGTTGTTATTCAGGCCCCTGTGACAACTAGGCTTTGGGGCAGAGAGATTTATTTGGCTCATGCCTGTTTGCCTCATATCTCCCCTGCTAGGTTGAGTCTCATACCCTCAATGGAAGCTCTCAGTCGCGTGCGGTATTGAGGGCAGATGGCACTCCTTCCACCTGCAGCTGTCACACCACTGTGCTATCTAGCGTTTTATTGCATTCAGTTCAAGAGATGTCATGTTTATGCATCGAAAGCTATGCACAAAGCGTCACCGAAGGAGACGACTGACAAGCTTTTTTTGGCGAGTCTTTAGTTCGTCCTATCGCATCCTTTTTGCCCTCTCTACCTGTCTCGCTGTGTGTTTCCTGTCTCTGTCTGTTTTCTTTTCATTGTCTCACTTTCTTTCTTTGTCAGTTTTTCTCTATCCAGTTGACTCTGTTTCTCTGTCTCTCTCGGAGGTGTATTGTTCACTTCCAGTCTAGCGTGTGAGTGGGCTAGTTAGAGTGTCTCTGGTGCATCCTGCCGTTAATCCACCTCCCTCAACAACACTTCCTATTCCCTTCCCTTCCCTCACACACACTCTCTCTCTCTCTCTCTCTCTCTCTCTCTCTCTCTCTCTCTCTCTCTCTCTCTCTCTCTCTCTCTCGCACACACATGCACGCACACGCGCTCATGCACGCGCACGCACACATGCACTCGCACAAAATAAATGTAGACTCACGCAACCTGCAGTACCTGGCCATTCAGCCAAACATCCTGCTATTCTGTCTTTTATACAACACTTAGAAACAGGAAAGTGTGTGCAGTATGTGTGAGCTTGCGCATATATGTGCACATGTAGCAGCATGCATTTTGTTATCTTCATGCTTTAGTGTACGTGACATCAGTGATGCACTCTCTCCTCTGCCTTGCGCCTTGGTTTTCTATCCAGCGCTTCTCTTTCTGTCATTAGATACAGTGTGATAATCAGCTTGACCTCTATTTCAAATCCGTCTGTCCCCCAGTGGTTTGGAAGCATGGCTTCACATGTACCAGATATAGGCGCTATGACTCTTAATTTCACTTGCCTTCGTCTTGCACATTCCGGATATATACAAACACAAGGCATGGCTCTATTGTCCCGTAGTTATCGATCCGCCGTTTCCTCCATCACCGTCTATTAGAGCTGACACACATGCACACCTTTGTGTCCACAGATATGGGTCACATCCATCATGTTTGTTAACCTAGAACTCAAGCTGAAGCGTGGAAAGGGGTCAGTCGAACGACTATGTGTTGGCCCAGATAGCTTAACCCATATCTCCTCTTTTGTGCAGATGGTGGGAAAATGAAGAAAGGTGGCAAAAAAAGGGGGGGAGAAGCCTCTGGAAGTCTGGGATGTCTCCGTATACTTTTGTCTTACCCTGTAAGAGCCCCTCAAATGTCCCAAGCAAAAAGCCCATGCATATCGGGTGTCGGGCAATATGAGCATCCGTGTTTTTCCCACAGTCCTTTAAACATTTTGGTTTGCATTTTTACAGTTTTTGCAGGTTGTATTTGATCTATTGTGTTCCTATTAATTAACATACCTAACACAGAGACCTGCTTTTTTCCTCCACGGCTCGTTAGCAGTTTAGCGTGCAACTGAAGTCGCGTACAAAAAGGCAAAGTCGTGTTTGAAAAGCCTGTCCGCTGCAGCCAGCAGTGCCACAACATGCGTCTTACGTGTCTTATTTCTTTTATCAGTGGGATGCTACGTAAAGATTTTTTTTTTCTTCGAGATTTTGACACTTTTTATACACGCATTACCCCCCGCTGCCAATGCAGCGTCTCCCCCAGGGCAGGCCGTAAAATCACAATATGGTCTCTGTGGTGACATGAAGGGTTAAAGCAAGCCTTAAAGTCGAAATGACCAAGAGCAGAAAGAGTAGCTCCCGGCCCTTGTGCTTGCTGTGATTCTACTATTTAAGCCCTTATGAGGCACTGCCAAAGTAGAATACTGAGAATTCTACCCCTGCCCTGTAATACAGACACACTGTAATTAGAGACAAGAGGGGCTTTTAGTTGATGAATTGCCTTTTGAGGTACTTCAAAGGCTTGCTACAGCAGCTGCATGCAGAATTGGAGGCATCCTAAATGAAGCCGCTTGTCCGGTTGACTGTAATTGACTCTGTTAATTGTGCAGTTGCGCGGGACGGGTTTTGTCCTTTTGGCGACGGTATGGCAGAACTGGATTGTGATTTTCATTTAGTCTGCGTCGGGCAATGATCCTTTTTCTTCCAAATGAAATGCGAAAAATAACACCTGTACTGGCGGACGTATAAACAAGTGCCGTCGAAAGAACCTCTAAAAGTGCCGTGTGTAACTTACAATAAACGTGAAAAACTCAAAAACAATCGTCAGTGTGTAATGAGCACTGGGACACCTGTCATGCCTTTAGCAATGTAAATCAGGGGTTAAGTTAATAACACTGGTCAACACAATTTTTCTTGCATGGGGTTTTTCAACAGATTCTAGCTAACTTTTGGGTGCTGAATCCAAATGTGGCATTAGTTTTTGCCTATCACATCAGGTTTTTGAACTATGAAACATCATTATTTTTGAGAAAACAGCAATTTTACACTCGAAGTTAAAAAACACTGCTGCATTAGAAGATCGATAGATGCAAAAATGATTACAATGAATAAAGCAACACTCAGCCTAGCATGAAATTACTTAGGAAATGAATAGGGGTCATTTTTATCCCCACCAAGATTGCCGGACTAGATGGTCAACTTTTGTAAAATCCTGAATAAGGAGCATACAGATAGCACGAAAACTTGATGGGATAGAGCAAATCTGAGCTCAGATTTGGATTCAGCAGCCCAAAATTAGCCAAAAACAGTTTCCAAAGTCCATGCAAGGAAAAAAAAAACTATATTTTTGTAGACCAGTGTAATGGACAATCTGGATCCTTTTTTATCACAAAGACAGGAAGATCACCGTGAATTGTGAAATAAATGGGGAAATGAAAATGCCTTTTAGTAAGAGTTAATATAAAAGGGGGAGGAAGGAGTCCTTCAGTCTCGGTACTTGCAGTAAATCTTAACGCCGTACAAGCCTACTGCATGACAACAGGAAAACTGTACATGAAATGTATGTGGTTATATTAAATACGGTGTGCTACCAGTTTAATATATGTGGTATAACATGCGAAGCACCCGTATTTATAGAATAGACACCCATCTCAAACTGCATTTTACTTGTAATAAACCTTGGTTTATTGAGTCCTGTTGAGTCCTTTAGATCCAAACTTAAAACTCATCTTTGTGCCTTAGCCTACAATTAGTTGCCTTTAAGTTGAGTGCTTCACGACCTGCACTGCATGGCGGCTTGGTTTCTGTCTCGGTGAATTTACCAACCACTGTTCTGTCGAAGAGATTAAGACGTATAGATTATTGACTATTGCGAACTGTTCTCTTCTCTCACATGTCTTTTCGCTCTCTCTGAATGATGTCTTCTCCTTTCTCTTCTTCTGTGTGTGTGAATGGGGTGATGTGAGTCTCCCTTGAGTGCACGTGCAGTCTGTCCTCCTCCCAAGTCTCCACGGTGATGGTGGTCGCCACCTGGACACTGCTTGGCATCCCCCTCATCACATTTTCTTTTTATATATCTTATAAATCCATGTAATTTTGTTATCCTGCTTTAATGTTATATCCTTCTGTCACTAAGATGTGTGACTATTTTTTTTTTAACATGGTGATGGTGGTCACGTGGCTCAGGTCCTGGGCTGTCCCGGTGGCATCAGGACACTGCTTGGCATCCTCCTCCTCCTCATCATATTCTTCATATATTTTATAATTCCATTATAATTCTGTTCTCCTCTTTCAATGTTGTGTTCTGTAAATTGTGTAAACACAACATCCATTGCATGTCTGTCCATCTTGGGAGAGAGATCCCTCCTCTGTTGCTCTCCCTGAGGTTTCTCCCTATTTTTTCTCCCTGTTAAAGGTTTTATTTTTTTATTTTTTAGGGAGTTGTTCCTTATCCGATGTGAGGGACTAAGGACAGGATGTCGTGTTGCTGTAAAGCCCCTTGAGGCAAATTTGTAATTTGTGATAATGGGCTATACAAATAAAATTGACTTGACTTGGTTGCTCTCAATTGTTGTCCATCGTCCATATTGCATGCAAGCTGATATATGCCGCTGACTCATGCAGGAAGCATCTCCATTCTGTTCGGTTAATCGCCTGTGTTCACCTCAAGTGTGCTGCATCATCAAATAGAGTCATGCACAATTATGTGTGACTTTTAAATTTATGCAGTGCAAACATATCATAAGATGTTTTGCACTGTGCGTGCAGACATGCCCTTGCTATGTCTTCACACTTGGAAAGTGCGGACTGTGCATTTCTTTCTCCAATGAAAAAAAAAAAGAAGAGGAGTGCTGTGTCATTATGAAAGCTCTGCTTCGTGGAGAAGGGAATCGTGTTGCAACGTGAGCCGCTCTGAAAATGGCTTGCTCTAAAAAGACTAGTGTTTGCAAATCCCAGCCGATCAGCTGTTTCTATATATAGAGCTAGTTGTGTTTATTTTGATCACCAACACACGGCGCGCTAGTGAGAGCGAGGTTAGCAAGACAGAGGTACACGGCAAATATAGATGGACGAGGGGAGTACGCGAGAGCCTGCACAGATAATACGTCACTCAATGCCTCCTGCAGTACGTTTGCCCTTACTTCCAATCTATATATAAATGAAAGAACAGGTCTGTGTTTGCTACCGAAGGCGGGCGGAGCGGGAAATTGAGGCCACACCAGGGCCTCGGTCTTTTCAATAGCTATGTGGGATGCACAAAACGGAAAAACTGAATCACAATTCTTGTTTGCTACTCTTTATAAATGGCCCTTTGAATGTACTCCGCTTTTGCGGTGAAATGTATATTTTTTCTGTTCAAAGTGACTGGTGCAGTGCTAGTCCGAAGCGTAGGGATGGTTCACATGTCTGGACCAGCCGGGGAAAACTGAGCCGGGAAAGTTAATTTGCAAAGCCCTCCGGTTGCAAGGCAATCATTGAGCGAGGCACTGAACTGAGAAATAGAAAAAGCATAATCAATTTATATCAAGCATAATAGGGACGACCGTATTTGTGCGACAAATCTGTCCATTGGTAAGTACAGGTTAGAATGTCAAACATGCTTTGCAAATTAACTGAATAATTAGTAGGGTCCCAAGCTACAGTGTCCATTAGCAGACATAGTAGTAGTAACCCCTCCTTTCACTTTGTATGTGCCATTTGGTCAGCTCATCTGATGTGCTATCGTATATATGAAAAATCTCTCTCTCACCCTTTTTCAGGTGTTGTTTGCCTTCCTCAAGCTTGCCAGAGGCCTGGGAGTTTGAGGGTTTTGTGCAGTATCTTAGCTGTTCCTGGGACTGCGCTCTTCTGGACTGAGACCTCAGATGTTGTTCCTGGAATTTACTGGAGCCACTCTCCCAGTTGGGGGGGTTACAGCCTCTAGTGCTCCTATTACCACTGGGACTACATTACACAGCTGGATGGCTCAGTAGGTAAGCGCTTTCCCACCAGAGACCGTGGGTTCAGACCCTGGTTAGGACAAGTCTCCGGTGAGACATATGGTTAATGACCTCGGCTGACAAGTTTGTGACCAAAGTCACAGAGAGATAATTCAAATAGAGAATGCAGAAATTGGCACAAGTCAAATCAATGTAAATTATGGATCACAAAGATGAAGTATACAAGTCTGCTTTTTTTCACTGACTTTATTATTGCAGCCACTCACTGCTACAACATTGAAGATTTAATTTTTGTGCACCTTGTCGCAAACAGAGAGGGAAATGAATTTTCTGGAAGCCAGTTCACGGAGTAATGTTTTGTCTAATTATATTTTCTTCATAATTATTTTGGCTGCTGCTCTTAGGGGGTCGCCACAGCCCGTTTCCATCTCTTCCTGTCCTCTGCATCTTCCACTGTCACACCAGCCACCTGCATGTCCTCCCTTGCCACATCCATAAACCTCCTCTTTGGCCTTCCTCTTTTCCTCTTCCCTGGCAGCTCCATATTCAGCATCCTTCTCCCAATATACCCAGCATCTCTCCTCCACACATGTCCAAGCCATCTCAATCTTGCCTCTCTTGCTTTGTCTCCAAACCGTCCAACCTGAGCTGTCCCTCTAATATACTCGTTCCTAATCCTGTCCTTCTTCGTCACTCCCAATGAAAATCCTAGCATCTTCAACTCTGCCACCTCCAGCTTCGCCTCCTGTTTTATCTAATTATATACTCGTTCATTTTTATCTTTGAGGAAGCGCAGAATACAGTGGTTACTGAAGCACCCAACTAAGCTTCTGATTGAAAAGTAACGGCTGAAAGATGCGTACTGCTGCATTCATCTGCGGCGCCTTTGGCTAATAATGACTCGGGCCGTACGAAGGCCTCTGAAAACCTAAACGTTATGAGGAAATCAGTATCATCACGTTTCCATCGGCTGCAAAACACACCCAATAAGTAGCAAATGACTACCTTGGTTAGGTCTGTTTACTGACGTGACCTTTCATTTGCCAATTTCTGAAAACACAATAAAGACTTTGTGATTTGCTTCATCTATTTGTTCCATGGTGACTAAGAGTTGCGGTTTCTAAAAATAGAGGTCTGCTGGACTAAACAATGAAGGGGACAGAGCGCTGTTATTAAAGAGCTGAGTTCCCCCCCCCCCCCACCATAGCTGAGATTACAGGAGTAACAGGAGCGAGGGAAGACTGAGGACCATTATTGTGGGTGACGTGGTGGTTAACGTCATGATGACTGAGCAGAAAGCAGCTCTCAGACACAAGCTGCACCTGACCTTTACTCTGCCAGGCAAGCCAGCTATTGGCTGAGGTGGGAATTTCCTTTGGATGGGTTTTAACACGCAGGAAAAGCTCTAAATATAGCACAGTGGACAATAATGCACAAAGACAAATTCAGCTACCCCACGCTTTTGCCCTGTCCTCTGGTATGAATGATGATGAAGATGATGATGAAGGTGATTTATTTTGAACATGTAAATAAGCAGAATATAACAGCAGGATAAGCCATTGCCAATAATCTGAATTGATCAACAAGGCCGCACGAATCAAATCGCACAAATCAAGCCCAGCGAACAGATCTCCGTACGCATCAGATTATTTGTCCCATGTTGGGAAAGGAGTAGGAGGACGCTAATTCGACTCCTATACATTTCAAACTCAGTTCCCACTGGACTGCATAGTTCAAATTCAATGCAAGTTATGCTGCACAACACAAACTCAACTCCTGTGAACAATAAGAGAAAAATCACATCAAAAAACAAAAAAAATATATATACACTACCGTTCAAAAGTTTGGGATCACCCAAATAATTTTGTGTTTTCCATGAAAAGTCACACTTATTCACCACCATATGTTGTGAAATGAATAGAAAATAGAGTCAAGACATTGACAAGGTTAGAAATAATGATTTGTATTTGAAATAAGATTTTTTTTACATCAAACTTTGCTTTCGTCAAAGAATCCTCCATTTGCAGCAATTACAGCGTTGCAGACCTTTGGCATTCTAGCTGTTAATTTGTTGAGGTAATCTGGAGAAATTGCACCCCACGCTTCCAGAAGCAGCTCCCACAAGTTGGATTGGTTGGATGGGCACTTCTTTGAGCAGATTGAGTTTCTGGAGCATCACATTTGTGGGGTCAATTAAACGCTCAAAATGGCCAGAAAAAGAGAACTTTCATCTGAAACTCGACAGTCTATTCTTGTTCTTAGAAATGAAGGCTATTCCATGCGAGAAATTGCTAAGAAATTGAAGATTTCCTACACCGGTGTGTACTACTCCCTTCAGAGGACAGCACAAACAGGCTCTAACCAGAGTAGAAAAAGAAGTGGGAGGCCGCGTTGCACAACTGAGCAAGAAGATAAGTACATTAGAGTCTCTAGTTTGAGAAACAGACGCCTCACAGGTCCCCAACTGGCATCTTCATTAAATAGTACCCGCAAAACACCAGTGTCAACATCTACAGTGAAGAGGCGGCTGCGGGATTCTGGGCTTCAGGGCAGAGTGGCAAAGAAAAAGCCATATCTGAGACTGACCAATAAAAGAAAAAGATTAAGATGGGCAAAAGAACACAGACGTTGGACAGAGGAAGACTGGAAAAAAGTGTTGTGGACGGATGAATCCAAGTTTGAGGTGTTTGGATCACAAAGAAGAACGTTTGTGAGACGCAGAACAAATGAAAAGATGCTGGAAGAATGCCTGACGCCATCTGTTAAGCATGGTGGAGGTAATGTGATGGTCTGGGGTTGCTTTGGTGCTGGTAAGGTGGGAGATTTGTACAGGGTAAAAGGGATTCTGAATAAGGAAGGCTATCACTCCATTTTGCAACGCCATGCCATACCCAGTGGACAGCGCTTGATTGGAGCCAATTTCATCCTACAACAGGACAATGACCCTAAACACACCTCCAAATTGTGCAAGAACTATTTAGAGCAGAAGCAGGCAGCTGGTATTCTATCGGTAATGGAGTGGCCAGCGCAGTCACCAGATCTGAACCCCATTGAGCTGTTGTGGGAGCAGCTTGACCGTATGGTACGCAAGAAGTGCCCATCCAACCAATCCAACTTGTGGGAGCTGCTTCTGGAAGCGTGGGGTGCAATTTCTCCAGATTACCTCAACAAATTAACAGCTAGAATGCCAAAGGTCTGCAATGCTGTAATTGCTGCAAATGGAGGATTCTTTGACGAAAGCAAAGTTTGATGTAAAAAAAATCTTATTTCAAATACAAATCATTATTTCTAACCTTGTCAATGTCTTGACTCTATTTTCTATTCATTTCACAACATATGGTGGTGAATAAGTGTGACTTTTCATGGAAAACACAAAATTGTTTGGGTGATCCCAAACTTTTGAACGGTAGTGTATATATATATGGGATATAAAAATATCCATTAATGGATATTTTAAAATATCAATTAAAAGAAAAAATTCAATTTGGTATCATAGTGAATAATATCTGACCTGGGTTATTTGAAATTGGGAAAATCCAAACTTGGATCAATTGTGAGCAAGATATTCAGTTTTAGCGTGTGTGTGTGCATGTGTGTGTGTGTGTGTGGGGGGGGGGTTAGTACACGTACATGCATGAGGGCATGAGCTCTTTTTTCCCCCCACTAATTTTAAGATACATTTATTCTGATTGCAGCCGGGACAAGATTATTTTGTTTGAAAGCCCTTGAAAGCAACGTGCACGCGTATGTTCCTATATCACGTATTGCGTGTGTGGCGCTTATAGTTGTGCACGTCCATATTTCTGTTTGTCTCTCCCAATCCAGCTTAGCACTCTTACAATAACAAGCGCTTGTGATCTAGCTGCCTTTGCACAAATATTGTTCTTTGAAAAGACACTAAATTAATGCTTTTTAACAACCGCTATGAGATAATCCTGCTCAATCCTGCAGGGTGTTTTTTTTATGTTTCTGTACTAGCCCTTGATTAATTGAGTTCGGCCAACATATGGGTTGCTCAGCTCAGGGTGCGCGCACCGCACACACAAAAGAGAAACACAAGCCAGGATTATCATGGGTACAACATTTGGAAGTGCTATTGTGGCAGCATTATTGCTCGTTATTGCATATTTCTGGGGGGATATTGGGGTATTTAAGTGTGTCTCGAGGGATTGTAGGATGAAGCCTGCACAGTGATTAGTGTCCTCCAGATGTTCCTAACATTGTCCCTCTGACCTTTGATAAAACAACCGTATGGTCTCTAGCATGTACTGTAATGCACTGGTGTGTGTGTGTGTGTGTGTGTGTGTGTGTGTGCATATTTGAAGACATGGGAGATATTGGGCATCAATCTTTCATACATATAAATTCGTTCTTACACACATGACATGTTTTGTAGCGCTCAAGATTGTCTGACAGTCAGATGCAAAGCCTGATGGTTATTTGTAATTCCTTCCTAGCGCGTATTGTCTACCTCTTGCGACGAGCAATCACCTGGGCTTGCAAAGACATCAGCGTTAGCCAGTTGGTGTCTAAGTTCAGGGGTAAGCCAGGTTCTGCGCTGGTCTCTGAGACAAACTTCAGGGCTGCAAATTTCCATGGGTGTGTTGGAACAAATTTGCACGTACGAACAATCGATGAGCGAGGCCCATTGTTTTCATACAAACACTATTGAAATAAAGGCTTGAGGCAACAGTAACAGAAAACGATCTCAGGACTACCACAGCAGGACCGATTGAGTGGCACCTTAAACAAATCTTAGAGACAAGGTGGTAAACGGTTGATTTCCCATGTAAAATGCACTTATTGTAAGTCGCTTCGGATAAACGCGTCGGCTAAATGACTGTAATGTAATGTAAACGGGGAAAATCAGATGGGCGGGTGTCTTTAATGTACTCGGATAAGTAGCCGTGAGGAGGTGGAGGAAGAAGGGGTAAGACGAGCACAGAAGGGATGAGGGATGCTCTTTTGAAAGCGGCTGAAAGGGCGAACACATTAAAGATTTATATTAACGAAGAACAAAGAATTTAGCAAAGAAAATACAGACATCATCTCATACATGAACTCAACTTGCAGTAATGGCTGTGATTACATATATATATATATATATGTGTGTGTGTGTGTGTCAAGTGTGAGTGACCCAGAGCCTTGTACTTCTATTTTACAAGGTATCTGCATGCAGCAATGTGTTGGTCTACTGCAATCTTGCAGTCGGTACATATGTGAAGGCAAATGTGAAAGATGCACAAGAATTCACATGCTGATTACACACCAATAACTTAAAAAGCACTAAAACAGCCTATGCATAGCCTATAGTTTGCAGTTTGGGACACCTTAAGCCTTTATTATAGCCCTCCCACTTAAAGAGCTTATGCAGCCAGGCACGATTGAGTGCGCAAGAGTTTCTGACTATTTTTGCCCTGTAGTTTTCAGATGTTGTGTAATATGCATGAAAAGCCTTACTGAGGAAATATGACCCAAAAAAAAAAAAGTTCCTCTGTACCAGCCAATGAAAAGACCCAGTAACAAACTCCCACTCTGGTATTTTACTGACATGGAGAGTTGCTTCCATGCATATGGATGGGACAAAATGAACACATCCGCACTGAATACACATTTATCGACGGCAGATTCAGAGTGAAATTGCAAGATCTCCCAACAGTCGCGTGGGACAGGAAAACCGCCGCCAAATCTAGCAGACATCTTTAGGCGGCACTCTTGGCATGTCCGCCTTCAGATGCAGTTTGCGGTATGATAAAACCCTGACTGTAAAGTGGTGCTTTATTAAGACAGAAGGAGTTCATTGGGTGCAATGCCCTCAATACTGAGCTGTCTACACCACATCAAACACTCTCCCCACCTCCCTTGTTTTGTTTCATCTCTCGCTATCTTCTCTGTGTCTTTTCATTCCCGTCTCTGCTCCCCCCCCCCTCTCTCTCGCTCTCTGTCCATAGTACCTGCACTGCTTTTCCCTCTTTTCATCCCATTCTTCTTCTCTCTCTTTTACCGCCCCTCTCCTTGTGCCTCCCATATGCCGCTGTCATCCAGCCTACGGCTCTGAACCTGCGTACATTGTAAATGCAAGAGGAGTGGAGGAAAAGAAGGGGAAAAAAAGAAAAAAGAAACGCGTGGGGCTAGACAGAGCAGGTTGTTTTGAAGACCAAAGGTTGTCATTAACTCCTTTGTTACCTGCAGAGAAACCTGGCAGCTGCACGGCAAATGCAGTTTGCAGTAAAGGTGAATCACAGCCAATCTCATCCAGTCATAAACGGTGATAGAAATGTGACATATTGACTAACCACTGAAGAGACGAGTCTGTTTTTTGCAGAGGTCACGATTCACAATATGCATTCTGTTGTGTACTGCTACCCTTACACTTCCATGTTGTCGTGCACAGTACCGTCACTTTACCCAGAAGGATTATCTCGATGTATTGAACAAATTCAGGTCAGATCAAGTCAAATACATTTGTATGGCCCTAAATCACAATTTAGGCGGCGCCGTAGTGCAGTGGTTAGCGCAGTCGCCTCACAGCAAGAAGGTCCTGGGTTCGAGCCCCGGGCTAGTCCAGCCTTGGGGGTCGTCCCGGGTCGTCCTCTGCTTGGAGTTTGCATGTTCTCCCCGTGTCAGCGTGGGTTTCCTCCGGGTGCTCTGGTTTCCTCCCACAGTCCAAAGTCATGTAGGTCAGGTGACTCGGCCGTACTAAATTGTCCCTAGGTGTGAATGTGTGTGTGTGTGTGTGTGTGTGTGTGTGTGTGTGTGTGTGTGTGTGTGTGTGTATGTGTATGTGTGTGGGCCCTGTGATGGCTTGGCGGCCTGTCCAGGATGTGTCCCCGCCTGTCGCCCAATGACTGCTGAGAAGGGCTTCAGCATCCCCGCGACCCTGAGAACAGGATAAGCGGTTTGGATAATGGATGGAATGGATTGATAAATCATAATTTGGTCTCAGAGGTCTTAACAATCACAATTACATTCTGTGCAGTGTTCAAAAACCCCTACCCTTGGACCCTAGACCGTATACACATTATCGTCTAAAATGTATTTCAGTCGCCGTATATACTGCCACAAATGGAGTCAGGGGTTTTGTTTGCAAAATGAGAATCGTTGCAGCCTGCACCTACAGTCAAAAGGGACGACATAGGGTTACATATTCCTGGAAGTTATATATGACCCGTGCTTCGTGGAATCAGGTCACTGTGTCAAGCAGCTTGCCTGTTGTGTATCGTTGCCCTGGTGTGTCAAAGCCACCCAGGTTGGTCCGTGTTTAAAAAGCCGGCTCGGCGGCGCGATCGAACCTCACGTCCTGTTAACCCTCACCCGACAGGTGAGAACACAGCTGCGGGATCAGCATGCATCTGTCGCAGCAACGGGGGTGGCAGGAGGGAGGGAGTCAAGGATGGAAATAGGAGGGAGAGTAGGAGGTATGTAAGCAGGAAGGAACGAAGGCGAGTCATAAGCACACCTAAGTGGGAGACACAGCTGTCTGCACGAAAGCGTTCATATACACAGAGCGACGGATGTCTGAATGTGTCACATGACTGTATGTGCATTAGCTTTTGTGAATGTACACAGATGCACACAAATATTGCCGCAAACGCACACCCACGCACACACGCACGCACGCATGCACGCATGCACGCTCACACAAGCATATACGGGTACACAAAAACATACAAATAAACACACTCACACGTATACACATACAAACACATACAGCTATACACAAACCACACATGCTATAAACACCCACACATGTGCACACATACATGCTCCAGGGTACCCGGTGTCTGGGCTGATAAGTGAGGCCTCGTCGTACCACTTCCTCCTTTCCTTTGATTGATGGTTCACTGTTAGGGCTTGTGAGCAGCCAAGGCAGAATATGCAGGTCATAGGTCAAAACTGCAGAGATAACCACCTGCTGCACCACTCTGGTCCCTTCCTATTTATCAGTTGACAGACTCTGTGTGTGTGTGTGTGTGTGTGTGTGTGTGTGTGTGTGTGTGTGTGTGTGTGTGTGTGTGTGTGTGTGTGTGTGTGTGTGTGTGTGTGTGTGAGACCGTGCATGCACAAGTGTGTATGTGAAATGGTTGTTGTGTTGAGTCCTTAGAGTCTGTTGTAGTGGTCTTTTGGGGGGGGGGTTGAAGATGTTCGCTCCAACAGATGCGTTCATTTGTTTGACTTTCAGTAAGCAGCTGTAAATGTTTTGCTCTTCTTGCAAAACGGTTATTTTGAAATGTGAGCCAAACTGAACAAATTGTAAGCGAGAAAAACCAACAAACGGGTCCAATTTACAACCAAGCAGGCGCTTAACACTGAGCAAATAAGCCTCTCCTTTTAACATGTTTACTGAGCAATTAACAGACTCTGGCATGTCCGTAGGGTGATTATCAGCATGTTATTAGAGACAGGCTCATCGGCTGCTTTCATTAGGGATCACAGGCCCATTACATTTGTGTTAACAACCACCTTTGTCAGCTCCACCCACTCGGTCAGTGTTACACCGTAACTGACACCTTTCCAGCAATGACCACAAGATGACCCGCCCAGATAAACACAGGAAGTGGGTGTAACTGGGAAAATGGAAGGGATCTGGAAGATAAAGGTGTTTCCCCAGTCTCCTGTGGTGAGCTGACAAAGACCCAGAGGTTATGAGAGGAGGGGATGAAGTACACCTTAACACGAATGACCAAATGCATTCCCCCTTTCATTCATTTGACTAAACAACCCCCATGCAAACCCGCTGATGATCCGTGAGTGTATTTTTCTTAAACCACTTTCAGTCCCCCTAATAAGGATGTCTCCATTTTTTTTCTTTAGTAGGTTGTCAATATAGAGATGTAAACACAATGCATATATTGCAAAGAAAGACTGCAAGCTTCTGCAGCCTTTGAGGAACACTAGTATTTTCCCAGAAAGTTGAATCAGTTCATCTGGACACAACGTTTATTGAGAGAAACGTTTCATCGCTCATCTAAGTGACCTCTTCAGTCTCCACTGACTGCAGGTATCCCCACCCTTATAAACGATACAGTGGCATAACGACCGAAACCAATGATCGGTTTCATATGCAAATTACTATGAACATTAAATAGAGTTACAATGGCCGTGTGTACTATTCACAGAGGATTGGGGAATGGTTGCAATCACAGCATTGTAAGAAAGTGACAGATGTTCTCTTAGTATGTCTACGACTCGTTTTTTTTCCCCCTGTGCCTCTTGTGAGACACATTTGAAAACAATGAAAGTCAAGTGAAAATCACTGGACCGAAATAAGCAAATACATCTCAGATGCACTTATTTAAAGATCACAGAAAGGTGGATCGGTTCATCTGGACACAGATGAAGTGGTTCACTGTTCCAGAACTGTTCATGTATCCAGATGAACTGATTCACTGTTCTAGAACTGTTCATGTATCCAGGTGAACTGATTCACTGTTCCAGAACTGTTCATGTATCCAGATGAACTGATTCACTGTTCCAGAACTGTTTATGTATCCAGATGAACTGATACACTGTTCCAGAACTGTTCATGTGTCCAGGTCAGGAATCAGGAACAGGAGTCGGCAACACTTTATTTGTCATTTCATTTCATGTACGCAAGTACATGAAACAAAATATCGTTTCCCCCAGCCCACAGCAGTGCAACACAGACAAAAACACATATCCAGAAACTACAAGAACTACAAGAACACACATATCCAGACTAACACATATATCCAAACTTAAAAAAAAAAAAAAGGTCACTGATTTTGTTGTTGAACTGAACCAGATGAACCGATTCGTTGTTCCAGAAATGTTCATGTGTCCAGATGAACTGATTCACCTTTCTGTCATTTCCTTACCTGGATTATTGAGCATGCATGAAGACACATATTTAAAGAGTTTGCACAGCTCAGTAGAAGTAGGCCCACATAACGGGGCCCCAGCTCACTGTCTGCCACTTAATTAACGACGCCATTTTCACACACAGCCACGTTCACTCAGTTCTCTATCATCCACGGCGGTGTTTGTTAACAAAGATAATGAGCTAATTATCAGATGGTTAGTCTGGGGATTAATTGCCCGGTCAACGCTACTCAAACACAGACGGCCCAAAGACAGCCTGAAGGCTAGCTGTGGCGCTGTGATGCAGAGCAAGCTATTAGAGATGATGAAGTTCATAAGTAGGAGCAGGATCACAATAACACACACACCTGGTGAACACACTGTTTCTGCAATACACAATAATAGGCAACACAGTGTGGGCACAGAGAGCGCGAAAGAAGGAGAGGAAAATAAAAGACATGTGAATTTATGCATTATAAAATTATGCTGGCGTGAATTCCATTCAGCCTGTTTGGTTTAGAAGACTTGTGGAAACTGTCATTCTCCTTTTCTTGGCGTTGAGTTCAGTTCATTCAAGTTGGACGTGGAATGTTTCGAAAAGTGTCCAGTGAAGCCAAGTTGAGTTTATTTGCATAGCCCAAAATCACAAGGTAGTTCTGAAGTGCTTTACAATCAGTACAATATGCAACAACATACGACGATATAAATGTAGGGTAACATATACGCTGTATGTCGCTCTTTTCAGACCATCATCGCTATTGTGTGTTTGAACGAGGTGCTGTGAAGCGTGATGTGGCGGCGCTGAAGATGAAAACATCCCAATCTAAGACCCCAGCAATCTCGAGGATCTCGGAGTAGAGCTGCTGCACTTCTGAGTTAAGAGGAGTTATTAAAGGAAGTGTGAACTCATGCTGAGAATGCACGCCAGACACCTCCTCTTCAAGGTAAACCCAGCAGGGTTAGCAGGAAAGACCTCGGGCGTAATGGGAGTATTAGGTTTTCTGGCTTGTCTGGAGTCTTGGGATCCCCCTGGAAGATTTGCAGTAAGTTTCTGGGGGCGTGAGAGGTTTGAACTGCAATGGGGTCACTGCTATCCCAGACCATAAAAACGTAATAAAATTGAATTTAAGGAGAGATAGGTTTACGGTAAAAAAGGGACGTAGTAGCTGATGGAAACCTATAAATTTATTCCAAGAAAACCAGTGTTGATGAGATTACTGTAAACTGTGAGCTCGTGAGCGGTAAGAGTTGAAATAGCGGCCCCGGCCGGTCCTGCATTATTGATAACCACACACACACACACGCACACACACACACAGATCCACCAACATTGTGTCCTGCCACACTATCCAGAAAGAGTATCTGTTTCACAGCTGTCACTATACGTAACCTGCATGGATCTATGAAGAAAGAAAAAAACAATTATTTTTTTTTGCATGTGAATCTCAAACTGATTGCATCTATCTGATGTTTCTTTCTAAAAGGCTTCTGACTCAAGCCAGATAATGACAAGCTTGTGCGGTTAAATGTTACTGCACATCACACCCCCAGCTCCCACCCGCCCTGCTCCTAGCTGGTTTGATTATAAGGGATTCTCTGCAGGAATGCTATGCTAAACTACACATGGCGGATGTCAGGCTTCGGGATGAGGACACATTCCAGTGATTCCATTCATTTCACACAGAGAGAGAGAGAGAGAGAGAAAGAGGGGGGGGGGAGAGAGAGAGAGACTAGCACTGAGGGGATCCCCACGGGGCCTTCGCTTTTAGGGCGTCCTAAATGCTTACTGCAACAGCTGCAGACACAAGTGTGTGATGTTGGAAAAACCTGCTGCAGAACATCAAACCGGCCAAAAAGCCCAGCAGATCAGCTTTTCAGAAAAGGTTGCTGCACACCCCCCCCCCTCGTACTTCAAATGAACTTGGCTTTTCCCGTGTTGTCAGCACCCATCTGAAGATTTGAATTCAAAGCGCGTTTGAAAACCCCTGCTCAGACCAGCGTCGGATTGTCTTGCACGTGTGCAACGCTTTCAGTTCTCCCCGATAAACCCTCCCCTTCTGATGCGTCTCCTCAGTCAATACCAGCGCCTTGAAAAACACCCAACCTCTCCCCCCGCGGACAGCGGCGCTCTCATTTTGTCACTTGGCACTCACGAGATTACGAGCACAAAGGGACGTTTGGCTTTGCGTTTAAGCCGCGTACCCACTCGATGTCTATATTTTTACGGCTTCGGCAGGAGATTACAGCCTGGCAAAACAACAGGCCACCTCAGCCGCCGTGCGTTGCGAACCCCGGTGAGTCCAGAGAGACAAAGAACCAGCACGGGGGGGGGGGGGAGATATAGTATCTCTAATACGCCCTTATCTGATCCACTGTTACGTGCTTCTTCATTGAGCTGATTTGCCAAACAATCCAGCTGGGCAGATGTTGGGATGAGTGGTAGCCAGCGGTCAGAAGGGAAAAAAAACACCGTTTAACATGCAGAGACAAAGAGCAATCCTATTGTTCTGACTTAGGCTGTTTACGGGGGCATTATCTGTTGCCGCCGTATGGTTATTTACAACCGCTTGCTGCCCGTCCCCAAAAAAAGGCCAGATTTTCGTGCGTGTCAGCGTAGGCCGTAGGGTAATCCTTTTGACTTCGGATGGAGAGATGAGTTCATCCTTTCCATCAGATATTCCAGTTGTACATGCGAGCAGCGGTTGTGGACAAATAACAGCGAGTAGAATGGAAAAATGAAACGCAAGCGTAGAAGAAGAGCGGCTGGAGTGATGAAGAAAGATGTGGGAAATAAGTTGAGAGGAGTGGAAGAAGGGAAGGACGGAGGGAGAAAAGGTGCAGCAGATGCACCGAGAATGAAAGGGCACTTTTTTTCGGGGTGGGGGGGGTTGAATTAAAATGAGGGGGGGGGAGACAAAGAAAAGCTGAGCTGTCAGTAGGGAGGTACGGCAGGATGTGTTATACTGCAAAGTCAATTCTATTTCAGAAACGACCGAAGACAGATGGCTGGGATTTCCACAAGGCTGACCAAAAAAAAAAACCACTCAAACTTAGAAACGAAACTCTCAGAAACCCCAAAACTCTCTCTGTCTCTCTCTGCGCCGCTTTCTGCATGTGCGCGCACACACAAACACACACATGCATGCACGCACACACACACACACACACACACACAAACACACACACACACACTTATAAATGCATCTCTCTTTACTAAACTCTTGCACATACACACACACGCACTATACAAACACACATAGAGAGAGGTAAATCCTCCCGGGTTTGGTCAGCCGCTCAGTCCTGCTGTGAAAAACATCCCAGGGGGATTTAACAGGGGAACTTATCTTCACTGTGTGTGTGTGTGTGTGTGTGTGTGTGTGCGTGCATAGATGTGTGTATTAGAGAGCATTGCTCTGTTTTTGCTTTCTGTGCATTCAGACATGTGGGCTGCAGTGTCCTGAAATGGTTGTCCACATGCACATTATCGCGCCGTGCCCATTCTCTGAATTAATTAATTAGACGAAGAAGTGAATATGCAGTGTAAGCCAGGGGGATTACAACAAAACCCAGGGTGGAAAAACTCGAGCTTTACCCGTGTGAGGTGTGTACACATCGTGTTCCTGGCACCTCTTGGCATCGGGTTGGCTGAAATATGTCCTTCATCCGATCGTTGTGTGGGACCACGAGGAGCTTCTCCGATATTATGTCGGTGATGGAAAGGCTAGTATCTGATTGACTAAAGGATAGTATCAGTTACGAAGCACAAAAATAAAACGGTTCTGTTTCCTCTCATTGTTTGAGGAGTAAACTGTGACTGGAATGTGAAAGTGCAAGGTGTTGAGGGATTTTCATTTGATTGCAATTTGAAGTTGCGGTCAAAAGTCGCAGTTGCCTCAGGGTGGCGCAGTGGTTAGCGCGGTTGCCTCACAGTAAGATGGTCCTGGGTTCGAGCCGCGGGGTAGTCCCGCCTTGGGGGTCATCCTGGGTCGTCCTCTGTGTGGAGTTTGCATGTTCTCCTCGTGTCCACGTGGGTTTCCTCCCACAGTCCAAAGACATGTAGGTCAGGTGACTCGGCCGTACTAAAGTGTCCCTCGGTGTGAATGTGTGTGTCGGCGCTGGAACGGGCTGGCAGCCTGTACAGGGTGTCTCCCCGCCTGCCGCCCAATGACTGCTCCAGCATCCCTGCAACTCTGAGAGCAGGATAAGCGGTTCGGGCAATGGATGGATGGATGCAATTTGAAGTTTGACACCTAATGAGATCATGTCACACAGGTCCAAAATCGTAGCCTTGTGCCCCTCACCTCTTCCAAATAGCTTACACACAGGTCTGTAAGCAGAGCCCGACTGCTGTTAGGATCAGATACATGAACCAGTAGGTGTGTAGGAGTCAGCTGGAGCGCCCTGCGCTCACCTGCAATAATCTCCTTATGTGACCTAGATTACGCTGCCCAAGATAGTCGCGTGGTTCGAATGTGCTCATCATACCGGCCAGGCGTCGCTGGCTGTGGGAGCAGTGAGCACCGCGCATACAAAGAAGGTCTTGTGCTGATGCAACAAAAGGCAACAGAGAACATCAAATGCACACAGCGTACAAAAACAAGTCTGTAGAAGGAACACCCCCACGGACTGCAGAGGCAGACCCCCACCCAACTCTTCGTCTGTGTGTGTGTGTGTGTCTGTTTGTGTGTGTGTGTGTGTGTGTGTGTGTGTGCGTGTGGGAGGAGGCTGCTGTCTCTGTGTCTGTCTCTGTTGTCTGTGCATATGTGCACGTGTCTGCTAATGATATGTCACTTTGTGTGTTGACTTTATCGCTCACATCCCCTCCCTGCAACACTGGCTCCAAAGTCTCCCTGCAACACTGGCTCCAAAGTCTCCCTGCGTGGGCCCCACAGAGGGCCTGGCTGTATTCTCCGGATAATCAGCTGGTAAAGGCCTTGATGTGTTGAGGAGCAGCATAAACTATGCTCGGCTTCAGCTGCCTGGCTCTGACCCCTCGTGCGTCAGCAGAGACTCTGGTCCCAGGCTGAACTACTCTGCCTTCAAGGCTGTGAGGAAGCGTAGTCCAAGGAGTGGGCCTTGGCCGCTGTGAGCTGCCTTGCAGGAGGTAGGCGTGACTCCCAGTTATGCAATATAAAGCCCCCTACACGCACAGAATTTGTTCCCTTATGTGACTGGCAAAACGCTGCTTAACCGCTGCCTTTCTCCACTTCTCCCCCCCCCCCCCCCCCCACCGCCCCTGCCTCCTCTCGTGCGGAACAACACAACTCCTGTCGAGGAGGAAAAACACAAACAAGAAGGACAGTATTGCAGCATGTTTAACGTGCGAACAAATGAGCCCATGTCTCGGTAGTGGTTCAAAATACTGAAGGTTTGCGTTATCCAACAGCGACGAGCCTTTGCGATCTAGTCTTTACAAAAATGTCAAAAGACGCCGTGGCACTCTCACAACGTGGCCGCTGTGCGGCTGGGACGGTTCCGCGGTCACCGTATTCAGAGTGCTGGACGACGTCGAGACCCGAGTGACGGTGTTGAGAGGTCGAGCTGCTGGTGGAAAAGACCGTGGTTTGGCGGTATGATGGCAAGATGAGGCGGCATAAGGTAGGCTGGAGTCAGAGTCAGAGAGATAAGAAGAGGGCCGTCGGAGGTTTATGAGGAGGTGAAGTGATTTAGGGGAGGGGAGAAAAAGTTGACCAGAGAAGGTCGTTGACCAAACCATTCCCCTTTTCTAGGATTGCAGTTGAGTCAGGCAGATAGGCGGGCAGGCAGACAGACAGATTGATTGATCGATAGATTCACTGATTGATTCATTGATTGAGTCATCAATTCTGTAGTTGCTTGATGAACAGTGCTAATATAAGGTAGGGACTTCATTGTTAAGGTTTCCCTACAGTTCCCTGGTATTGCATGATTGCTCCTTCAGTTCCTCTTGACAGTGACCAAGCATCATGCGACAGGCATGGGCACAAGTCCGTGAACACTGGGATGGCTTCCAGCACTCAATCTGTGTCCCCCTCCATAGGGTTGGTGGTTGTGTCAGGAAGGGCGTCCGGCGTAAAATTTTGCCAAATCATTATGCGGATTGACAAGACCATACCGGATCACTCGAGGCTCCATACGGGATTGGCTGCGGCCCGGGTTAACAACGGCTGCCATTGGTACTGTGCCCTCACAGGGTACCGATGAGAACTGTACAGTCCACTGTGGCGGCCCCTTGAAAAACAGGGAACAAGCTGAAAGAAGAAGAAGAGGAGGAGTGACCAAGCATCCTGCATGTCTGACCTATATGATGTGATTTGTATATGTTATCTCAAATATTTCTAAATTTCTTTTTTTTCTCCCCCCCTTTTTTCTCCCTAATCATACCTGGCCAATTACCCCACTCTTCCGAGCCGTCCCGGTCACTGCTCCACTCCCTCTGCCGATCCGGGGAGGACTGCAGACTACCACATGCCTCCTCCGATACATGTGGCATCACCAACCGCTTCTTTTCACCTGACAGTGAGGAGTTTCACCAGGGGGGGACGTAGCGCGTGGGAGGATCACGCTATTCCCCCCAGAACAGGCGCCCCGACCCGCCAGAGGAGGTGCTAGTGCAGTGAGCAGTACACATACCCACATCCGGCTTCCCACCTGCAGACATGGTCAATTGTGTCTGGAGGGACGCCCGACCAAGCCGGAAGTAACACGGGGATTCGAACCGGCGATCCCCCATGTTGGTAGGCAACGGAATAGACCGCTACGCTACCCGGATGCCTATAATTATCTTCAAATTTCTAGCCAAACAGACTGCTTTGATTATTTGCACAGGCAATGCCAGATGTTTGATCCCCACTGAAGCATATTGTAGGATGTAAAAATGTAAAAATCCTACATCAAGAGGCAACAGATTGCATTCATCCACAGTCATGCACTCAAAAAATAGATACGGTATTTCAGGCACAGATGACTCACTGGAACTTCACATGTAGCTGCTACATGTTGGCTTTAGTTTACTCTCCCAATGAATAAACCGCATTCCTCTCACAGATCAGATCCCGCAAAATGATAGTGAAGTGTAAAATTCAGACAGCACCGAGGAGGAGGAGGAGGCTGTTGGTATGAATAGACTGTTATCTCTGACTCAGAGCAAGAAGTTGTTTTGATGGCGTCGTAGTGCCTTGGCTGTTTTGTGGGTGTCAGATGGCGAGACTCGAATTAACCACTGGGTTTGGTGGCTTTAGCTTAACTGATATCTTAGTAAGTACCCTTGGGAGGTGGAGTAGCAGTGGTAAGTCACATGACACGATGGTCTCACCCAGGTCTGTATTTGCCAGCCCAAATCAGCAGATTTTTCTTAGATGCCAGTCGTGACTAGAGAGAGGATGGTTTCCCCCCCATCTCTAAATCAGATTCTGCAATTGAATTTTGCACGCAATGCAATCCTGTTAGTGATAAAATAGCCCAACTGTGTGAGCGGCATCATCTCTCCGCATTCAAACTCCAGGAGGGAAATTATATTGTGACGTTGCAAGCAGGCTGAAAATAGGGTAACTGCATACACTTTGACAGTGCAAAAGCTGATTCATAACTCACTCAGAGCCGTTTTGACTCATAAATACTGACTGTTTTTTGATCAAGCGTGCTGGGGCTCTCAAACTTTTCATGTCACACTTCTGCCGTGCATCACCCAGGTGGGCGCTACACATTGGTGGCGGTTGAGGTGAGTTACCCCCTTCACTGTGAAGCGCTTCGGTTGTCTAGATGAAGTGTTATGTAAGTGTAAACCATCATCATCATCGTCGTCATTATCATCATTCCAAAACAGACACACATTAGCCACACACACACACACAATATTTTTGGCTGCGATAATACCACTCTCATAATTCTGCTTAATAGTTTAACCTGCAGCATTTCTCTTCTGGTGAGATAAGAAGCTATTTCAGGTAACCAAAAAACTCCCTCAATGGAAGATTAACCTGTAAAAACATTTGGTATATTTCCAGATATATTTTGGCCCACTCCCTCCTGTACATCTGCCAAAAGCTGAACCTCACAGTGAGAACTCAGAGTGCTCTGAACAAAAATGCAGCAACGCTTAAAATCGGTCAGGGCACAAAAGTTCAATTTCTCTCTGCTTGTAATGGTGCCAGGACAATAGCTGGCCTAAATCTTCAGGCCTGTTTACTTTGAGATAGATTATTCTGTCCCACACTTGCAGGCCATTCACCGAGAGTGTGATTGGAATCAGAACACAAACAACACAAACAAATTCAATATTTGGGCATGTCTTTTTTCCACAACATAATACTGTGTGTGTGTGTGTGTGTGTGTGTGTGTGTGAGAGAGAGAGAGAGAGAGAGAGAGAGAGAGAGAGAGAGAGAGAGAGAGAGAGAGAGAGAGAGAGAGAGAGAGAGAGAGAGAGAGAGAGAGAGAGAGAGAGAGAGAGAGAGAGAGAGAGAGAGAGGGAGGGAGGGAGAGGGTGTGTGTGTAATATAATAATATCATATATAATCAATCATATTATTATGTTTTATATATATATATCCATTCATCCATCAATCCATAATTATCTGAACCACTTATCCTGCTCTCAGGGTCATGGGGATGCTGCAGCCTATCCCAGCAGTCATTGGGTGGCAGTCGGGGAGACACCCTGGACAGGCCGTCACAGGGCCAAAATATATTTAAATAAATAGTATATATAAATGAAAAATGAAATGAAAGCCGTTTTATTCGACATTGTATTCTTACATTGAATTGTGTTCTTACACTGATTTTGATCTCGGCATTTAACCCATCCTATGGTATATAGGAGCAGTGTGCAGCTGCAGCGCCTGGAGACCAACTCCAGTTCTTCTTTCCATTGCCTTGGCCAGGGGCACAGATTGGATTATTAACCCTAGCATGCATGTCTTTTTGATGGTGGAAGGAAACCAGAGCTCCTGGAGGAAACCCACGCTGACACGGGGAGAACATGCTAACTCCACACAGAAAGGACCTGGGGCGTCCTAGGATTCAAACCCATATTAAATCTCTCTCTCACCCTTTTTCAGGTTGTGTGTGCCTTCATCAAGCTCAGGTCCTCTACCAGAGGCCTGGGAGCTTGAGGGTTCCACACAGTATCTTAGCTGTTTCTAGGACTGCAATCGTCTGGGCAGAGACCTCAGATGCTGTTCCTGGAATCTGCTGGAGCCACTCTCCCGGTGTGGGAGGGGTCACAGCCCGGAGTGCTCATGTCACTGGGACTACTGTGGATTTCACCTTCCACAGCGGATCTAGTTCTTCCTTCAGCCCTTGGTATTTCTCTGTCTTCTCGTACCCTTTTTTTCCCTGATGTTGCCATTGCTCGGGATTGCTGCATCGATCACTACTGCTGTCCTCTGTTCCTTGTTGACCACCACAGTGTCTGGTTGGGTAGCCAGCACCTGCTTGTCAGTCTGGAACTTGAAGTCCCACAGGATCTTAGCTCTGCCATTCTCAATGACCTTTGGTGGTGTCTCCCATTTGGACTTGGTGACTTCCAGTCTGTATTCAGTACAGATATTCATGTATACTATCCCAGCCAAATGGTTTTGCCTTTCAGTGTACACTTTCGCAGCTAGCATTTTACACCCTGCTATTACTGCTGGACTGTGTCTTGATGCATGCTCAATAATCCAGGTAAGAAAACCAAAGGTTGAATCAGTTCATCTGGATTTTGGATACGTTTATTGACAGATATGTTTCATCACTCAACTAAATGCACATTACAATGCACTTACAATGTTGTGATTGCTACTATTCCCCAACCCCCTGTGAATAGTAAACATGGCCATCGAAACTCCAGTTAATGGACACACCCATATTTGATCACGAAACTGGTCGTTGGTTTCGGTCGTTATACACATGTCGCCGTTTTACAGTGCTGTGATTGCAACAATCCCTAATCCTCTGTGATACACATGATCAATGGTCACACCCATATTTGCATATGAAACTGGTCGTTGGTTTCGGTCGTTAGGCACTATACCGTACTGTATTGTTTATAAGGGGTGGGGATTCCTGCAGTCAGTTTTGACTGAAGATGTCACAGTTGACTGATGACATATCTGTCAATAAACATTGTGTCCAGATGAACTGATTCAACCTTCTTTAAATTGCTGGACTTTCTCAGGGGCGTCTTTGCACAGCCTGCATCTTGGGTCTTGTCTGGTGTGGTAGACCCCTGCCTCAACCAATCTGGTGCTGAGTGCCTGTTCCTACCAGCCTTTTTTAGCCACCGGTAAGATTTCTTGATATCAGCCATGTCTTCTATCTGTCAATGGTACATCCCATGGAGGGGCTTAGTCGTCCATGATACCTCTTCTTCTTCCTCCCCACTCTCTGTCTTCTGCTGCATATATATCCATCCATCCATCCATTATCCAAACCGCTGATCCTGCTCTCAGGGTCGCAGGGATGTTGGAGCCTATCCCAGCAGTCACTGGGCGGCAGGCGGGGACACACACACACACACACACACACACACACACACACACACACATATATATATATATATATATATATATATATATATATATATATATATATATATATATATATATATATATATATATATATATATATATATATATATTTAAACAGAATTCAGCATCCCTGCGACCCTGAGAGCAGGATAAGCGGTTCGGATAATGTATGTATGTATGTATGTATGTATGTATGTATGTATGTATGTATGTATGTATGTATGTATGTATGTATGTATGTATGTATGTATGTATGCATGCATGCATGCATGCATGCATGCATGCATGCATATATGTATGCATATATGTATGCATATATGTATGTATGTGTATATATATATATACTATATGTGTGTGTGTGTAAATATACATATATATTTCAAGAAGAGGGAGGAACACAGGGTGACGTACAAGAGTGGAGGAAAGTGCACACAGGTGGACTATATCTTACGCAGGAGGCATGATCTGAAAAGGATTGGAGACTGCAAGGTGGTGACAGGGGAAAATGTAGCTAGGCAGCATCGGATGGTGTTCTGTAGGATAATTTTCGAGATCAAGAAGAGGAAGAGCGTGAAGGCAGAGCCAAGGATCAAATGGTGGAAGTTGAAGAAGGAAGACTTGTGTGGAGTTCAGGGAGGACTTAAGACAGGCACTGGGTGGTAGTGAAGAGTTGCCAGATGGATGGGAATGCACTGCAGAAATAGTGAGGGAGACAGCTAGGAAGGTACTTGGTTTGTCATCTGGACAGAGGAAGGAAGACAAGGAGACTTGGTGGTGAAATGAAATGAGGAAGTACAGCAAAGTATACAGAGGAAGAGGTTGGCAAAGAAGAAGTGGGATGGTCAGAGAGATTAAGAAAGTAGACAGGAGTACAAGGAGATGCAGTGTAAAGTGAAGAGAGAGGTGGCAAAGGAAAAGGCGTATGGTGAGTTGTATGAGAGGTTAGATACTAAGGAAGGAGAAAAGGACTTGTACTGATTGGCTAGACAGAGGGACCGAGCTGGGAAGGATGTGCAGCAGGTAATGGGCAATCAAGGACAGAGATTGAAATGTGCTGACAAGTGAGGACAGTGTGTTGAGAGGGTGGAAGGGGTACTTTGAGGGGCTGATGAATGAAGAAAATGGGAGAGCGAGAGAAGTTCGGATGATATGGGGATAGTGAATCAGGAGGTGCGGTGGATTAGCAAGGCGGGACTGAGGGCAGCTATGAAGAGGATGAAGAGTGGAAAGGCAGTTGGTCCAGATGACCTGTGGATACCTGTGGAGGCATGGAGGCGTTTAGGAGAGTTGGCAGTGGGGTTTTTCCCCCCTTTTTCTCCTGAATTTGGCCAAATACCCCACTCATCCGAGCCATCCCGGTCACTGCTCCACCCCCCACCCCACCCTGCAGAGTCGGGGGAGGGCTGCAAACTACCAAATGTCTCCTTGGATATACATGTGGAGTCACCAGCTGCTTCTTTTCACCTGACAGTGAGGAGTTTCATCAGGGGGACGTAGCACGTGGGAGGATCACTAGATTGTTTAACACAATTTTAGAAGGTAAGAGGATGCCTGAGGAGTGGAGAAGAGGCATACTGGTACCAATTTTCAAGAATAAGGGCGATGTGCAGAACTGTAGTAACTACAGGGGTATAAAGTTGATCAGCCACAGCATGAAGATTTGGGAAAGAGTAATAGAAGCTAGGTTAAGAGGAGAGGCGACGATTAGCGAGCAGCAGTATGGTTTCATGCCATGCAAGAGCACCACAGATGGGATGTTTGCTTTGAGAATGATAATGAGAATGATGATGGAGAAGTACAGAGAAGGCCAGAAGGAGTTACATTGTCTTTGTGGATTTAGAGAAAGCATATGACAGGGTGCCGTGAGAGGAGGTGTGGTATTGTATGAGGACGTTGGGAGTTGCAGAGAAGTGTGTTGTAAGAGTGGTGCAGGTTATATATGAGGGCAGTGTGACAGTGGTGAGGTGTGCGGTTGGAATGACGATAAATTCAAGGTGGAGGTGGGATTACATCAAGGATCGGCTCTGAGCCCTTTCTTGTTTGCTATGGTGATGGACAGGTTGATGGACGAGATCAGGCAGGAGTCTCCGCGGACTATGATGTTCACAGATGACATTGTGATCTGTAGCGAGAGTAGGGTGCAGGTTGAGGAGAGCTTGGAGAGGTGGAGGTATGCACTGGAGAGAAGAGGAATGAAAGTCAGTAGGAGCAAGACGGAATACCTATGCGTGAATGAGAGGGAGGACAGTGGAATGGTCAGGATACAAGGAGTGGAGGCGACAAAGGTGGATGAGTTTAAATACTTGGCGTCAACTGTTCAAAATAAAGGTGAGTGCGGAAGAGAGGTGAAGAAGAGAGTGCAGGCAGGGTGGAGTGATTTGCGACAGAAGGGTACCATCAAGAGATAAAGGGAAGGTTTACAAGATGGTTGTGAGACCAGCTATGTTATATGGTTTGGAGACAGTAGCACTGACGAAAAGACAGGAAGTGGAGCTGGAGGTGGCAGAGTTGAAGATGCTAAGATTTTCATTGGGAGTGACGAAGAAGGACAGGATTAGGAACGATTATATTAGAGGGACAGCTCAGGTTGGAGGGTTTGGAGACAAAGCAAGAGAGGCAAGATTGAGATGGTTTAGACATGTGCGGGGGAGAGATGCTGGGTATATTGGGAGAAGAAGATGGAGCTGCCAGGGAAGAGGAAAAGAGAAAAAGCCAAAGAGGGGGTTTATGGATGTGGTGAGGGAGGACATGCAAGTGGCTGGCGTGACAGAGGAAGATGCAGACGACAGGAAGAGATGGAAATGGGTGATCCGCTGTGGCGACCCCTAACGGGAGCAGCCAAAGGTGGTAGTAGTAGTAGGGGGTGGGGGGAGCAATCTTTGTGATTTCTTTGATGTGACTCTCAAAGGAAAGGTTGGGGTCAAACATAACACCAAGATTTTTGGCTGCCACACTTTGTGAAATTGCAGATTTGTCAAGCACTACTGTTACTCAATCAAATTGGTGTCTATGTCTAGCAGGGCCAATGACCAGCGTCTCAATTTTATCTCAATTTAAAAGCGGCAGTAAATTTTGTGACATCCAGTTTTTTACAGCAGCCAAGCAGGCCTCTAAATTAATAATTTGAGTAAAGTCATCAGCCCTTATAGCCACATACTGCTGAGTTTCATCCGTATAGCAATGGCAATTTATTACATGACTGTGTATAATTTGGCCAAAAGGTGAAATATAAAGAGAGAAAAGTACATGGGCAAGAACTGAGCCCTGAGGTACGCCATATTTGACATCAGAGAATTTCGATTTAAGATTGTAGCGAATTCGGGGGGCAGTCTGGGAGACCGTCACTACAGCCGGGACGCGAACCCGTGTCTCCCACTCCGCAAGCGACGACGTTAACCAGTCGACTAAAGGGTCCGACCTTTAGTCAAGGACCACCGTGTCTACTTATCCATGCACGTTATACTACCCCCCTCCTTCGGGAAGCGCGCCCCTGTGCTTCAGCATATCAGCTCTCTCACGCCTCTGGGCGCACACGCTCCCGATGACCTCACGGTCTCACCACCCCACTTCTTACGCCAATGTAGCGAATTCGGGGGGCAGTCCGGGAACCGCCTCCACAGCCGGGACGCGAACCCGGGTCTCCCACTCCGCAAGCGACAACGTTGACCAGTCGACTAAAGGGTCCTACCTTTAGTCAAGGACCAACGTGTCTACTTATCCAAGCACGTTACAATATTATTATCGTAGACACACTGTGTTCTTTCAGAAATGTAGGACTTAAGCCAAGACAGAGCTAGGCCAGAGACATCAAAATTACAATTTATTCTGTCTGATAGTGTATAGTGATCAATGGTGTCAAGGCTGCCAAGAAAATGCTGCATATCCTGCTGCATGTATTGAATTCAGCAGTGCACCAGTGATGCATTACAGAAACCATCCCTTCTCTATGTTTAGAAAACATGCAGTTTGTTTGGTTTCACTTACCACGAAGTGGAGAGAACAATGAGGCATCCAGTTATTGTGAGACACAATACTGTAATGAAATATACAGCTGCACTGCATATGATTCAAATAGTGCAATGGTAGAGAGAGTTATGGCAGCCACCCCATGCTCTCACTTCCTTTCAATGCTGGATTAAAGCAAGCTGACCCTTTTTAAACATCTTATAAAGGCCCCACAGATACTATTAATTGTTAACTCTATATTTCATAAAGACATGTAGCCTACCATATAGATTAAATAAAGCTATACGCCGAAAAGTCATTATCTTTGTAACAACAAATCTGCATGCACAGGGTACTTCATCTGGTTTTAACTCCCAGACTCTGAATTAGAGGTTTTTTAATGTAAAAGAGAGGTAAATTTTATTTATTTGGACTCAAGAGTAATCTACTTGACCCTTGGTGATAGTGTGCACAGTTGGAATTCTACTTTCATATGCGCCATTGAGTCTTTTTTTTTTGCAGCAAAATCAAATATGTCTTCATTATCTGGGTCACAGAGTCAAATAAAGAAGTGTTGAAAACTACAGCCTTTTATTACTCTGCTGAACATTTTATGGTATGAAACTTGGGTTAGATGCTTTGGTTCTGCTTCAAATGGCCTTGGGACATCACACACCAGAACCGGGGATACCTGTGGCCAAAGAATGTGTTGCTACAATGCACTACTGTCTCTAGCTCATCCTTTGAAAGTAAAAGCAATTAGTACATTAGTCAGTAAAACATGTCACTGAAAACATATGCTTGTTTAGCTCGAATATTACTAAGTGAAGAAAGAAATTAGCAGATATATACTGCATCCCGTGCCATAAACTCTGACTACTTTTCCAGCTGATGTTGTGGCACGAGGCGTGAAATAGTAGCCACCCTCTTAGCCCCTAGCAGCAGCCAAGCATGGCTCTCCCATGGATGTCGGCTCTCGTTTCACCTCGGTTCCCCATCTGATGAGCATCCAAGGCCACATGGTGACCTCCCGACAGAAGTGCAGCACCAGTGTAGGCATACCTGTCTTCCTCCTCCATCTTGATATGCACCGAAGGCTCCATCTCGTAGCAGGAAAGATAGCCAATTCTAGCAAGGCAAGTGGCCAGTCAACAGCTAGCGTTAGCCTTCTGGTCCACAGAATGTCTGCATAGTCCAATATTAGGTTTTCCTCTGACACCAGTTGTAGCATTCGCCACTGTTAATTCAACGTGAAGCATATTGGGTGTCTAAATAAAGCACTATATAAATGTAATCCATTATTATTATTATTATTAAAGGACACACTGATGGAAATTACAACGGAACGTCTTCTTTATTTTCGGCTGTTGTCGGTCACAGCCATGCCTTACAGAACACAATTACCTTTTTCAACTCTCAGCTCATCTTTTCCCACATGTAGTGCAGACACTTGTAAGACCACCCCATGCATCCTACAGACCGTACACACACACACACCCCAGAAGGGGCGAGCCTCTTCCCTAAACTCCCAGCAACATCTGGCCCAGGCAACGGCGCACCATTCTTTAAAATTGTACAACAACAACAACAACATTTGATAACTTAAATGTGCGTATCTTATAACTTTATACACCACGGTAAAGTTGAACACGCTGCAATACGAACAAAAACATCAGGGCTTCCAAACCCCAATCAAACTGCATGAGCTGCACTTGCAGTAGGCATCCGTATTCTGCTTGCTGAGATGTAGTTTCGAGGGACCTGAGTAAAAGAAAAACGCATCAACTTCTTGTCCCGTTTGCCTGCTTGTAAAGATGAGTGGTCTCTATGTTCAGCGGAGTCTGTAGTTTCATGAGCAAGTCAAACCCACTTGGGTTTGTGGAGTTAGGGGCCTTAGGTACAGAGACATCAGATGGTGGTGGTACAGTAGCACTGGTTAGCACGGTCGCCTCACAGCAAGAAGGTCCTGGATTCAAGCCCCGGGGTAGCCCAACCTTGGGAGTCGTCCCGGGTCGTCCTCTGTGTGGAGTTTGCATGTTCTCCCCGTGTCTGCGTGGGTTTCCTGCCACAGTCCAAAGACATGCAGGTCAGGTGACTCGGCCATACTAAAATTGTCCCTAGGCATGACTGTGTTGGCCCTGTGATGGACTGGCGGCTTGTCCAAGGTGTCTCCCTGCCTGCAGCCCAGTGACTGCTGGGATAGGCTCTAGCATCCTTGCGACCCTGAGTAAGGATAAGCAGTAAGGATAATGGATGGATGGATGGACATCAGATGGAATTTGATGTGCCAGTACAGAGAATGAATGTTGACTTCTTCAAGGACATTTTGTTTTTGTGAAAATGATGAAAAATCTACTCCAAACAGAGTAGAATATTTTGAGCAGACCAATCGCACAATGTTTTTGACAGCGGTCAAAGTTTGTCCGAGATTGTCGAGACAATGAATGACATGTGCGTTCATTGTGGGTCAAAGCAGCTTTTTTTTTTTTTTTTTTTTGCAAGCGTAATAAGAGAAGACGGAGCAGAGAAAATTCAGCATTTCACCCGAAGGCACTTCAATGACATGCAAATTGTACGTGTATGCACACATACGGACGGACACACACGCAAGCCCACAGCAACGCACACAAACAGGCACAAAACACACAGGGTCAAGCTTTGGCCATACTGTGGTAGAAACAGTCGAGTCGAACAGAGAAGGAAGGGGAGAGAGAGAGAGAGAGAGAGAGAGAGAGAGAGAGAGAGAGAGAGAGAGAGAGAGAGAGAGAGAGAGAGAGAGAGAGAGAGAGAGAGAGAGAGAGAGAGAGAGAGAGAGCGAAGCGGTTGATACGCAGATTCATCAGCAGGGATTTCTTCAGCATGGAATCAAGAGCACACCAGGGACATTTCTTAATATTGCGCATTTCATTAAACGTAAACCTGAGAACCTTGTTTATAACCATCGCTAGATTGCACTCCTGATGCAATACTCAGTATATGTGTAATGTAGTGCTCCAAACAAATCTGACTCCTTCTGACGCCGTGGGGGATTACGCCAACAGATGATATGGATTATATCAATCAACACCCACACAAATCAAGACATGCAAACACATAAATACTTGGATGCAAGCGCGTTCATTCTCTTTACCCTGGCTCTCCTCATTCTCTCTGTTTTTCAGTCAAAATGTGTGTGCGTGTGTGTGTGTTGTGCAAGAGAATGAGTGTAAATTGCCCAGTGGAGATGCCATGTGACAGGCTAGGTCACCATTCTCCTGTGTCACTATGGAGGAACAGCCAGAGAGAGAGAGAGAGAGAGAGAGAGAGAGAGAGAGAGAGAGAGAGAGAGAGAGAGAGAGAGAGAGAGAGAGAGAGAGAGAGCGAAAGAGAGCCAGCTGCCAGACAAACAGCATGGTGTATCCCCCGGCTCCCATAATACCCCCCCTTAAGCAACCCTGAACCACACATTCAAGTACATATGCTGTGTATTTGCAATGTGCTGGCGTGGGCAAGCCAGTAAGCATGTGCTTTCGACAGATTGGCAGGCAGGCAGGTACACACACACACACACTCATTTCCAAACCGACCACATGCACCAGGATTTTGAAATATAACGTCTTTGTGGGGTCCTGAGGTGTTTCAATGTGACAAACAGGGGGAGGCCACTTTGCAGGATCAAGATTACCTGAAATGACTCCAGAACGATGCCTGCATCAACTCTCACAGCACATGTTCGAGAAGGCCGGGGATTCCTGTTGTGTAAGTGCAATGTTTTCCAACACACACACACACACACATGTCAATACATATGCAATACATTTAGACTTTGTTTGTTTGTTTGTTTGTTTCTTCCTTTCTTTTTCTTTCTTTCTTTCTTTCTGTACCTCCATCTTTTATTCTCTTTTCTCTCTTTTCTGTATTGTGCAAGCCACAGTGTACGTATGTGTTTTATCGTGCTTCTGCACCATATTCCAGTGAAACATCCATACTTTCCCCCTATGAAGAGGCCTCAGATGTGCCGTTTCAACTGGAACACTTTGTAATAACACACACACACACACACAACAACAAAAAAACAATATCCAATTGAGCACGCATGGACAAACGTACGAGGTAAACCGAGATGTCGCCAGCCAAAATTTGCCTTGATTTGTAAATTGATGGAGGCGAATGCACTCATAGTATAAGAAGCACTGATGAGAGGCATCTAATTAGATTACATAAAAAAAGACAAGATGATATGCAGAGTCTTCTCAGAAGAAAAGGTCAAATGGCCAGCCTTTGGGGCTCCCTTGGTGACATACAACCTTAACTCTCAGCTGCAACGAGGAGGAGATCTGATTCTCAAGCGGAGACGGGGAACAAACAGCGTGACATCATCGCGTCTCGTCCTTGGTTGCTCTTTGACGGTATCGGAGATCGACTTGAACAGTAAACAGGAGATAGGCTGTAACGGTACCAAAGAGATAAGCTATACCACACAGATAGGTGACAAGGTGCCACTGGAATGGAGGGTAATCCACATCTCTGTTGCCCTGGTAGGAATCCTGGCCACCGTTACAACTTTCCATCCCCGTTTTTATCTGCATCCTTATCTCATAACCGGCACAATGCCCCATTCTCTATGTATCTTAGGGCCTCCTTGTTGGGGAGAAAAAAGAAAAAAAGAAAGAGGCAGTGCCTTTGCGGTCTGTAGAGATACCCTGTGTCTGTCCTCTGGAGGAGAGCAGACGGGGCTGTATGTGTACGCATTGTGTCCATGAGATGTACGGGTGACGGAGACAGAATGAACGGCTACTGTGTTTGGTATTTGGCTGACATCGGCAGGCCTACCAACCTCCACCGCACCAGTGAAGGCAGCTGGGGGGGGGGGGGTCCTGCTCGACGCCACGTCCTCTCATATCCCTGGTTTCTTTGTTTCCCCGTGCGTCCATTGTGAAAGATCAAGATTATTTGAACAACATATAATAGTGACTGGAATAACATGAAGGAAGCACCGTCCGTGCCTGCTCGCGCAAAGACGTTATCGTAGCTTCTGAAGAAAGTCACAAGGGAGACAAAGAGCGTACCTCACAACATATTGGGCAATAAATGTGGTGTTTGTCTTTAAAGAGCATGTCACCGAGTGCACCGAGGTTAGATAACGCTCCTCCTGTCCCTGACAGTCAAATTCTCCTTGACTCACAAGGAGGGCCAAGCTACGAGGTCAACGATCCCCCCCCCCTCGCCCCGTTCATCCATCGCCAACTGTACAAAAACCACCAGAAACCAGATCCCTTTTCAGGCAGCTGTCGCGTGCAGCTGGTAACCCGAGACCGGGCTCACCCAGAGGCTTTTAATTCCACACATGTGGCACTACCTGTCCAGTGTGGATTTGGGGATTTTATGCACGTGGGGCAGCTGCCATGGCTCTTAAGGCTGCTATGTGTGGGGAAAAAGCAAAGAGGGGGAAGATTGTAAAAAAGTCCCTTCTGAGGCATATATCCACCTGCCCATCCATCCATCCATCCATCTCTGGTGGTTAGTTGCATGTGTCCGGACATGTCAGCAACGGGACCAACGGGTGGGCAAGAAGCTGTCATCCCAAGTTTGTCTGGGTTTTTGAAACTTTACCACTGGCGGCTGCCGCACGTTGGGGTCCTCTGGAGACGGCGGACCGAGCGCTTTACTCATTGACTCGGTGCAGAGTGGAGGGGTTAACCCGTTAAGTACCACTGAAATAATATGTTATCCCGCGTGCTTAATCCTCTTTGGGATTATTGTGCGCATATGTGTAGTGCCGAGGAGATGGGGCTGAGCCGGTTGCGCGTGTGAGGTTATGTGTGTGTTTGCTAATGAATGGCTAGAACAGAACTGGCACGGTCGAGGAAAAACTCGCCAGAACGTGTCACCGAACCCTGCCCCCGTCAGGTGACAGACGGGAGCGTGAAGAGGTTCTTGCAATTATGAATCGGAGCTCTGTTCTGAGGAAGTTTTAGAGCAGTGTTTCTCAACCCAGTCCTCAAGGACCCCCTATCCTGCATATTTTCTTTGCAACCCTGAATAGGTACCTGTTTGTAGTTATTCAACCAATCAGCAATGAATGTTGTCAGACGTTGCACACCTTGCATAATTAAGTGCTGCGAGATGATTGGTCGAGTAAGTACAAGCAGAGCTACCTATGCAGGGTTACAATGAGAATCTGCAGGATAGGGGGTCCTTGAGGACTGGGTTGAGAAACACTGCTTTAGAGGGAGATGTTTGATTCATTTGAGAGAGGAAAAAAAAATGTCTGCATGTTAAGCATGCCTCGGGTCTCCAGCAAAAGGAAAACAGTAGGAAAAAACATGCGGCCCTTTCTCACAAATAATCATGGTTCCTCTGTGATGCACCGATGGACAACCGGTGAATTAAAGTCTCCTGAAAAAAAGTGCCCTGCTTGTAATAGTAACCATGCATTTATTTCACTCTAGCCTCCATCTCATCAGCTCAACATCCCCATATAGGAGCACGTGCATTATTTTTTTTTGTTTGTTTTTGCACAACGTGCCTTCCGGGAGGTTTTTAAGGATTAGCTTCCCCGGAGACTTTTGTGAATGTCCGTTTTGTGGCGCATGTTTCTGAGGCTGGCAACAGCGTGCAGGGTGCAGCTGGTAGTGTATGTACTCAGCTGGACGCGGCTTCCCCTGCTCGCTGTGCCTCACCGCAGTGCACAGGCGAGTCTTTGGCAGTCACTTCAAACAAGCAGGCCCGCTCGCTAGCAAGGTGCTAAAGAGTCGAGGCCGAGAAAGGAAAGGGAGCGACTTACGATGCTTTATGTGGTTCGTTTGCTCGGTGCTGAGGAGGTCCTGTGCTCTGTGACGCCATTATCACTTCGCAGCGCGAGATAGAAAAACAAGCTGAGAGTCAAAGGCAAGCCGGATATTGATCAAAATAAATACCAAACTTACTACTGTGCGTGTCAAGACAGTGCAAGTGAAGTAATATGTTGACATATATAGTATACATTATCTTTTTTTTCTCCCCTCCCCAATTGTATGTTTACCCCACTCTTCCGAGCCAATCCGGGGAGGGCTGCAGACTACCACATGCCTCCTTCGATACATGTCGCCAGCCGCTTCTTTTCACCTGACAGTGAGGAGTTTCGCCGGGGGTGGGGGTGGGGGGGCATAGCGTGTGGGATGATCACGCTATTCCCCCCAGTTCCCCCTGCCCCCCTGAACAGGCGCCCCAACCGACCAGAGGAGGCACTAGTGCAGCAACCAGGACACATACCCACATCCGGCTTCCTACCCGTAGACACAGCCAGTTGTGTCTGTAGGGACGCCCGACCAAGCCGGAGGTAACACGGGGACTCAAATCGGCGATCCCCATGTTGGTAGACAATGGAATAGACCGCTATGCCACCCGGGCGCCCGGTATGTGTTCCCTTTAAAGCTGAAATTCATGATTTCGCCTATTCGTCACCCCTCTCTGGCAGCGAGAACCACAAACAATGTGGATATATGGAGAGTGTGTCCAACCATCCATCCGTCCATTATCCGAACCGCTTATCCCGCTCTCAGGGTCGTGAGGATGCCGGAGCCTATCCCAGCAGTCATTGGGTGGCAGGCGGGGAGACACCCTGGACAGGCCGCCAGACCATGGTCCAGAAAAGAAAACAAAACTATTAATAATGGAGAAAAATCCTGCATTTCATCTTAAACACCTGTATCTTTATGTACTTGTGTTTGTTTTTACCCATAATTCACATACATCCCCATTTTGTTCAGGCGTGAGTTTCCACGAACAGATATCAACTCCTATATTTTCATAATGTGTGTGTGGTGTTAGTGTGTGTGTGTTAGTTAGTGTAGATAGCGGGACCAAAAACTAAAGCATTTATGATCCTAATTCTTTTTGGATGTGGTAGGTATTGTCTCAGAGAGTAAGGGAAAAATCCCAGACAATTAAAATTATGCATAATTATGTGTAAATATGCAAAATATGCATTTGTCTAAAAATGGCTAAAAACCACCTTTCTCTGCATTTCAGGTGATTCTGAGCATCTTTGATTTTTTTCACCTATATAAAAAAAAATTTCTGGGACTGAGAAATGTTTTGGCATTATGCAAAATAAATGCATTTTTGCAAAAATGCATCCTCATTTTTTTTTTGAGGTGGTTAGGTATTGTTCCAGAGAGGACCAGAAAAATAGCAGAACATTAAAATATAATTATGCATAATTATGCAAAATATGCATTTTTCTAAAAATGGCTAAAAACCACTTTTCTCGGCATTTCAGATGGTTCTGAGCATTTGGGGGGAGGGAGTTGGAGTGGAGGGGGGGCGGTTAGTTGGCAGGATGAAGAGGAGGGAGATTTAGGCGGGTGGATAACCAAACCGCTACATTGTAGAAGGGTTCTTCCAGTACTACCTGTAAAGCTTGTCTGTCTTTAACAGGAAATTATGACCGGCATCGTGACAAAGGAAGTGATCGCCAAACTGACACCAAGGCTCATAAGAATATGCCGAATACATATGGCGGTGTGAGAACTCAACAGAAACGGGCCCGTGTCGAATCTTGACCCCCGCAGATTTGGAAAAAGCCCTATGTGTGTGCACTTCGCACCGCCGTCACATCCTTTCTGCTTTTGTGTGCGCGCGTGGGCCCGGCTGCCGGTCAGCGGAGGGGGAACAGGATGTGAGTGAGCGCTCTGCTGAGAAATAGAGAGACGGGGGGGAGGGGGGTTCGTATTAAGGGTTGCTAATGGGGGTCGGGCCATGTACAGGTGCTGTAGGTCACATCAAAGTGACGTAGCGTTAGTGGGAGCAATAAAAAAAAATCCCACTTCAATACATTTTCTGGTTTTCATTTGTTTAAAGCTCAGACGGGCCCACTTTCCAAATTAGGGGGGGGGGGGGACGCGGAAATGTGTAATGCGCTGCTCATGGGGAGCACCCTCGTCTCTGATGATGTTCCAGCGAGCGTGGCTGAAGATGATTTCACCTCACGCTGCGGTGTTGCATTTAGTGTTTGAGAGAGGTCAAGGCCCCTCCGCCCCTTGTAAATGGGATTAATCCCTTTCGGTGCGTTTATCGTTTGGCGACGGATTAGTCTCTTATCTTCGGTATCCGAGCACGCGCTCCTACACTCAAGGCACACAATCAACTAATCTTACATGCAAAAACAAAAAGAGAAAGAGAAGGACCGAATGGCGGAGCTGTGCGCAGACAAAGGCATTGTATTGTGTGCTACCGGCGTGGACTCAGATGACACAAGATCACTCAAGTCAGATTCGCTCGTCTGTCCAACAAAGAGAGAAACTCCCCGACACATGATCAAAGGGCTTGTTGATCTGAAAATCCTTCTCTCCCCCCCCCCTCTCTCTCTCCCCCCCCCCTCTCTCCCCCCCCCCCTCTCTCTCTCTTCCCCCCCCCTCTGTCTCTCTCTCTCTCCCCCTCTCTCTCCCCCTCTCTCTCTCTCTCCCTCTCTCCCCCCCCCCTCTTTCTCTCCCTCTCTCTCTCCCTCTCTCCCCCTCTGTCTCTCCCTCTGTCCTCTCTCTCTCTCTCTCCCTCTGTCTCTCCCTCTCTCTGTCTCTCTGTCTCTCTCTCTCTCTCTCTCTCTCTCTCTCTCTCTCTCTCTCTCTCTCTCTCTCTCTCCCCTCTCCCTCTCTCTCTCCCCTCTCTCTCTCTCTCTCTCTCTCTCTCTCTCTCTCTCTCGCTCGCTCTCCTTCTGTCTTTCAGACCTTCAAAGCCTTGAAACCTCTTACAACTCTTCTGGCTAAAAAAAGACCCGCTGCTGCGCAGCTCACAGGAGACAAAAGGGGCGAAAACTGGCAGCATACATGAACACAGCTAATTATACCTTCCCTAACTAGCGGTGACTTTCTTTCTTTCTTTCTTTCTTTCTTTCTTTCTGTCTTTCTTTCTTTCTTTCTTTCTTTTTTTCCTCTCTCGCTCGCTCTCTCTCGCTCTCTTCTCCCCCCCCTCTCTCTCACTTTCTCTCTCTCTCTCTCTCTCTCTCTCTCTCTCTCTCTCTCTCTCTCTCTCTTCTCTCTCTCTCTCTCTCTCTCTCTCCCTGCTGATTCTCTGTATTGATGGTGACAACAGGGTGACTCAGCCTGGACTTTCCAGCCTCTCTGATCTCTCTGGAACTCACCTAAAGAAGCTCTTCCTGGCATCTGCTGAACACACACACACACACACACACACACACACACACACACACACACACACACACACACACACACACACACACACACACACACACACACACACACACACACACACACACACACACACAATCTCGTCAACGTTCAACCTCTCCTGTGTTTACTGAGGACGGCAGAATTTCACCTAAGTGTTAAACATCTCACCTTCTCTTTTCTCTTCAGGGTTCAGCTTCTTCCTTGAAGAAAGGGCCCCGACCCAAGCAAGAACCCCCCCCCCCTCAGCGGGGAGGGAGTCCTCTCTGACAGCCTCGTGTCACAGAGGGGCGTTAGGCTGATAAATCACCCTTTCTTCACTGACATCTTAGCCCCTGCCAGAGGGCTCTGGGTCTAGGGGTGGACCACTGAAGTGTACTGTTACTGCAGTGTGAAAGTGTGCCGCCGCCGAGTCCAGTTTCACACTCCAACCTCAAATCGGACTGAGAAATACTGAGTGTCTCTCAGATATAACAGAGCAAATAACACGCTCGCTCCAAACTTGGGGGTAGAATTGGCTCTTGCATTTTAGGAAAGGTGCCGAACCGCCGAGGAACTTGGCCTATCGCGTATACACCTATTCAGACAAGCACATATGAACACACACACAGACACATTAAACACTCACTGCTCAGAGTGCATAGCATAAGTTGCTAACTGAGTCATTGGGAGTATGATAAGATAAGATAAGATAAGATAAGATAAGAATAAGATAAGATAAGATAAGATAAGATAAGATAAGATAAGATAAGATAAGATAAGATAAGATAAGACAAGATGCTTTATTGTCATTGTGTGCATACAACGAAATTACGTTTGGTGACTCTCAGACCAGCAGCACTAGACAAGGTAAATGATTAAAACAAAAAAAACAAAAAAATAGTGCATGTGATTATTGCACATTAATTGTTCATATGGCAGCGGCTTTAGTAGCAGTTAGTCCTCAGCAGCTACATGCAGGTGTGTGTGTGTGTGTGGGGGGGGGGGCGATGGAGGCTGCAGCTCTGGGGAAGAAGCTGTTCCTCAGCCTGTTAGTCCGGGTTTTGATGGTGCCATATCTTTTCCCCGATGGCAAGGGGGGGGGGGAGAAGAAAAACCAGACCAGTGACCTGGGTGTGTTGCATCTGCTGATGTTGCTGGCTTCCCTCCGTAGTACGGTAGTGAAAACTGAAGTCATCCAGCTTGTTAAATTGTGGTAATGGCTCAGATTGATTTGCTGAAGATGTTTTTTTTTGTGTGCTTTTTTTTTTTTTTGCTTCATTTTGTGAGATCATACCTATCTCATGACAAGCTGCTCTTGTTTCCCCACCACTGCAGCAGGAGAGGGGTGCTGAATCTTGAGATACGCGTTGGACAGGCTGTTCTTTAAGCAATTTTGAAAACCCCTTGTGCAGGGCAGTTTTTCACAAGGGCTGAGCGTGCGGACGTGCCGGCCCAGCCAGTTTTTGATAACAACATAATATGCACATATGATTACTCAAGAGCTTTCAGTGAAGAAATCTGTGCCCGTGTGCTTTTGCAAGCTTGTCCAAACACACGCTATATTTTGACGATTTCAGACTAAACTCGCCGAAGTCACAAAACCTGAAACACAGACTTGGCTGTTATCATGACCAACTTTTTTCTCTTTGCAATCGCCGGGTCATATTGACCTATTGACCTGCAGCGTATTTGCAGTGGGAACTTCATTTTTATAACGCTCACGGTGCAAACAGAGCTCAGTGCATAAAGCGCCCTGTCCACATTATTGCTTATTTGTATAATGTGCATTGAGCCGTATTGCTTCTCTGCTGCTGGAGTTCTGTATATGCACAGCTGGGCATGCTAGTAAATGTTTGCGTGTGCACCTGTCAGTGTTGGAAGTAATTTTGCATTAAAATGTTTTACAATGAGTCTGCCCCAAGCCAACGTAAACAAACTAGCATTTCAAGCTGGTCTATGTTTGTGTGTGTGTGTGTGTGTGTGTGTGTGTGTGTGTGTGTGTGTGTGTGTGTGGGGCTCGGTACCTTTGTG